>NW_026136721.1:10928429-11323429 GCF_905237075.1 Dicentrarchus labrax
AAAAACGTGTAAATACATCTACGATACCCAGTGTGGTATAAAAAGACTGTCTGTATCCTTTTTTTTTACCCAAGCACGCACCAACTCAGTGTTACACACAAATGCTGTTTGCTTTATGGCCTTTATGGCTGTCCTTCCAAGCAGAACACTTTCACACACTTCATTCCATATCAACTTGAAGGGAAACTTTGGTATTTTTCTACCATTTTTCAACCATTTTCCCATGTTTTTTGCTATTGAGGACAACATTTTTTTGAATTTGGTCCAGTATTGAGTGAGATTGCTGCAGCCGCCAGCTGTGAAATAGGCTGTAATGTAATCCTTGTGGGCAATTGCACACCGTCAATGTATGTCCAATATAAGTGCTTGTTTTGCTACTGACCAGCTCAGATTGTTATTGTAAGTGTCTGGCTAGAATATGGAAAGGATTCTACAGAGACAGACCTTTGACTGAAAGAATCCATTGACAAAAAACTTTACCTCGCAGAACACAGGAGTTGCTGGCCTACCGCTGCCTTGATCAGGTAGTTTGTCTGTCTTATCGTGTGACTTTGGTGAGTTCTGACTAACACGTTAAAACACATCAACTAATTTATACACTCTGATGATTAGTATGTAGTGCATACTTTAGAATAAGTATGAATTCAGGACACAAATAATCTTGTGACTCAAGACACAGCTATTGTAGCCAGCTTTCGTTTAGGTTAATTTTACCGACCTGTTTCCCATTCTATCTGTTTGCTTACATTGTAAGAACTAGATTTTCATGACATAGATATTTTATACAGCAGCAAATTACTATGATTTATTGCTCAGCCCTGAGAAAGTTGCTGTTGGTTAGCTGGCTAGCAGTCAGCATGTTCTTGGGTAAGACTAGCAGCTACAGTTGAGGGAATACGTGGCAACTGCACCAAGGACAGAAAGCAGTAAAAAGCAGTATGTTACAAAGCTACTCACTACTGTATTTAGCTAGTAAAACATGAACTGACCAGGTGACAGTAAAAACAGTGAAAAGAGAGACTGAAAGCGCCATTAAAGTCGACGTCGGGAAATGGTGCAGTGGAGTTTCCTGGCGAATTGCACGCAGTGGTACAAGACAACGCTGGTGGGAAAACTTAACATAGATATCAATGATGCAGGTGTTTTGATCCAGTCAGACACCACCAGTGTGTGTTGCTAACAATACACTAAATCATTTTGCAAATGGCTTGAATTTTGTTATTAATACATAACCAATGAAGTAACTCCGCTAAACCAACCTCTGTTTATATATTCACTCATCAATGTGTTAGCCATCTTGGTATGTGTTGTATTCCTTCTATTCCATGTTGTCTGCTTCCCTTGTTTGTTTTATGCCCGTAGGTTTCTCCAAGTCACGTGGCGCTAAACCTTTTTTTTTTTTTAAGCGTTGAGTGGAAAACTGTGACCTAACCTGGCTTGACTTAATGGAAAACCACACTCGTGTTTCGTTGGCCCGTACCCCTGTTGGGTTTTCTCATTTCTGTGCTGGTGTATTCTTCAGACAGCAGGTTTGCAGCAGTGCTTAGCTTGAAGGATGCTTGTGTATGGTTTGTCTGGTTTAATACAATGTAAGCTCTCCTGTCTCACCATTGTCAAGGAGTCTTAGGAGTGCTTCTTATCCAAATGCTACACCACTGAGCTGATTAGGGAAGAAGTCTGTATGTGTGTGTGTGTGTGTGTGTGTGTGTGTGTGTGTGTGTGTGTGTGTGTGTGTGTGTGTGTGTGTGTGTGTGTGTGTGTGTGTGTGGGAATGTGTATTTGTATGTTTGTGTGAATATGTGTTTGTCTATCTGCTTTTACATCATGTTAGCTTAGCGTGCGTGCGTGTTTGTGTGTGAAAAGCCTCATTCCTGTAACAACTGCAAGCCCTGTGCCTCATTGAGTGTGTGTGTGTGTGTGTGTGTGTGTGTGTGTGTGTGTGTGTGTGTGTGTGTGTGTGTGTGTGTGTGTGTGTGTGTGTGTGTGTGTGTGTGTGTGTGTGTGTGTGTGTGTGTCTTTTGAGGCTCCTCAAAAGCTGCCTTTTTCTCTCTCATGTGGCTTCTCTGGTATGTTTGGTATTTCACAAAGCCTCAGATCCTCCTCTCCTCAAAAGGGGGGAGGTGTGTGTGTGTGTGTGTGTGTGTGTGTGTGTGTGTGTGTGTGTGTGTGTGTGTGTGTGTGTGTGTGTGTGTGTGTGTGTGTGTGTGTGTGTGTGTGTGTGTGTGTGTGTGTGTGTGAGAAAGATGCTGGCTAACACACATACACCGACACTAGTGGATCTTTTTTCTGCCTCGTATTCTTGTGTTGAGGGGGGTGGGGTTGTAAGGGAGTGTGCATGACACTGTGATTAACACACACACACACACATACATATGCTGTTGCTCTGTCGCTCCAAGTTCCTTTCCTTGTTAGCGTGCATGGTAGGGATTTCTTGGTTGGCTGGAGAGGCAGCGATTGTGTGTTTATATGCACGTATGCTATGTGTGTGTGTGTGTGTGTGTGTGTGTGTGTGTGTGTGTGTGTGTGTGTGTGTGTGTGTGTGTGTGTGTGTGTGTAAGGGTGTGTGTGTGTGTCTAAGGAGACCAGGATGTAATTAGACACAATGGCAGTAGCTAATGGAACAGCTGCCTCTTTGTAAATGTTGCTTGCTGCTGCCATGTGGATGCACAAACACACACACACACACACACACACACACACACACTTTCTGTGACCCACCAGTCGCTCAGGGCACCTCACCCGTGTCTTGTCCCTAATTTTTCTTTCTTTCTTTCTTACTCTTTCTTTCTTTCTTTCTTTCTTTCTTTCTTTCTTTCTTTCTTTCTTTCTTTCTTTCTTTCTTTCTCATGTTGTCTCCTCACCTCTCTGTTTTCCTTCCTCTTCTGCCCTTTTTTTCTGCTCGAGCTTGTTTTTTAACTTTTCGCCTTGCTGTTGCACTCTCTGATCTCTCACACAAAGAACTCTCTCTTTTCAAGCTCCCTGCCTTTTTTCCTCTTCTTTCACTTTCTACTGCTCTCTCTATCCCTTGCCCTCTTTTTTTCCCTCTGCCTGTCTCTCTTTCTTTCTTTGTGTATGCTCTGTTCCTTTGTGTGGCACTATGTCTCTATCTCTGCTCTCTCTGCCTCACTCTTCCTTTTCCCTCCCTCCCTCCCTCCCTGCCCTTTTCTTGGCTATCAGACCATTTTTCCAGCAATGAGACTCGTCACCCCTCCCCCTTTCTGTCCTCTCCCTCCATCCCCTCCCTCCTCCTCCTCTTCCTCCTCTTGTGGCAGAGCTCCTATCAGAGAAATGATAACACTACGTCACTCTGTAATCTGGCAGAGGAGGGCTGCAGCAGCACACACACACACACACACTGAGCTCTCTACTTTCTCCATTGCTGCCGTAGCAAAGACCAAATCTGTCTCGTTTTCCATCTATCACTCTCTCCCTCCTTTTTTGTCTCCTGTCCACCCTCCTGTCTCTCTTTCACTCTCTGTACCAGAGACCTTGATGTGTGCGTCTGTGTCAGATAGTCTCAACAGCCGCCTTCGACGTCATGCTGCTGTAAAATCTCCATAGTAACGTGACCTTGCCCATCGCAGCCCTCCATCTCGTCCATGTTTCCATCTTTCATCTCTCCCTCTTTCTGTCTCGCTTTCCTTTGACAGGCAGCTGTCTGGGGCAATTGATAAGGAAGTAAATCTCTGTTTGACCTCGTGGTGGGCGGGCCCTGCCGTCACTCCCAACCCCTAACAGATAGTGTGTGTGTGTGTGTGTGTGTGTGTGTGTGTGTGTGTGTGTGTGTGTGTGTGTGTGTGTGTGTGTGTGTGTGTGTGTGTGTGTGTGTGTGTGTGTGTGTGTGTGTGTGTGTGTGTGTGTGTGTGTGTGTGTGTGTGTGTGTGTGTGTGTGTGTGTGTGTGTGTGTGTGTGGAAGGGGTGGGGTTGTTTGTTTGCATGTAACAAGAGGTCACTAATACACACGCATTCTCTTGTCGTACCTCTCGTCGTACTGAACCTTCAATTATTTCTCTATCTGTGGCATTTCACAGTACTGGGAACGCTCCTGCCTGAGTGTGCTGAGGGATGACTTTAAATGAGCCACGGTTTGATCGTGATGTTCTGGTGCCGCTGATTGTTTGTTAATGCCTGCCACTGCCATGTCACCCCGGTCTGGAACGGCACAAACAGTTCCTGCTGAAACTGCACAAACTTGCCCTCCCCCCTCCTAGTTCTCTGCCTCAATCTCTCCCTCTCTTTGTGTCACTCTCTCGTTCCTCCTTATACTTTTTCACACTCTTGTACTCTGCGCTGTAATTGAGTGAACACTGGTCTGCTCTGTCTTTCTGTCACTCTACCACTCCAGCTCAGTTAAGGTGTTTTAATCAAAGAATGGCTCTGAAAGGATCATTGCTAAAAAGATTACAATCATACAGGTTTTAACATTTTGTGGAATGTACATATTTGTTTTCTTTCAGTTAGATGAGATCAGTCAAAGATAGAGATAAACATATGCAAACAGAGACAAACACACAGTAAAGACAGATTTCCTACTATGACCTAGCCGTGGTTGTGTTCCTGGAATTTTGGTCGTTCAGATTTACCTACAAATAAGTTGGTTAGGATAATCTGGCTTGCTTATCTCCTGTCTGATGGTCTGTCCGCTCTTGTTTCTTGTCCTGTTGGACTTTGTTGGACTGATGTTGCTGCTTTCAGCTACCACTGATGAATATAACTGTTGGAGCCTTTTGTTTGTCTTATTAAAGAAGTCCTAGGCATCACAGTTGGAGTTAAAATGACAACGCAATGACTACGTATCTGTAATCATGTAGAGACAGAAAAAGGTGTGTGACATGAGGACACCAAGAATAAATAGTTTTTTAACCGCTCGCAAGCAAGATATACGCTGAACACTACACTGTTTTTGCTTTAGTTGTTTACTGCAGGTTTGAAGCATCCATCAAACTATTGTCTTTATTTTGTTACAAGTGGAATGCACTGCACATTCGCACGCGCTTTACTCATTCATTCACACGTTCGCTGCTGCAACCAAAACCCAGACAATCAATCTTCCATCAAGGCATCTCAGCAAGAAAGTGATAAATATTTTCAATTTTATGGAAGCAGGTTGAAACCAAGTGCGTCCCTACAGTCGTTGAGGAAGTTTAACTTTAGGATTGAAAGCCATACCAACAATGTTATCATAACTGAGCTGGGGAAAGCTACCACAATTATTAGCTGTGTTGATAGCCAATTTCAATGCACATGTGTCACTTCTCGAAGAGTAGACACAGTTTGTGGTGTGAATCTTTTTTGAGTGACAGCTTGAAGAGAACTTCCTAAATATTTGGTCACTCAGGGATGTTCGAACGCTCTGTTTTTCCTGTACCCACTTGCAAGGAGAAACGCACACTGGCACACGTGGACACGGACATGCATAGTTATTCACAGAAATACACTGACTAATAAAGGTCATCTTTAACACTCCTCGCCACACCTATAGCAGCTGCTCTGATATGAGCACACAGTTACCTGCACCCCAAGCTGTGTGTGGTCATGTCATGAGTCTGAAGAGCGTGCACTAACACACACTCATGCGCAAAGCAACAACATTGTGCTAAACACACCATCAACTCATTTCCTGTGTGTGTGTGTGTGTGTGTGTGTGTGTGTGTGTGTGTGTGGTGTGTGCGTGTGTGTGTTTGCAACCATGTGAGCATGCAATAGGAGGTGGGGGTTTGTTTTCATTCCTTCTACCTTGTATTTTTTTCATCCTTCTCCTCTACTCCCTCCCTCTCATCTTTCCTTCTCTTCTCTTTCTCTGCCTCTTTACTTCTAATGCCTCTACTCCCTCGCTCTTTCAACATTCCTCCTCCCCTCTTCTCCTTCCTCCCCTCACTAACCTCTCCCCTCTCTCTCTCTCTCTCTCTCTCTCTCTCTCTCTCTCTCTCTGCAGAAGGTCAGGGATATGAGGACGAGCAGAAAATCACATGACAGTTTCCCTGAGTACTCGGGCTCTGAAAACTTGCACGTTCACCAGCAAGTCAATGAGTGGAAACTTTTCATACCGCAGCATTGTTTCCTTTTAACCATAGAAACATTATAAAACTCTTATTTGTAGCCTATTGTCTCAAATTGAGCCCTTTTTTGCATGTGTGTCAGGGCCTGTAAAACGTACGGGATCATCATTGTCTCGGAATATCTCCCACCTCTGGTGTCTCTCTCTGTCTTCCTCCACTAGCAGCAGCAGCAGGGGGAAGCAGTATTATTCTTCTCTGGAATGTCGCATCGGGCTAAATTTAGAGCCTTAGTTTCCGTTCTTCCTTCTCCTACCCTCCCGCTCCTCCTCTCCTGCTCCTCCTTTTCTCCCTCCTTGCAGATGAGACTGAAATAGCCAGCGTTGTGTCTTGAGACTCACCTGGGAATAAGGGCCCTAAACGCTCCTGTCGTTCTCCACCGTCCCTCCAGCCGGCTAACTTCTGTATCAGACAACTGGCCGTACAAAATGACCTTGCAGTGTTGTCATATTCATGTGACTGTCATTTCTTAATACCTGAGTACCTGTTTTCTAAAACTAAGTCTGGTTTAAGCTTAAGTGATTTAGTGGTCAAAAATACTGGCTTGAGATTTGTCAGTGCAAAGTCTGAATGTGACACAAAGTTAATGGATCTTCTGTTTTGCTTGGTACGAGCTGGCTATCGTGTGTGTTATACACACATGGAAACAGTGTGAAGTGGTAAAAAGTGTACACACTGGGCTCTCAGTTGTTAGATTAGCATCCAGGCTATGTATCCTTTAGACATTCATGTTTATTGTTCAAACCCACTGATCTGTTACTCAAGCCTGCTACAGTTTTTGGTATGAACATTTGGCAAGAGTTATTAAAGTCAATTGGAATGAGTCACATTTGTCTGTTGTGGTTTGTAAACACAGCATTCAAAGTTGGCTCCTCTTCCTCAGCTTCCTCTTCAGTGCCGGCTTACGATCTGGCACCTGGTCGCTACAGTTTTTGGAGGGTCCCGCCTTTACACGCTGCGCGTTGTTTTAGGCCTTAGAGCTACACACCCACTGCTCAAAGGCTGACACGTAGGAATACAGTAAAATAATAATAAGATACAGACAGAGGGCAGTGCAGACACAGACACCGACACACACTTCTAAGAGGTCATAGGTGATGAATGACAGGATTATTTTTATATGAGCCGATATCCTGCTCATTCAGCCTGTAAGATAAAATAGAAAGGGGTACCATGGAACTGTCTTCATCCATTTAGTACCTGCAGCCTAATCGGTCCTGATCATAAAAGGCTTGATTGCTGATCAATCTGATTGTTTTCTCCGTAATGTGTTCCGTGTGCGTATTTGTATGTGTGTGTGCATGTGTGCTACTTGTACATGTGTAACAATTTATCAATACAGCCCCTCTCTTGTAGCCATTACCACAGATTCATGCCTCACTCCTAATGGTCAAATCATTAACATTATTTAGACCACAGGCTGTTTGTGGATGTGAGAGTGTGCATTTCTCTCCCTCCATGTTTGCCCATAGAGGAATGTTTGTGTAATCACGATGTGTGTGTGTGTGTGTGTGTGTGTGTGTGTGTGTGTGTGTGTGTGTGTGTGTGTCCATGCTTGCATGCTTGCGTGTGTTTCTGACTGTCCTCAGGCCGCTCCAAGTATTGATCTCCATATGGTCAATGAGCAAGGCTAACGATGCTACAATATGCCGCTCTTGCCCACCCCCAATCAATCTCAGCAGCCACAGCACAAATGGCCCTCTCTGGTCTCTGAGAGGACCTGACACATTAGCCCACCTCAGCCGCCATTAGCCAGCACTAATGAACACCTCCAGGTTGGAGGCACATTGTCGCTAGTGAGGATTAGCACATAGGTGAGCATATTTTATCGCTGCAGCCATGAAACGTCTTATTATCTTTCCTTGTTGCAGGGATGAAGAGGATGTGCAAATATCCACTAACAAGCTAACATAAACATTCATAAACTTACACACACACACACACACACACACACACACACACACACACACACACACACACACACACACACACACACACACACACACACTTGTGTTGCTAACCACCCCATCATTGGTTTTCTAAGGTAGAAGGGTTGTGTTGTCATTGATTTCTCTGCAGCAGAAACTCAAGGCATAGCATTAGTCTCCCAGGACACACACACACACACACACACACACACACACACACACACACACACACATACATGCACACAAAGAAATGTGGAACATATCAATACACTGGGTCAATAATGTGGGATATCTCGTCTTTTTAAAGAAGCATCCGTTTGTGCCACAGGATGGAAGGAAGGATAGAAAGTCAGAGGCAGGCAGACGAGAGATGAGATGCAGGGATATCCCTTCTTCCTTCCACAGCGTGTTCTTCTCTTCCTCTGTCTCCTGAGGCTCAGGGAGAACCAGAAAAGCAGAAACAGAGGGAAATCAAGAGAAAGAGAGACGTTACTGGCACTGGTAGCATTACCTTTACCGTTGGTCCCTGTAGATTTTCCTATCACTCACTAACACCAGTACGGCACAGTTAAACACTTACACACTCAGTGAGTCATTCACTGCACTCTTTTACTTCCCCCGCCCCCCCCGCCCCCTCTCTCTCTCTCTCTCTCTCTCTCTCTCTCTCTTTTTTCCTCTAACTGTTTGAGGTCTAAATCCCTCCATACTCAGCGACTTAACCCCTCCCTTTCATTTCACCTCCTTCACTTGTGCTTGGATCTGCCAGTAACCATTAGCTGCAGCGTGTCTCTGTGTGTGAATGTGTGTGTATGTGATCAGTAAACTAATGCTTTGTCGAGTGCCACGTTCCCGGCACGTGGCGTACCTCACTGCCACAGTTAAACACAAGTACTGCAAATGAGCCTTCAGCAGAGGCCGAAATACACACACTTCCTCTTTAACATTTGCCTTTCCCTTCCTCTCCCACACACAAACATAATGCCGTATGTGCATTATATGAACCTGCCTGCAGACACATATGTCCAGTTGGTACACAGACATACGGTTGGCAGCCGAGGATGTGTTCACGGCCTGACGAGTATCATATATGCTGAAACGACTCTGAACTTCATTAACGTTACCTCGCTCATTACTGCTATTACACTAATATGACAGGACCTACCATTCTGTTTTGTGCTTTGGTTTTCTTTTTTCAAATTGCAGTTTTGAAAAAAACAAAATGTTTTTAGACAAAGTATGAACAAAAGCAGAGCACAAAATCTGTAAACAAAAATCTGGCCAATTCAATGTAGGCCACCATCCTCAAATCCAGAGTGCAGGACAGCATTAAAAAAATGAAGCAGAGTGCAGAAAATAGCCCCAGCGTTAAAACTACTTGCCTCAAACCAATAACACACTGCGTGCGACACATGTTCCTTTCCTGCCACTGCACGCACTGTTAACCTCGGGTCAGTGCTTTAACGATGGTCAGGCTGCTCCAATGTGTTAACACTGGTGAGAGATATTGCTGAAAAACAGAATCAAACCATGTCAAGCTTTTGATTTCTCCGTGTGTTGAAGTGGTGTGGGTAGGGATGTAGTAAGAGCGATACTCAGTGTCTTAAGAGTTTCAAGGGTTTTGTATTTTCTCATCGCCTTTCCAAAACCAAAAATACATCAACAGTTAGCATGCCTGGATTAGTAGTTACATAAAGTAGTAACCTAGGTTAGCATTACTTATTTCCAAAGTCAAGATTTAGCATATTATGTGGAGTTACAGGATACATTAGAAAAACCTCAGACAGGGAATTAATTAACTAACATCAGAGTTAGATAGAGAACTAAAGTCCACAACAGTTCGTCCTCATCATCCAATGTTTTTCCTCATGTAGAATTAAAACATATTGTTTCAAAATAGGAACATTAAAGCATAAATCTAATCTTTTCGTGGTTTGCCAGGTAACCTATTGTGCATTTTTAAATTAAACATCTGGACGTGACGTTATTTCTCTGCTGAGTTACAATATCATGTACGAGGTTCAACCAGCTCATTTCAGCTGACAAAATCAATGGTAACCAACTTTAAACGAGAAGCCTGCGTTTGTCTACTTCTGTGTGAAGTCAACAACCCATTGTTTCAAAGATTTATAAGAATTTCGAGTGGTACCACCGCTGTGCTGTGCTAGCTCGGAAAGCTCGGCTCACTCATTGTGAAAACTCTCAGGAAAAAAGGAAAAGACATATTCCAGAGAATAACTTTCATACTTCCACACAAACACACATGCTTTGTCTTTTCTAAGTAGCAGTTATTAGAATACAGTCTGTGTTTAAGGATGTCTTCCCCTCAGTGATATGCCAGTGTGTGCATTATCTGCTGTGGTAAGAGCCTAAATGAGGCTTTTTAATTGTTAGTTTATGTAAAAGCTGCTCAATGCATGGGTAAACAGACGTCACGAGTTTATCCCCTGGGGTTTGCTCCTCTCTCTCTTTTTTTTTCTCTCTGTCACATGATGGAGTGGTTTCAGAAAACTTCAGACCTACATCACTGCCACCTCCTCTCCCCTTCCGTCCATCTCCGTTCATCCGTTTGTCCACGCCGCCCCACCTTCTTCGCTCCATCTCCCTTTTCCTTCCCGCCTCGCCTTCCCTCGTTCTTTCCCCTCCCTCCCTCTCTCCTCTGGTCCCTCCCACCCGGGCCATCGGGGTAGTGTGAATCCTTTGGTAAACGTCTGTTGCCTTGCAGAGCTTGTCAGTAAAGCCAGAGCTAATTAGCGGAATCACAGAATAATTAGTTTTTCTTCTTGTCGTTTAATTCCCACCACCCATCCCTCTCCTCCCACCTCGTCTTAAGTTTTTCTGCTGTCAGCAGTCAACGCTGTCACTGTGCTATAGGAAGTTCCTTTACCTTCCACCACTAACACTAAATATCTCACTTTCTCTTGATTTCTTTCTCTACATCTCTCTGAATCTCTTGATACGTTTCTTTCCTTCTCCTTTCGCTGTCTCTTTCTACATCTCACAGTGCCTGTTTCCCTTCTACATCTGTCTCCTCTCTCCCCGTGGAGTGTTTTCCCGCCCACACCTTTTTCTCTATTGAGGTTTCTCTTGCTGTTGTTGACTTAAACACATGGTCGAGCTTGTTTTCTCACTCCGTGCCTTCCTCCCACTCTGCTTCCATCTTCCCCTCCCTCTTTTCTCTCTCTCCCTTTCTCTCGCTCCAGCTCACTGTTGTTTGTCCCTATAGCCAGTGTTTGTTTACACATCTATATCTCCCTCTAGGTTGGCCGACAGTCCACTCCTTCAAAAATGATTTCCCTTATATACCCCCTCTTCCCTCCTCCTCTCTTCATCTTCTCAGGGTAACTGTTTGCTCCTTTCCTTTATCAACAGCTTTCCTTCCATCCCTCCTCAAGTCATTCCTCCACCCACCCTTCACTTGGTTCTCTCCCTCCCTCTTAACCACTCCTCGATTGGTCTTGTTTTGTAGAAATGATAAGGCGGCGGGAGGAAGGGTCTCTGGTCACAGCTGAGGTAATTGGCTCTTTACGGCTCCGTTTTGTGAGGAGAACGTTCCGGTTTATTCTGGCTTAGCAGCCTCACAACCAGAGCCCCACAACGTTGTGTCAGCCAGTGAAGGTCTACCATAATCTACACAGGTAGACTTTAAAAGAGGTAAAATGTTAGCATAAATGAACAGATGGATGCTCTTTGATGAGCAATGCTGCGTCTACAGTCTGTTCATGCTTTGTGCTTTGCTCTTACCACACTATTGCATTCATCATAGACAGACGTACTGTGCATCGTATGTGTCATATGCCATAGTTTTTCATTTAGTGTTACTATTTTATGAAACGTGAAGCTTCATTAATTAATATTTTATTACCAACAATGGATCAAGTGTCTATGTGGGATATTAAGAGCTTGCAAGTAGTGAAAAGACAGTATCACTAGACTCTTCAGCTCACCTCTACAGAGCATTTAGCCTCTTTTAGCTCATTGTTTTGGTTTTACGGCCTACAAATTTACTGTTTTGGTTCACTCTCATTCCTTTCATCAGCTTAATCTCCAGCAGCAGGTAGCTGTTTACAGCAAAAAAAGCTCTGAAAGGCCAACTGTGAGCTACTTGCCCACCCCCTAAATACGTTAGCAACAAGCTGGTGAACATAGTGGAGCATTTAGCAGCTACTGAGCTGGAGCTGGAGTTGATGGAGAAAAAAGACAGAGCTAAAAAGAGAGTGAATTTTTCGATGTACATTCGTCAGATGACAACAAACACATCTCAAAATGAATGCTAATGTTGCTCCATGTCAGCTGGATGTGCAAATTGGCAACACATTTAACATAATATCTTTATCAGGTTATAATATGTCAATGTTTGGTTTGCAGCTTTTTCCACTGCCCCAAGTGGTCAGAAGTCTGTTTTCTAAATGCTGTTTCGGTGGCATTCTATAGGTCTACATGGGTCCACTGGTTCCAGTCAACCAAGACAAGTATCTGGGTCCAAATTATGTATATTCAGGTGCTGGTAGAGCCCGTTCTGTTGCTGCAGATCTTGGGTCTATGTCTGAACTATGTCTAATAACAAGTGGATTAAAGTGGTGTGTTGCTGAGACGGTGAATGTACAATACATGTACTTTTCCAGTTGTTCATTTATTAGTGGAGCATCGTGTTGCTGCCAGTGTTGGTGTTCTGTTCTCTCTTTTGGGTCTGTTTGATTTGACAAGATTTTGGATCGGGTCTAGTTATCTTTGGGACTATCTCATACTGTACTAGTGTGATACTGCTAGGCTAACACTGTTGCTGTGGGAAACGACAAACACTTCAACACTGTTTTCATCTGACTTGCTTACTAGAACAGGTGTGACTTGACAAGCTGATCAATATTTTTCTATACCAGGCTATGAAGAACATCTCCAGCCACAGAAAATGTGCTAGCATGCTGTTTGAAGATTCCCCTGCCATATAGGTGTACAACAGCGAACATCATGTATACTAGCTTTAAAGATTATTGAAACAGTATATTAGCTCTCAGCATCTTCAATCTGCACACACTGCATGGTTTCGCACACCTACAGACACACACATGATCACATAGTCATTGTGCTCTGCCACTGTACACCTCTCTCTCTCTCTCTCTCTCTCTCTCTCTCTCTCTCTCTCTCTCTCTCTCTCTCTCTCTCTCTCTGTCCATCTGTTCTGCTGAGTCGTGCGATCAGGAGAGGGTCTATACATCACCTCTCCACCTCCCTTGGGACAACGCAGTGGAGGAGGGGAGAAAAGGAATTGGGATCGGCCCGGTTCTCTCTCTCTCTCTCTCTCTCTCTCTCTCTCTCTCTCTCTCTCTCTCTCTCTCTCTCTCTCTCTCTCTCTCTCAAACACACACACACTCAAACCCCCACACCACCAGCAGCAGCTGTTAGCAATGACGGCAAATTGTTTTTCCTGCGCCTATTTGTGGTACACTACTGATTGGAAGGTCCTTTCTCTCTGGTATTTGTGTGCAAGCACAGTCACATCCATGCACATTCGTGTGTGTGTGTGTGTGTGTGTGTGTGTGTGTGTGTGTGTGTGTGTGTGTGTTGGATTAGCGTTTTAGCTGCATTAGGAAGAGACCAACACTTAGTTTAATGGAATTTCCATTTTCTACTTTTTGAGAACATGGTGTTATCCAACGACGGATCGACACACACTCATCGGGAGTCACACAGACGGAGAGAGAGAGCGATACAGAGACAGAAAGAGAGTGAGAGACGAGGAAAGCAATAGATAGGAACAGAGTGTGTGATTGATGAAGGGATGGGTATCACCAAACAAGCAGAGAGAAAGAGACAAACAGAGCGAAATAGAGAGAGTTTAGAGAAAGACACAGTAATGCACCGAATGTGGGAGGGAGGGAGGCAGACAGAGAGAGAGATGAGTAGAATGCAATAATGTGATAAAGCAGCTGAGGAATGGAGGTTTTTCTACACTCCGACGCTTTTAGTCCCATTTCTACTTTTTACGGCAGATTTCATCATATTACCAAAGGCCATTTTGGCTCTATTGTGGATAATGGGCTGCTGTGGAATTATTGCAGATGCTGGCTTAGATAATGGTCATTCTCTCTCTTTTTCTGTCTCCATATCTCTCCCTCGCTCTGTCTCTCCTTGCGTGAGAGAGGGAGGGAGGGGTAAGGCAGAGGAGGTAAAGGAGGAGAGAGATTAATGGCATACAAAGATGGGCAGAGTCGGGGGCGATGGAGATAGCTGAAGGTGCAGCGCAAAGAAAGGCAGCTAAACGTGTAAGACAAAAGGAAGTAAGGATAGGTTGTGCACTGTAGATAGCGTTTGTGTGCGTGCTGAGACTGATTTGTGAGTGTTTGCTTCTAATACAATAAGTGGATAAGAAAATTGGATTTATTCATCATTATATCCCTTCTGCAGAGCGAATAGAGCAGCCAGATGTATTCCTGAAGGCCTACAGTGTGCTTTAAAAACAACCACAATTCAATGTATTATATATTTTCCACAAAATATCAGTGATTTTGGATAGAAAGAGAAAATGTATGAGAAGAGCTGCAACCATTAGTCAATTATTCAATTAGGCCATTGGAAGAAAATAAATCTGCAACTAATTTGGTAACTGATTAATCTTTTAAGTAATTTATGAAGCAAAAATACCAAACATTTGATGCTTCCAGATGTAATGATGAGATGATGTAATATCTTAGGCCTTAGGAATTGGAAAAGGACATAATTTGCTGTTTTCTATAGTTTTATACATTGATTAATCGATAATGAAAATAATCTTTAGCTGCAGACCTACATGCAACCTATGGATCACTGGTTCAAACTAACATATTAGCTGGAAAACCCATTATAGAGCGGCACGATTAGTTGATTAATCTTTAGTCGATCAATAGAAAAGTCTAAAACTGTTGAATACTAATTGTCTAAATGAGCAAAAATGGCAAAAACAAATTAGTGATTCCTGCTTATTAAATTTGACTATTTTCTGGTTTCCTTGTCTTCTATGATGCTAACTTTAAAGTATGTGGATTTTGGTGGTGTGGAACAATTTGATGGAGTCAGTTTTATTTTTGAAATGGCGATGTCGTCCTGACGATAGAGCGGAAAATATTTTGTCATTTAATTTAGAGGACTTGTTGCATTTTCTACTGTTGTCTGACATTATGAAGGCAGAACGATTAATCATGAGTTGCAGCCCTGCTCAGTTGCAGAGTTCGTGTAGGTGCTGAAAATGGGAATATAAATTGAGATCGTAGTGACAGTAGGTGTGTGTGTGTGTGTGTGTGTGTGTGTGTGTGTGTGTGTGTGTGTGTGTGTGTGTGTGTGTGTGTGTGTGTGTGTGTGTGTGTGTGTGTGTGTGTGTGTGTGTGTGTGTGTGTGTGTGTGTCAGTAGTGGCCCTCCCAAGTGGTGAAATAGAATCGTCGACAGTATATATGTATACAGTACCGAGTGTATATAAGCTCACCGCTACACTGGACTATCTCACTGGAATATGGTAGGATAGAGGGAAAGGTGGGGGTAGTTGTAGGGGTGGAGAAATCAAGATGGAGGTAGGGCGAAGAGGATGGAAGCGGAAGGGAGTCGAATGATGTGAAGACGTGAGGAGAGGGGGAGGGAAAAGGAGGAGAGAAAAGAGCGCCTGAAGAAACACAGGAAGAGAGATGGAGAGACTGAGAAGGAATGGTGGAGGGAAGGAGGGGAGGGGAGGGGGAGCCTATTGCCCCGAGACTACGGCAGAGAGAGAAAAAGAGAGGGAGAGAGCAAAAGAGTGATAGCCTTACAGCAGCACCTAATGGCTTCTCTGGAGAGAGGGAGAGGAGGAGAAGGCATAATGAGGGGGCTATGACAGAGGCAGAGATAGATTTAGAGAGGTAGATGGAGGGAGAGACAAAGAGAGGTGGAGGTTATACGGCCGTTCGGTAAAGATGAAGTCAAAGAAAACCGGAGGAGAGAGTGAAAAAGAGGAAAACTGTGAAAGGGAGGGGCGGGTGGGGATTGATAGCTGCTGAGGCAGGGACATATCCAGACGTTAAATGAGAAGCAGCGAGAATAAAGATGGATGAGAGCGCATGTAGAAAAACAAATGTGAAATAGGTAGAAAAACATATGAAAACGGGGGTAAAGTAAGGAAGAGAAGGAGAGAGAGCCACTGTTGGGCGACCGAGGCAGGCAAGAAGAGGAAGGATCAGCCCTCGGGTGAACAAAGAAGAAAGGAATGAGGTGAAGATGGATGGAGTCGAAGGGTGGACGGAGAACAAGGGAGGAAGGGCGGTGCAGAGTGGAGGAGGGATGTGAAAAGAGATAGAAAAAAACGGAGAGATCTGAGAAAAATAGAGTTGAATCAGAGAACGAGGGAAAAGGAAAGGGATTGAATGAGATGAGGAAGGAAAGGAGGCATAAATTGAGGGGGGAGACTGCGAGAGAGCAAAAAGAGAGACAAGAGGAACGGAGAGCGCGTGGTGAGGCAGTAAAGGAGGAAATTGAAGGGGAGGTTGTTCAGAGAGATGGATGGATTAAAAGCCAGTTTACTGTCATAACGAGAGAAAGGGAGGGAGGGAGGTAAACAGAGATGGGAGGAAGGATGGACGACGGATGTGTGCAACGTATCTTTACCTCCGTTAACAGCCGTGTTATAGCACTGATCGCAGCTGTGAATAATTCAAACCCTCTAGTTGGGAATTCTCTCTGGGAAGAGCCTAAATGTGATAACCTCACACACTCACACACAGCAGGACACGCTCACCACAGTGTTTGATTTCCTCTCTCGCTCTCTGTTTATTGCTTCGTCTAGCTGCAAGCTTTGTATAGTACCCTCAATGCACATATATGTGCATGCATGTATGCCCGGTAGTAATATAAAGAGAGTGACGGAGAGAGAAAGAGGCGAGAAAGAGCAGTCCACCTGCTGTGGCTCTAAGTTGTCACTCAGACGGACCATTCTCAGCCGCCATGATTAGATTACTTAGAAACCCTCTTCCTCTCTCTCATACACACACTATTCTCCCTTTTTAAAACCTGCACATTTACATCACTCACTCTCACAATCTCCCAGACATGGCCTCTCTGCGCACGTGTGTGTCTTTAAGGTCTCCATGGTGACCGTTTCCAGGGTGATTTACTATAGCACCTGGTCCCTCTCAGGGTGGTACACTCGTCTGCTCACCACAATCACTCCCCGGCCACCAGTGATCTCATCCCTTTGCTCCGCTCACACTCCCTCCTCTTCGCCTGTCGTCATGAACGTGATTTACTCCCGTCTTCTGTCCTCGCGCTGCTCGTCTTATTCCACTGTCTGTGACCGTTTATCCACCTCAGTAATAACATTCATAAGAGGGAACTTCTGAGGGAGAGGAAGAGCTACGCTTCAGAACAGCTTATAAACGGCTTTACAAGACTCCCGGGGTTGAAACTATTTGTCGATTAATGATTCAAAGAAAATGAATCCACAATTTATTTAATCATTTGTTTAAAAGTCCAGTGTGTACCATTTAAGAGGGTCTATTGTTATAAATGGGATATAATATTCGTAGGTATGGTGTCATTAGTGTATAACCACCTGAATATAGAAACCGTTGTTTTTATGTTCAAATTCGTCGTTTTTATCTACGGAGGCAGTGGGTCCTCTTCTACAGAGTCCGCCATGTTGGACTACCATGTGTCTACAGTAGCCCAGAACGGACAAACCAAACACTGGCTCTAGATAGGACCTTTTGCAGCCAATGTAGTTTTTCCTACACGCTTGAAAGGCTGAGCTGTATTCAGTTGGTTGCGATCTCCAACTTTACCACTAAATCCTACACACTGTTCCTTTTAATAAGTCATTCATTAAGTTATTTATCAAGCAAAAAATGCCAACATTCATGTTTTTGAGAGTGTTGATAGGACAAAACAATCCATTTCAAGAAGTCACCTTGGGCAATAGGAAATTGTGCATTTTTCACTGTTTTCTGATTGGACATAATAGTTACTTAGAAATATTCTACACTTTAATCGATTATGAAAATAGCTGTTAGTTACTCACCCCCATATCAAAATGAATGTTTAACAGGTATTACATCAACAATTTTCACCATCTTGTTTAGAGTGTTAGCATGCTAACACATGTTAATTGGCGCTAAACTCAGAGTAATGGGTAGTAGTTTTACAGTTAGTTGGTCATGGAAATATTGAACAAATGGAAATTCTGACCTGATTATGGCTCTAGATGAAACGTTAGGGGATCAGTTCATCCTCTGGGGAGCATGAATGACTAACCCACATTGCCATTCATTTAGTCACACTGCTAGTGTGGGTAAAAACGTGAACATACGTCTGTGAAATAGCCTGAAGAAGATTTCTGAGGCGATCTTTTGACTCCTGGTTATCACACACTGCCATCTTGTCTTCTGTAGAATCTAGAAAATCAAATTTTTTTGCTAAATGGAGGCGTCTGGGTGGAGCTGTGGTGAAGCCAGAATGTAGAAATCCACACAACTGAGGGTGCAGACTGAGAAACCCATCCGTCAAGGAAGTCATAAGCTATAATATCCTATTAATGGAACGCTGAATTACAGTGACAGAGACAGATTCTCTGTGATATCTATGTGCATGTCAACATTCCTGCATTCACAAAGTATAGTCATTTAGGGACTATCATGGAACAAATTAGTTTTGGCTATAAATACTATGATATGTGTTATTAGTTTATAGAGTGAATACTGAAATACTGTCTGTAACTATAAAGACAAACAAGTATTACAGTGTTTGTTGGGTAAATTGTAATTTAAAGAATGTCAAGTGACATGATTGCAAACAAGCATGAACTGACATCCCAGACTCCATGCTGTCTGTGGGTGGCATCTTGTGTGAGAGAAATCCCTTGGTTAAGCGCAGTGCCTCCAAACAGCGTTCATGCTGCAGGGATTCATTTACTTAAATTGATCCACTCCTGCATGCCTACATGCATTTCACAGCACACGTCCATGACATCATGTTGGTTCAGTTATGGTTAAAGGATGATCCCCAGAAAACCTGCTAACCCAGTCCATTGTTTTTGAGTGTATGAGGGGGATTTTTCAAAAACTAAGGGGTTGTGTGTATTTAACTTTGACATTGTCCCTTAAATTATATATGTGTGTGTGTGTGTGTGTGTGTGTGTGTGTGTGTGTGTGTGTGTGTGTGTGTGTGGATTCAGAAGATTCAGAAATAGGCCAGTTAGGGTTTAGAGCAGAGAGATGTTAAGAGATTAAACAGACCTCTGTGGGGAGCAAGACTCCTCTCCAGCAGTTTAAATATAACTCTCTTCAGGGAGAAACTGAGTAAGTGTGTGTGTGTGTGTGTGAGGAGGTGGGGTTAGGTTAGGTGGGTGGATGTATTCTATACAACTGGTGGCTAAGAATTAAACCACTGGCTTCATACTTCCACCTATGCTTGTTAGTGTGTGTGTCTGTGTGTCTGTGTGTCTGTGTGCGTGTCAAAGTGATGTCTTCTTTACCTTTGGCGCTGTGGGGATAGTTTAATACTGTGAGGTCTGGCTCCACCATCTGCTCAGGGTTAGCGTGCATGTGTGTTTTTGTGTGTGCGTGTTATGATGATGACTGAAGATGTGAACAGACACACTGCAGTCAGATTTCATATTTATGCAGATTCCTGTTGACAAACTTGAAAATGTTTGGTATAATTGTGATCTGAGGCTTAATTGGGAGGCAAGAGCATCGTAATCCCTGACAATTCAGTGCCGTGGGCAAAACAGGGTTCTAATCTGATTTTAAAGTATATAGTAACCTGGGTTTAGTCCTATGAGTTAGCCTTCAATGTTAGCCTGATAGTGACACACATAGTCACTGTGCGCAGAGTGTCCTGGTTATCTGTGCAGGGATTCCAGTAGTTAGCTCTGCTAGCAACCAATCTAGACCCTGTTACTTAATAACTAAAGCTCTAAACCAGGGCGACATAAAAAGAGGGGCAAGTTGAGTGTGACGCTTAAGGACACTTGAATCCTGATGGTCCACAGACACAGTGTGTGGATACATGGGATTTCAATATAAGAGTTGTGTCACACAGTTGCATCAAAAGTACAAGTTTTCTTTAACATTTCTTGACTTGTCGAAACCGACGTTAGATGAATAATACCAAAGAAATCAAGATTAAGAACAAGTTAAAATGTTTTAGTAAGTATAGTTTTTCCCTCAAATGTGTCTCAAAATGTGTATTTTCATTACTGAAAACAGATCTATCTTGTGTGATACCTCATATATTCAGACATTGGAGTTCATATTCGTTATCTATTTCCATGTCATTGTATGTTCTAGGTCGTGCACATATGTTAGCAATGGCTAAGACAGCTTTAAGTGTGCATATAGTGAAACTATTAGAAATCATATATACTTTGAAATGTAGGAATTGAGTGTTTTTTATATGAGCCTACAATGTAATTTGTCTTACAATATTAGAGATAGATATTGTTGAGTACAGCTCTATAGATTGTATATATATCATCTACAGTAAATACTGTACTGTATACTGCAGAGGTACCTTTTTTCCAAACAGCAGGCATTGGCAAAAATAACTATGACAGCCTTTATATTGGTCTTTCTATTCATCCTACCTGCATCAATACTGTTCAGGCTGGAACCCTTGAAAACAGAATGCAGAAACTCGCCTCCAGCAGCCAGACCCGTTCTGTGAGGCATCCAGTCATATTACTGCCAGTGTCTTTTACAGCGTTCCTGATTTACATATATCTACACATCTCAGACATCACCGGCGGGGTCAGAGTGCAAGGTCAACCAGTATGGGGCTTAAGGACATTCAGACATTGATGAGCGCAGGCTGTTAAAGAGATCAAACCTGTGACCTTCAAGCTGGCCACACTAACGTGCTGTAACACACTCCACACATCTGTACCACAAACCATCAGCTGCTGAGACATCCACCGCGGATCAGCTTTGCTGCTCAGATGTACTCCTGTTCACTTTCTCAGTCTGATTGCCGCCGTAGTCTGCCTAAGAGTCTAATGAGGCATCTTCTCATCCATCCATCCATTCCTCACTCTCTGTTCCCTCTCTTCCACTGCTCCGGCTCTCCTCTTCTTCACACTCCCTCCCTTCCTTCTCTTACACAAGTGGGTGACAGATGTGAGCCACTCTGGAGAGCACAGACACCCAGCACTCTGCTGCCAGGCGCCGCTCCTCTGATAGGCTGTGTGTGTGTGTGTGTGTGTGTGTGTGTGTGTGTGTGTGTGTGTGTGTGTGTGTGTGTGTGTGTGTGTGTGTGTGTGTGTGTGTGTGTGTGTGTGTGTGTGTGTGTGTGTGTTATTTCATAGAAGCCAGTGCAGCCTTTAATCTCACTACTGTGTGGTCACCAAGGGAGCAAGTGATTTCATCCAGACTGGAGAGTGTGTGACCATACCAGTGTCTGCAGATACCTTTTAAACACACACACACACACACACACACACAAAGACAGTAAATACAGTAGATACATATTTCTGCTCCATGAGACACAGCAATGAAATGGACAAGCTCTCTCCCCCACTCTCACTTGCACACACACACACACACAAACACACACACACACACACACGTTCATCACACACACACACACACACACACACACACACATTTTCGCTCACTTCACGTGTAATGTAATCACCTGGGCTCTCCATGCCTCCTAACCCAATAAAGCTGACAGCCTCCAACCCACACACACACACATACACGTTCATACACACACACACACACACACAAACAAACACACGCATCCTCTGGAACAACTTGTGATACATTCACCTCTCCTTTCATTTCATCCTCCCTCCGTTTTTCTTTCCGCCTGGTCTTTCCTGCTAAAGACTGATCTATCTGCATCTTACAGTAGCTGTTGCAGTTTCAAACTCCAGCATCTCTGTTCTTCCTGTAGTTAACAGTTGAGTCTCATTAGCATTAGATTGTTTTTTGTTGAACAGCATCGAGTTTAAGGACTGACTCGAGCCGGTACAAGGTGCCAGAATAAAGCATCTGGGGAGAGGAGAGAAACAGAAGCAGAGACAGAGAAAGTTGGATCGACAGGGCTAAAAGAGAAAACAGACAGACTGTGGATGCTCTTTGTTACATTATTCAACAACATTCATGAGTTAGGACAGAGAGAATGGAAGATGGACTGATAAATAGAGAAAGAAGAGGTCAAAGAAAGTAGGATAACTGTGTGTCTATACTGTATGTGTGACTCGTTCACGTCTGCCCAGCTTGTTGCGACCAGGCACGGCGGCCATAACCGCTCTTCCGAGCACCATCTGCTCCTCACCGCAGCAACTGTTGCCAGGGTACCTGCTCTCCTCTCCTCCCCTTTATCCCACCTTTTACTCCTCCTCTTTCGGCTCCTCACCTCCCGTCGCTTCCTCCTGCTTTTTTTTCTCTCCAAAAACAAGATCTGCTCTCCTTTTCTTCTCATCTCTTCCTCATGTGCCTTTCTTCTTCTCTCTTCCCTTCAATTAATTTAATTTCCCTTTTCATTCTAAAGAGGATACCTGCTTTCTGTTCAATGCGCTTTATTGGCGTGACATTCAATTCGTTGTATATTAGCAACGCTTCAGCGAAGTACTAATAACACTGAAATACTACAGATACTACTGCTAGTTTCTCATCTCATCCTTCCCCTCATGTGCCCTTCTCTTTTGCCCTTCTTTATTTCTCTCTAAAACGTATACTTACTGTCGTTTTCTGTCATATCATCAGCTCACTGCTACTGTTCTGCTACTGCCACTTCTCCCCTGCAACACACACACACACACACACACACACACACACACACACACACACACACACACACCATCTCCACCAAAGTCTTTAATTCTCTGAGACTTTTCCTCTTCTCCTTCCTTTGAAATCCATCTCTCTTCGGTTCCTTCGTTCCTTCCTGGCAATTGTGTGGACATGACTCAGGGCCCCCTGTCTGCAGAGAGAAAAAGAGAGAGAAGCAGAGAAAGAGTGGAGAAAGGAGTTTGATGGTGGGGTGTTTAGAGAGAAGGGAAGAAAAGAGGTAGAGAGTGAGTGGGGGAGAGGGAGAGATCGTAGATCAGAACCGTCATGATTGAGCCATCTGCTGAGAGGAGGCCGGTGAGACTCAAACACACATACACACACACGCATGCTTAAAGATCACCACTGCCACCCGTTGGTCATTTCTTGACACTGCGTCTCCCCTCTCTGCTCGTTTCTTACATCGTCTCACTGCCTTGCTGCCATCCGCTAAGAACATGCCAACCGGAGATGAGACACGTAGCTCTGAACATCGATCAGTCTGGTCTGGCTGTCTGGTGAGCCAGTCTTAAGCAGCCGATTCTGTTTGCTCCACGGGGTTTTTTTGTGCTCTAATATATGAGGTTTATCCCCACCTAACTCCTTTCTAAGAAGAGCGGAGCCTCGGCACGGATTATGTGGCTTTGGCTCTTTCAAAACATATTGAGTATAGTGATGTGTTACAGATTCTTGCCAATGCTACAATGCACTACTGTAATCCTGCTTTTGCTGTTTCATTCTTGCCCTGCAGTTAAATGTGATTTGTTGTACACCGTCTGTTCCTCTGTGTGGCTGTGGCTGGCTGCGTGTTGTTGCATTTTTATGTGCACAGACACTCTTTACTGGCCTGAGTTGTTCTTTCCTCTCCTCTCAGGCCTTTCCCCTCTCTTACCGTCAGCCGGCCTAAACGATGTCCACCCTCGTTCAGCTGTCTAACCTTTAATAGATTTATAAATGCTCCCCTCCCATTGGCCAGAGCAGGCCATTTCATCCTATTAGAGATTAGCATACGGCTGAGTGGAGGAGGAAGTGCTCTTTATATGCTAATGAGGGGATAATGTATGCAGCGAGGACCAACCAATGCCCCATTGGAAGGACTCAGGGTGGCCCGACGAGCTGAATCTTGAAGCAGTCCTGTCTTTATCCTGTTCTTTTACCCTCATTCACAGACACCTGGACTGTGTCTTTGTTAGCTTTTATGAAACATAATGGCTGACTTCAGTTTTATGCCTAAAACACACAGGTGTCACTGTAGATTCCAACAATACTAGGAGTGTATAGAATATGCATTTCTCCTGTGTCTGATGTAATTGTATGACACTTACTTGTGGATAAAGAGCGGTAACAATGGTAGTAGAGGTCTCCATGGTTTGAAATGGCTTCGTTAGATGCAGAAAAGTAAAGCTTTGCCCTTTTTAGCTATACAAACATTAAGATAGACTCGGCAATAGTCATACATTTTAAGAAATACACAAACTTGCTCTCTTGCCAAGCCTGAAATGAGAAAATCAATAGCGCTCTCGTATGTGCATGGTTAATATGAGGCTACTGCTAACATCCAGTTAGCTTGACACAGAGATTGGAAGCAGGGGGAAATGGCTAGCCTGGTCTGTCTGAAGATAACACAAATTGCCTAGCACGTGTAAAACTAGCATGTCATGTCACATTTGTTCAGCCTATACAAAAAGTGTATGAATGACAATTCACCATTTTACGGGACATTCAATAATGAGTGTTACTCAACACACCAGCCGTTGTAGATATAAGACCATAAAATGTGTTAATTAGCGAACTTCAGAGGTGCTGGTTGGCAGATTTTGTTATCTTTGGACAGAGCCAGGCTACTGGTTTCCAACTGTTTGCAGTCTTTATGCTAAGCTAAGCTAGCCAGCTGCTGGCTGTAGTTTTATGTTTAACAAACAGGTATGAGAGTGGTATTGATCTTCTCATCTAACTCTTAGCAAGAAATCAAATAAGTATGTTACTATTCCTTTAACTTGCTTGATTGATAAGTCATTGACTGACTGCTCAACAGTCTATCTGACCAGCTGTTTCTTCCTCTCTGTCTGTACAGGAACAAGGTGTGGTGGGAATGTCACGACCACCGGGCGCCATCCCGCCTCCTCACCCCGCTGGAGGTGTGGCCTCAGGGGTGGGGCCCAACCAGGGGTCAGGTCCACCTCCGGGCTACGTGGGCAACCAGCAGCAAGCCGCCATGATGAAGCAGATGATGGCAATGGAGCAGGAGAAGAGGGTGCAGATGCACATGATGGAGCAGCAGAAACAGCAGCTCTTCAGAGAGCAGAGACAACAGCAACAGCAGCAACTACTGGCCGAACAGGTGAGGTTTTAACATAAGGCTAGTCTAACTGTGTGGTGAAAATGGCTAGGCCTGCAGAAGTCAGTTGTTGTGCATGACATTATCATTTGTGTGTAGTTTGTTCATGCATTCCTGTATATTTGTTTGTCTGCAGCTCTAACAAGAGAAGCTCATCCTCTCCTCTTCCTTACTGTTGTCTGGTTGCATGTATAATTACCCTCAACCAGCCCCCTCTTCACTACTTCCTTTTCATCTCTGCAGTGTGTGTGTGTGCATGTGTATGTGTGTGTTTTTGCCACATGCCGCCTGCTGTGATAATGTGGTGTTTTCTTTTTATTTCTCTCTTTGTGAGGGAATCAAGTGTTAAAGAGTTCTGAACTCTGAAGTCACCACCCACTATGTTGGTTTTAATTGGATCTGCAAAAACATACACAGACACACAAATATAAGTGTCTGAGAGGAAACGCATCCTGTTGGGGTTTAGTGTATGTTGTTAACTGGATATCATACCTCCATTTAAATGAGCTACACCTCTGCTTTCCAGGCACACATCCAGTAGTTGCTTTTCCCCCTTGATGCTCTATACCTGCAGCACTGTGGCTATGATAGAGTATCAGGGCTGCCTTTGGTTTCCTATTTGAACAGTGATCAGTTACGGTGTTATTTGTGTCGGAGAGCACCATGCAAACACTGTACACTAATCTAATCCTGAAAGCACACATCTTTCTCACTTCTGCTATACCAAACATCTGTCTGTCTCTACTGTACCAAACATCTATGTCCTTTTTCCTGTACCCAATATCTGTCTTACCACTACTATACCAGACATCTATCTCAACTGTATCAGACATCTGTCTCACCTGTGCTGTGGCATTTGTACTAAATAAATGATTTAAGTGATTGATCAGCCCTCAAAATCAGAATTAAGGTCGGTCCCTGTATCCATACCTGTCGATGGACCATTCTCTCTTACAATTTACCACACTCACGACACAATGTTGAGGTTCAAGAAGAAAAATCTGATACGGAGCAAAGACGGCTTTGCACATTTTGGTCCAATGCAAGTATTTAATGAATTTATAAATTGGGCAAACATGTTTGCCCCAATGAAAGTCTAGTGACAGAAAGCCTGGTTTTATCACTATATACGAGCTTTGGAGCTAAGACATCAGTGAGCATTTAATTAAGTTTTTATGTTTTATTTGTGTGACCTTTTTTGTCTGTTTCCCATAATGATGCCATGTCTTGAATTCATGAAATAGATATGAAGGCATGTTACACATTTCTCACCTACATTCTTAACAATTGCGTGTGTGTGTGTGTGTGTGTGTGTGTGTGTGTGTGTAGCTCCAACAGCAGCAGCATCTCCCCAGACAGATGGGCCAGGGCCAGAGGAATCCATACCCACAAGTCAATCAGTACCAAGGTGAGACACACAAACACATGCATTCATTTCATCCGTGCAACAAGACATGTACTACGTGCAAAAATGTAAGAAACGAAGCACCCCAATAGATTTTCTAATAAAAAAGGCCAGACCTAACCTAAATTCTTCAGCATTTTATTGATGACCACATTAGCAAATGGATTTTTGGTTCAGTTTCTTTGCCGATCACCCAGACGGTGGCACAAAAAAGGCTTACAATCACACATGCGTACTTGGTCTGCAAAAAGTATGGTATACATGGTAGAGTGCCAAGACATTTAACATTTTATTTAACAGATTTTACGGTTCACTCTCTGCCATATTCAGAGACAGATAGACACACAAACACATAAAAACATGTATGCAAACAGCAGTGCAGACTGAACATCACCCTGAAACCAAAGCTCGTCCTCTCTGTCTGTCTCTGTCAGATACATCAGTTGGCGCTCAGATGCTCTTCAGCCGCTCTCTCTCTCCTCTCTCGCTCCTCTCTTGCTCTCTCCGTAAAAAAAATATAGAATATTCCTGCTCTGCCTGTTACCACGGCAACTTGTCTGTCCTGGATCCCCCAGAGTTCCGGTGAAGTCAGAGAGATGGATGAGAGGAGGGAAATGGGAGAGGGGGAGAGGGGAAGAGGGGGAGAGAGGGATGAGGCTGGTAACAAGAAGAATAGGTAGATGGTCTGGTAGGTAGAAGAAAAGGTTGGGAAGAGAAAGAAAGAGAGAGATGAGTGGGTGAGAGGATGATGGAGAGATGAAGAAATACACAGAGGGAGGAGGAGAGTCAAGTCGAAAGCCATTTATAGCCATCAGAGAGTCTGTCTGCAAGTCTAGGAGATAATGTAGAGAGGAAGAGGGGGCTTCAGCATGAAACTGTGGCCTAGAAATCTACCTGTTAGTTCAGCTATCCTGCAGCGTTTCAGCCATTTGAACGCAATGTGTGCTAGTATCACCTGCAATCAGAACATAATCGTACTCACTGTACTCATTTATATTTACATGAAGATATGTGTGGAATCTGCACACTCTGTACTTACTTGGTCTTACTTAGTCTGGAGTGTGTGATCCTCTTCGTTCTGACTCCTCTGTTACAGTTGCAGTCTGATCTGTGAGGTGAGGGATTAGGGGAATGATGTCAGAAGTGGGTTTATTAGAGGATTTAGAGCCATTTCCACGCTAGCAGACCTCCTCGGCTCTGCTACTACCGAGCCTCTAATAGGGAAAAGTGGAGAAGTGAGGTGCTGGTGCTTCAGTGTGTTTAGTTTTATTTTAGCGTGGTTGGATTTGAAGTAAATTGTGAGGGAAGCATTCGTTTCCAGAGTAAACCGGTTGTCACAGGACATAAATCTTTGCCTCAGCACTGACTTATTAGATTGGTCTTATATGCCATTTGGTGATTTAAGTGGATCTAGTATACAGGCTGCAAAGCTCTTTTAAGGAAGTCTGGTGATTTCCGTCTCCATATGCCTCACTTATTTTCTTTCCAACTGTTTCTGGTCTCTGGTTTTAACTCCTCTGATTCTTCCATCCTAGGTCCTCCTCAGGATCTGGCGTCCAGGAGCCAGACTCTCCAAAACATTCGGGCTGCCCGTCTCCTACAGCAGCAGCAGCAGAACCAGCAGCAGATGGTCCAGATGAGTTCTGTTCAGGGCCCGCCTGGGGGCTCAGTGGGACCCCAAACTGACATGGGCATACCCTACGGCAACCAGGGGTCCAACCAGGGTTCCCTGTACGGGCTCAACCCCTCCATGAGCCAAATGATCCACCAGCAGCAGCACCAGAGCCAAAGTGTCCAAGCCTCCATGGGTCTTCCACCGCAGCACAACCCTGCCGCAGGGCCGCCCCGGCAGGCAGGTGCAGGTCCTGGGGTTGGAGGCATGCCAGGAGGCCCCGGAGGTGGTGGAGCTGGAGGGTATGGAGGACAGGGGATGTTAATGAACTCCATGACCCAGCAACCCCTCAAAGGCCCTCCCAACGCCAAAGCCCAAGCACAGAGACTGCAAAGCATGCTGGGAGCAGGAGGAGGAGGCGGGGGAATGGCGCCGGGCGGCTGGCCTCAGCAGCAAGGACAGAGCCTGCAGGCCATGGGGGGAGGAGTCGGGAGGACTACAGGAGGAGGGGGAGGTGACATGGTGGGGTTCAGCTCCGCCCAGGGTTATGGGATGCAGCCGGGTCAACCCACGCGCATTGCCAAGCAACACTTTCAGGGCCCGGGACAGGGGATGAGCCAGGGAATGGACCCCAGAGTGGGCAACCCAGCGGCCGGTATGGGAGGCCCAATGATGGGCCCTCACATGGGCGGTCAGCCAAGGACCAACCAGCCCCGGCCCATGGTCATGAACCAGGGGATGAACCAGGGGGTTATGGGCCAGGGGATGACTGGGATGGGAGGGTTCGGGCCGGGCCCTGGGGGGCCTGGAATAGGGGCAGGGGGAGGAGGAGGTGGACCCTACGGACCAGGGGGAGTCGGGGTTGGAGGTCAGCCACCAGGCTACCAGAGGACAGCCAATCAGGACATGTCATCTTATGGTTATGGGGGCGGGCCCTCAGGGGGAGGAGCATTTGGATTGGGCGATGGCTCAGGGGCGGAGCTGGACTCAAGCGATGGTTGGATGGAGGAGTTTTTCTCGAACCAATAGCCAACGGGGAAACTGGAGAGGAGTTTTTACTGGATGAACTAAACAAATGTTAAAACCTGAGAAAGTAAAACAAAAAGGATGACACGATGTGGACTGGCATGTTTTTGTTTTGTAAAACATGGGCAAGGTTATAAATGAGTT
This sequence comes from Dicentrarchus labrax, assembly GCF_905237075.1. Taxonomy (NCBI): domain Eukaryota; kingdom Metazoa; phylum Chordata; class Actinopteri; family Moronidae; genus Dicentrarchus; species Dicentrarchus labrax. The sequence continues at coordinate 10,957,702 of NW_026136721.1, forward strand.
CTTGTGTTATGTTTTGTGTGTATGTGTGTGAATGTGAGATGGAGAGAGTGATCATTATGTCTCGTGCATATTAATGAAAAACCAATATAGAGATTAAGAGGTGTGTTTCATTAGTTTCCCTTTTTTCTCCACGGAATGAATTTTTCTCATGTTCCAGTGTTTGAAAGCGAGCCCCGTTTACACAGCAGCGCTTTGAGCCCGAGCTTCAGCAGGGGCTGATTGAACACCGCAGACTGATGAAGGAGAAGGAAGACTTGTTCTCAAGACAGCAATTTATTTGTGTTTGTGTGTTTGTGCCACCCAGCTCAGTGCTTCAGATCTCTCAACTATGTGAGAAGCTGAAGGGAGTAGAAAGCACTCTCAGCGCTCCCATTTCCTCCCTTAGATTTGTGCCCCCCATATAAACGCACACACGCACACACACACGAATCTGTCTCCCTCGCACTCTCTCACTTTGTTCTCTTCACTTGATCTCTCTCTCTCTCATCCTCCTTCCCTCTCTCCTCCCCTCTTTCCCACCCTTTCTCCAGAGACTCGTTCCTCGCTCTCAACACTCCTTTCTCTGTTTAAATTGTGAACATCACAACAGAACAAATGATGTTCTTCTATTGTGCCACACAAGCGCACTCTGCCCTCTAGTGCTTTTGCTAGGTAACCGACCTGGGTGGCTTTTTTTAGGGGGTTTCATTTCCTGTGCGTGGCTGAGGATGACGGGTATGCATGTAAAGAAAGACAAAGAGAGTGAAAAGCAGACACAGAGGGAGAGAATAGGCAGCTAAAGCAAGCACTAGGACTCAAAAGCTCATGTACACACACACACACACACACACACACACACACGCCAACAAGCAGACAAACAAGCATCAGCCCGGGAGGATGAGCGGATGTGTGAGAGGCAGCTAACAGAGCTAATATTACATTAAACCTTCTGCCTGTGTGACACAAACCACATCACATGCATCAGGCTGACACAAAGCAAAACGATCGCTGGGCACTGAATGTATTCAAGCACCACAAGTGACTTCTTCTTTTTAAGGGAAAAAAAAAAAAAGCTCATTGAAAGCCCACCCACATTGTTTTGTTCGTTGCTGTGTTTTATCTCTAACAATGATGCTGGTTGTGTCTTTGTCGATTAAAAGGAGAAAAAAAAAAGTTCAAATTAGCCTTCTTTTAGTTTGTGTTGTCTTTTGAAAATCTGTTTGTCCTTCCGTCGCAGCACAGCCTTCCCTTCCATTGTGACACAGCTAGTTGTCAATCACCGTAGCCCTGCTTTACATCGTGGCTTTTCTTGTACCGCAGCTATAAAACGCCCTCGCTCCAAACTAGAAACGTAACTGTGCTATACTGTAACACTACTGTGAAGAAATACAAGTTGTCCCCTTCCAGCGCTTTACTAGGAAAATGAACCACTGCTAAGCCTTGAGTTTGTTTTATAGACAGTAGAGAAACTTCAGACAGCTGATTGGGCTTAAAACGTGACGACGGTTAGCGCCAGTTAGCATCAAAACAATCAGTGCTTCCACTGAAGTCAGTGTCTCCCCTTCTCTCAGCTTACTAGTAAACTGTAGGCTTTCCTCCAGGCATTATGGCTTTCATTCACCATCAACAGGCTGTCCACTCTTTTGCCCTAATGGTTGAGTAATAAATATGTGTCGAATAGGTTTTAATACAGTAGTCGTTGGTAACACCTTACTTCTCTAACTGTTTTGTAATCTTGGTTCAAATTTGAATGAAAGCGTGTTTGTACGTGCATTACTTTGTATTTAGCTCATCAGAGTGAACGTTTGGAGGATGATGCTGTAATCAACAAACCAAAAAGCCTTCTTCTCTGTAAACTAACTCCTTGCCATCAACGCATCTGTTCTCATGGTTGTTGATGTTGTATAATCCAACCCTTTAAATACAAACTTTAAACACCACGCCCATCGTCCTGTAAGCTTTGCTGCATTTGGTAGCACCCACGAATGAGGTTCTGTACTTTGATTTTGTCACGTTTGGGGGAGCAGAAGTCCTCTGTCTCACTGTGTGGAGTGTACAGGGCAACGGCAGGCAGATGTTTAGGGTTGTAGCGTCCCCCAGTTTTATCAGGGGGAGACGGTCAGATAAATGAAAACTCTGTGTCAGTGTCCAGAAAAACTTGTGGATTGTTTGAGCCTTCCTCGGCAGGAAAAGCAGTGGAGTGCTCCCCGCTTCAATGGCTCCACCGCTCATGCTTCCAAAACTTCGATACCGCTCCAGTACTCCAGGCAGGCTCAAATCAAAATTCAGAGTGCCGGACCAGTTAAAAGGAGGCATGTGTATGTGTAGGAAAACACCTGAGGTTTACCACTCCAAACTGGAGGCAGGAAGGTAGAGAAACACTTGTGGGTCAGTGTTAAGGTCACAACCTTTGTGACATTTTGTCTTCTTCAGAGTAAGGATTCACGATATGGTTTGAAATCCCTTCAGGAAGAGAAAGGAAGCTTCCTCCAAATATCATTATGTACCGGGACCAAGTCTGTAGACAACATTTTAACAAAAACTGTTGTTGTTGATGTTCTTTGTTTTATTTTATTTGTTTTTTTTTACTGGTGCTGACATATATGTGATTATGAGAAAAACTATATAAAAGATAATGGCTATTTGTAAATATGTTTTTACAGGTTTAAATACATCAGATAATACAGTCTCTACTCTGTAAAGAATTTACTGTTTGTTGGAAAATAGAGAAGTATTTTTATTTTGAAGTTTTTTGGTTTCACGTTTAACCCATCTGAGCTATGCCATTGCACTTCAGACAATGTCTTACTACTAATTTGTATTGTAAACCTCCTCTCTTTTTTGGAATTTTTTTTTTCATTTGTTTTTTCTAGTTTGAGATTTGACTCTGTTCTTAAGCAGTGCTTATTTCTTTTTATCCTGTACAGAATTCTGAAATGTTAACAAAAGAGAATTACGAAAGACCTTTTTTTTGTTTTGTTTTGTTTTTCAAAAAGATACAATAAAGAGAGAATGTTCTCGCTGATCATATTAAATGAAAGTTTGTTGTTCACTGGGTTCATTTCTTAGTGCAGTCATTGGACCACAACTATGGAGCCCCAGAGCTGACAAAATGTAGTAAAAGGTTCTCAGACAAACCAAAAATATAACTGAATATATCAGAAATATAAAAGAAAACGTTCAGCAAGCAAACACTAACAAAATTAGCTAGCTAGCACTACTATTTTTAAAAAAGGAAATACATTTATACATCAACACATCTAAAAAATATCATGGATGACACAACAAAGGCTTATTTTCATTGTGAAGACGAGCGCTTGAAGATGAAGATAATGTTATAAAGAGGCAGGGTAACTTCATCAGCCTGCTAGCTAAAATGATTGAGCTACTGCTAAGAGTTTATACAACAAAGCTACATCAGTACATGGCTGACTACATGCACTGGGCCCAGTGTTCCCACAGCCCTATGTTAGGGTTAGGGTTATGGTTAATTGGCTACCAAAGTGGGAGAAAGGGGGATAAGATGTGATACAAATGTATGAAAAAGGAAATGTGGGAACATAGGGCTGCTGTAATTTTATGACGAGCGTTAGCTTAAACGTGTACCTAGCTAAAAATGCTGGTGCTCAGTGTCTTTAGCCACCAGCGTTGTTAGCAAAGCTAGCTAGCCGCACATAGCTGCTCCAGTCTCCACTGATGTTACTAAATATGCAAAAATTAGAAACATGGTGATGAAAAGGAAATGTTGTGTGGGCAAAATAGTCGTTCTTTTTCTTTCGGTTATTGTCCATTTTATGGGCTCCATACACAACAACACGGCGTCTGCAAATTCACAACAACATCAATACTCACCCGGTAAACTGACAAGCAGTAATTTCATTTCATTTCAGGGTCGCAAGACTGACTGAGACAAATGCACACACATTCATGTAGCGCCTAAAACCAGACTGACTAACTGCTGCAGTAATGTTTTGTCTAACACACCCGATTTGCATAATTAGACTTGCATATGCTAAAGAGCAGAGCCTTAATTCTGTCTGGCAGTAATAGCGACGATGAATCATGGGCTCCCTGTTGGTGTCAGCAGACAGACAGACAGGCAGACAGACAGACAGACCACATGCAGGGCCGGGACCTTTTTGTTGTAATTCATCTTTTCCACGATCCGCCCCTTTCAAACTCACTCCTCCACATCCTCTGTCAGCCACGCCCCTTTTTTTTCCATCTCTCCTCTTCATCGTGGCAACCTTCCTCTACCTCTCCTTCTCATATACTGGCTACATCTTTTCTTTTTCCTTTTTCCTCTCCCTAGCTGCCTTGTTTCTCTCTTCTCTACCCCCCGCACACCAGCACCACACACACACACACACACACACACACACACACATCCACCACACTCCTGCTTTCCATCTGACATTGATAAATGGAGACTAACAGAGATGACAACATCATTACTCATGTTCAGTAGCGACACCACCTAGGACAGAGAAAAACGAGAGGAAGAGGGAGGATGAAGGACAGGACAGGAGGAAGATGGGGAGTGAAGGGGTGGAGGCGGGAGGCTGCAGTTGGAGGTGTTTGCTACAGTCCACCCCCTAAAGCACACACCTTAGCATCTCCAGAGAGCTCGATGTTGAGGTGTTCATTACTGATGTGAAAACTTAGAACTGTTGATAGTACCGGCAGCCTGGGTGGAAACTCGTCGGTTTCCTAGACAAATCCAATCAGACTAGACTAGCTGCAGGGCTGTAAGAAACAATCATTCTCTTTATCACTGAATCTGCTGCTCCTTCCAATTAATCATTTATTGTATAAAAGGTCAAACATTTCCAGCAGTTCAAGGAATTTCTTCCAAAAGACAAAACACCCAAAATGTATTTTGTTATGTTTCTTTATTATTATTATTATTATTATTATTATTATTATTATTATTATTATTATTATTATTATATATAATTTTCTTATCCTTATTTATTATGAAAATTGAACACACACATGTCAAGCAGGAGCAGAAAGGCGAATATTAAAATGAAATAAAATGAACAAGACTTAGAGTTTACAGCCGTGCTTGCAGCTCTGTTAGGCTGTACTCATGCACAGTGGTGCTTTGGGCTAACATCCGCATGCTAACATGCTAATTGTGATAATGCTAACATGCTGATGTTAAGCAGGAATAATGTTTGTCGTGTTCTTAATGTTGTAGTATACGGTTCTGTTGATACAGTATAGTATGGATTTGGGACAAACTGTCGAAACATGCTAATAATCACGAAACACAAAGCAGGGCTGATGGGAACATAAATGGGATGTGAAGTTAAGGGATCAACAAAGCGATTACAATTCATCCTGAGGGAAAACAAATTTTAATCCAATCCATCGATCCATCCAATAATTCCACTAAAAACATTCCAACTACACTGTGGCGCAAAGATATTTTAGTCTAGACCGAAGTGGTCTAACCAACTGAGTGTCACTGGTGTGGCTAAAAAGCTACATCAATTATACATTTTCTGTACAAAACTGACATTGCTGAGTGATTTCTGCAGCAAAAACACATCGCATCTTCAGCAGACAATCTAACCCGACTAATTCCATCACTGCACAGGGTAGGTGGCAGGTAAAAAGCCATGTCAGCACACACAACTGTCTTTCTTGCTCCTCAGCACTCAGGAGATGATCAGCAGCGCAGACAACGAGTCAGCCACAAGTCCACGTTAATGACAGCCAGTTTCCCTCTGTAGCCAAACACTTACACACACACACGCATCGTCAGCCTTGCACACACTCCACAGGCACCCTTATGGGCTCTAATCAGAACGACAAATGATGTGTCACAAAGAGTGGGAGATGAGTTAGAAGAATCATTCACTTGCTCTGCCTCTCAGAGTAATAAGGAGGTGAAGAAATGTAGCTGGAGAAATGTGGAGTGGAAAGACATATGGTGGGGGGCAGGGAGGGAGATAGAACAGGGGATGGGATAGTGTGAAGTGAGAGGGAGAAAAGAGTGTGTGTGTGTGTGTGTGTGTGTGTGTGTGTGTGTGTGTGTGTGTGTGTGTGTGTGTGATGTCAAGTTGATGAATGTGGTAGCAGGAGCCATTGTGGTGGTGAAGGAGTAGGAGGCCACCAGATAACAGCAGAGCAAGGCCTAAGCTGTCTCACACCATGAATAAAACACCATGAAAATCTCTCTGTCTCGCTCTCTCTCACACACTCACAGATTTCTAATTACCTTCGGATGACTTTATCTTTCTGTTTCATTGAGTTATTTAAATGGAAAGTATCAGGCTGTGGGATAAGTGCTCTGCATGCTGCCTCTGCTTGTTTCGGACGACCTGCACATGTGTACGTACTGCATACAGTACATGTACACACACACACACTCAGTGGACTGTCCGCTCTCCCTCACGCCTTAAAAGTAGTGTGTAAAGTTTGCTTGTTGGCAAATGATGAGCAACAAATTGTCTGGTAGTGAGCAGCGATGTGGTTTCACTTCTTTGCTGTTGGTATGGCGCCCTCTAGTGGACGCTGGCAGGAACTGAGAAATGCTTCCTCCTGCTCACTGTACTGCTACATTTACACTTTAACAGCAGCCTTCAGCGAGGAGCGATGAAGCTCCACACTTCAACAAATAGTCTTTAGATGTCAGATTATACTTGTTTACATTAGTTTATCATTAATATACCACATCAACAAAAGTTTTAAAAAGTGAGTGAAAGTTATCCATCAAGGACTTCCTAATAATACATTCTGTAGTAAGTTGTTGGTTTTAAACGATCGATTAGACATTTCATGTGTTGACTCTGTGGTTTCCATTGTACGGAAGCCAAGAACGGCCAAGGATTTTTTTTATTTTTTATGCATATCGTGATAACGACTTATTATCTCGATATAACAAAGATAGTTTTCTCGTGATAACTAATTAATTAATAATGTGTTCGTCTTGATTTCAACCTACAAGAGCTGCCACGAACAGCTTCCAGTCAAGTAAACAAACTAACGTAAAGTGTAACTTACTGGTAGGCTACAGCTACAGCCAGTGGCTACGGAAGCCGTTTGTGGCAGCTAGTTATCACGAGAAAACGATCTTTGTTATATCGAGATAACAAAATAAATGAATTCGTTTTAACGAGAAAACAATCTTTGTTAGATAGATAACAAGATAATAAGTCGTTATTGCGAGATAACAGAGCATTAAAAAAAGAAAAATCCATGGCCGTTCTCGGCTTCCGTACCATTGTACCTGTTGTTGTTCATATTATTTGGCCCGTCTAGAGCCAACATGAAGCTACAGATGTGTTTTTGTTAGCTTTTTACCTGTAGCATATCCTCAATAATACACGTTTTAATAATCCTGCTGTTGTTTATTACTAGCTGTCGAGTTGGTCATGGTACTGCAATTTTGAGGTCTATTATCTAACTCACCCAGAGTGATTTTTGAATGCAAAAATACATGTATCTGCTCAATTACATACACTTTTTCCTTCTTTCAAAAACTTTCTCATGTGAGATGATAATCTCTATGGGTTTTTACATTTCCTTTCCATGCAGTTGCCATCTTGCAGAGTCATACAGGCTATAGAGACAGCAGAGTGTGTGTGTGTGTGTGTGTGTGTGTGTGTGTGTGTGTGTGTGTGTGTGTGTGTGTGTGTGTGTGTGTGTGTGTGTGAATGTCTACTGGTATATGGGAAGGCTGGCACCCTGATGTGACCTAAGCTGCAACATTCATTCACTAAACTTACAGGAGCATGAAGGAGATTAAAGGGAGACAATTAAAAGCTGAAAGTAATGAAAATATATTGTTAGTGAAGACAACACCAGCTGAGAGAAAGAAAAGGTTTGAGACCCTGCATAATTGTGTGTGTGTGTGTGTGTGTGTGTGTGTGTGTGTGTGTGTGTGTGTGTGTGTGAGAGAGAGAGAGAGAGAGAGAGAGAGAGAGAGAGGGGGAGGAAGAGAGATGGAGAGTAAGTTAGGCTCCTTATCCACCAAATTACAACAAACTGGTCTCTTATGTTCTTTCACACTGGCTGATCCTCTTCTTCTTTCTACAGAACGGAGGGTCTAATTTTACAACAGCAGCTCAGTGAGGCTGTAATGTTCACTTCACACCAGAAAACTTGGACATAGGAAACATTTAGAGACAACCGTAGCATCAAAAGTTTGACCTGAAGGCCACATTGTAACCTATACCAGTAAATATAAAGGGTTTATCCTCTGACAGTGACCAGAGATCTGCAGCCATCCTTACTTTCTGCTCTGGACAGCTTGACCGTACATGGGGCCAATCCAATCCTCAGCCTTTGAGTGGGCCCTCATATCAACTGAGTTACAAGGATAGGAGGATGAGGAGAACAGTAGATGCATATGTCATTGTTGAGGATCTCATTCCAAAACCATTCACAGCTTTTGTGTGCAGGACAGTCAAGTTCTTCCACACCAAACTGAGACAACATTTCTTCAAGGACCTGACTTTGTCCATGGGAGGATTGTCATGAAGAAACAGGAGCGCTCCGTCTCCAAACAGTTGCCACAAAGGTGGAAGATTTGAACTAAAAACAGGCCTGAACCAAAAGTACACAAAAGTATATGGACAGGGACGTGTTATATTGATTTTGGGTGATAGAAGGAGTAAAGCTATAACTTTATTGTGAATGCAATTGATTCAGGGATGTTACCATTAGGAATGGGGCAGTTTTAATCAGATAATCCAAAAGAATTTTGTTCTTATCTGCCCATCTTGTCAAGGAAACCAAGCAGATATCAGTCCCGACCCAAGTTCTTTAGGTGCATTAAAGCTAATTTTATCACCAAAATGAAGCATAAACACACAAGAAAGTTTCCCAGAGAAAACTGAAACTTTTTCCATACCTCCTTGATGGTCATATATTAACATAATTTGTATCATCATGTATCATTTTATACCAAAATTATGTCTACAATCAGGACGGCATAAACAAGCAGATGTAATTCATTTTAAATGTTCACAATATTTAATACATGCACAAGAAGGAAGGGGTGGGTAAGGAATAGGTAGGGGAAAAGAGGAAGAGGGAAGGGGTAGTAAGGGGGGAGTGGGTAAGGAATAGGTAGGGGGAAAGGGGAAGAGGGTTGGGATGTAAAGATGTAAAGGGGGAGTGGGTAAGGTAGGGAGGGAGTAGACGGCGGGGGGGTTTCAGTAGGAAGGATCTCCTGCTGATGTCTGACTGGAGTTAAACCAGCAGTCTCTTCCTCTGTACTGGTGCCTGTCAGTCTGCACCCATCTTCTGCTGGTTACTCCTCTTCTTCTTTCACTCTTTTTATCATTCATTTCTTTCTCTTCACTCCTCTTCATCTCCTTCTCATTTAGTTTGTTCTCCATCTTTTCTTTCCTCTCTTTCTTCACTTTTTCTATCTGTTCCTTTTCCATGTTTTCTTTCCCATCTTCCTTTGCTTTTTCTTTCTGCTCCTTTTCCATCTTTTCTTTCTCTTTCTTGCTCTTCCTCTCATTCTCATCCTCTTCCTCCTCTTTTGTTTTGTCCTCTTCCTGCTCCTCCTTTACTTGTATCACCAACTGCTTCTGCTTCTTTGTGTTTTTTAAAGTAAGTTTCTGAAAAGACAAAAACAGTATTTATTTATTTTTTTCTGAACCAATCTAAATTCTAAAACCAGCTTTTACAATCAAAGTCATCATTCTGAACTAAGTGAAGAGCTGAGGTAGCGAACCTGAAGCTGGTTGGTCTTAGAGATGAGGCTCACCTCCAGAACATCACATGTTCTCCTCCACTGCTCTTCACTCCTCTTGAGATCTTTCTCTTTCTGAGTCAGCAGGACCAAGGTGTCCACATGGGCTCTGGTTCTGGCCCGCCTTTTCTTGATGGCTCTTTTGAGGAGGTCATCTTTTTGTTTCAGCTCCTCTTGCAGCTGGCTCACCTCCATCTGCCTGTTTTCCATCAGGCCAGCCTGCTCCTTCAGGGCTTTATTTTCGACTTCAAGAGACTTTATCTGAGTGATAGCAGAGTACAAGGCCTCTCTGAGTCCCTGCACGATGGAGTCAGGGTGCTGCTGGGAAAAGACTGCACCAACATGTGCTGGCCCAAATGACTGAAAGACAGAAACATGCATGTTACACAGAGTACAGTCTTGTGATGGCATTGGACAAGGGAAACTCAACCTGTGCAATAACCCACAGACAAATCTACTGTAGTCTTAGGACCACACTCCTTGGGGTAGAGAGCAACAACACATACATTCTATGAAAACCAAACATTGCTTAGACCATAGACTATTAAAAATGACTTTATTACCTTATTATCAAAGACTAAAGTCATGCTGCCACAACTATTTTCAGTGTGAATTAGTGAATGTCTTACAGGATATAAGAAATGATTAATGATGCATTAACATAACAAGCTGTATGGATATTAATCTGCTTGCAAGCAAATTATGTAATAGGTTTTACTGACGCTTTTGACCAAACAAGAAGAAAAGTCTGCTGGACTAGAGAGGGCTGAATTAAGTCTGCCCGGGTCAAATGAGAAAATCTTACCCAGTTTCTTGTACCAGATCTTCTGTCCATGTCGGCACAGTGAAGATATAGCAGTGGCAGAGAAGATAGTTGTTACAGTTGGAGTTCAACTTAAAACTGTACTGGAGTTTCAGAATTGTAACACTTTCTTATATAGTTGTTGTTGAAGTTGAATTTGTGACTGTAGATTTGTGTTGTATTTTGCAATAGTTTGAAGGGTTTGTTTTCACAAGACAAAGAGATAGTACTCGGTTCAGGTTGTCAGATGTAAATGAGGTTTTTGCAGATTCCAACCAAGATGTTCATTATGTTGTCAGCACTCTAGAATAATGAACATTCTCATCACATGTTCTAGCTTCTCAACATTCTAACAAAGCTCTTGATAGAACTTCATTTAACATTTGAGCACACAAACACCAACAAACAGGGTTTTTATTGTCACTGAACAGACTGCTCTTGACAGTAATAGGAGACAGAGGAGATGACAAAATGTTTTTGCCCCAATATCATGTTTTATTCTGACACACCTGGGGCCCACATTGTTAAAAACATACAACAAATGAATTAGTTTGTAAGGCAAAAAGATCCAAACTACAATAAAGCCCATCACAATGACGTCCATAATACTGTCTAATCTCTTCTCTTAGGATCCATGATAAAGACAATAGTTTATTTACAGAGTGTTTTTCTTTAACAGATGCTAAAACCTGCCCTCCAACAACAGTACTTTCAATCAACCAAATGCCTAGCCACTTTTATGATGTGTGGATAACCCGTTAAATTACCCCTTTCGATACATATTAAATATATAGTCATATTTTGCCTTACTTACTGATGGGAAAAATGAAATCTGCTCTTAGTAACATTTAGGAGGATTTATTGGCAGAAATTATATAGTTTATATAGTTTTCATCAGTGCATAATCACCTAACAGTAAGAACTGTGTGTTTTTGTTACCACAGAATGAGCCGTTTTTATCTACAAACGCAGCGGGTCGCCTTCTGCGAGGCCGCCATGTTGAAAGGGGCAAACCAAACACTGGGTCTAGACAGGGGTGTTTCACGATCTCCGTAGTTTCTCCTTTGTGCTTGGAAGAGGAGTGTAAAGCAGCAGAGATGCCAATAAATCCTACACACTGGAACTTTAAATGATTTATTTAAATATTTATTTTTACTCAAAAATCTAGTGTCGGTTGGGCTTTATACATACAGACTGTATGTAGGGTTGACCAAACTGTGACTGAAAAGCCAATTTAAATTTCCACAAGTTGATCTTTGAAATGGTTGGTAAAAGTTAAAAGTAGCCGATACATCATATTAGTTACTTTTTTAATTAAGTCCCCCTTCACCCAAATTGAGTAAATACTATTGGGCTACTTCACTTTGGTGTTGGATTTTCACTGTGCAGAATGATGTGCAAATGTCTGTTCGACTATTAGATTAGTTTGTGGTATCACAACTGGATGTGAAAGACAATCCTACAACGTAGTAAACGCGTGATGCAGACACTTTAATCCCCCAGGATAAAAAATAATGTTTTCAGTGAACAAGATCTTGTGTCCAGCAGTTAAACTTTTTAAATAAGCAATATTAGATTTCTTTATTTTTCAACGACGGGTGAAAAAAACACATGAGCCACAACTTTATTATTCCAAGCAGAGTGTTTTCATTGTGTCTTAAAAACATGGAGGAGATCTTTAACTCTATTTCTCTCCCTGGCTCTGTTGTGTAAAAGCCAATTGCCGCCATTTTGAAAGGTGTCGGAGCTTCCGTCACCACGTGAGGAGGAAGCGGCTGAGGGGAGAAGACGGAGCAATCGAGCGGAGTGGCTGAAGCAGGGGAGCCAGTGCCATCACTCAAATCTACTCGTCTTGACTACCTGGGCTAACTTTAGCTACATGTGCTGAGGTCGAGGGGGAAACTGATCTCCACTGCAACAATGCCGACAGTTACTTTACCGCCGAAAGAGAACGCTCTCTTCAAGAGGATTCTGGTGAGTTGATGGTTAAAGAGACTCCTAGCGACCGCTGTCGTTGCTACGGACAGACTGACGACTTTAAACAGCCAACGGCGACACTGTGTCAGTAGCTATCCGGCACTTAGCGTTAGCTTCAGTCTGTTAGCAAAATGGCATCATTGAATGGGTTAGCTAGCCCGGCCCTGACGTGCGCTGTCACTGTAACGTAAAGCCAAAATGGTTGTTCGTGACTTTGTTGTGATTGTGACAGACGTGTTCATGGTGGTTGAAATACAGCTCCACTAAAAACACTGCGATGGTTTAAATGGCCAGTCTAAGCTAGTTAGCTGCTGATATACATCACCGCTTGTCAAACACAACAACCGATAGCTTGACGCTAGCTGGTTTCCACGATGGCTAACTAGCTAGCCAATGTAACGGCCATGTTTGCTGTTAAGTTAGCGTCTCAAGCTACTTTTTATAAATGTTTTGCCATGTATTTGTTGGTAGCTCAATGCACAGCAGGTGTTGATACCGGAGTGTAACTGTACATTTGAATTATGCCGGACGGGGGCCATGCTAACCTGCTGCAAGCACAGCCCACTGGCTGGCCATTTGACGTTAGCTAATCGGCTAACGCTAATCAACTAGCGTTAACGTTACATGTCTCGGTTTGTCCCTTACTGGGTGCCGTTAATGGTCAGTCTTAATCTGTTTGCGTGTGACCTCGGCCTGCACATATTTCCAGCACTAGTCTAGGTTAGATTTGGTCAAAATTGTAGTACTTGTAGTGGGAAAACGAGAGGAAGTAAGAGAAGGACCGGTGTGACTGTGTCAGCAAATCTGTAGCTGCTTCAGGCCTGCTGTGAAGCTAGCTACCCACCCATCCATCCGTCCATACATCCATCCTTCCTACACTCTCCTCCATGTTTGAGTCCTGCTGTTTATTTGCTATCCACGCACAGGTTTATGCAGGTCAGAGGAGTTGTTGAAGCTGTGGATGCAGTGTATTTTCTACAGGATATGACAGTAACTGAACTGTCTATGAAGTCAGTGTAGGTTGCTGCAGGTTAAAGTCCTTCTCCTCCTGTGCCATGCTTGTTGATTGTCAGTGTGTGTTGTTAAACATCTCTGCATGGACATCTAGCCACAAACTTTCTAGGAATTGAGTGGAGTACGTGTGAGTAAGTTGGCAGTGATCAGTTTAACGTCACTGTGTGGTCGAGATAAACATCATTGTTTTGAAAGGCAGGGGTTTGCTGGTACTTAGTGGATGTTTATCAGCGTATTGGCAGAGGCCTGGCATTCAGTCGCTCTACCTCTGGCAGGAAAAAACAGACCTGTGACCTGCACCTGATCTTGAAAAGTTGGAGCCTGTATTTGCTGCATACCTCGGAGGGAGTATTGTTTTTCCTTGTACTGTTGAACTGGCTGCACTGTTTAATGTGTTGGCTTTCTGATCACACACTTGATAATTGTAGAATTTACTAATACAAAAACCTGGTACATTTCCATTTGTTTAAAATGTACAGTTGTATCACTTAGTTAATGGTAGCTGGGATGAAAGTTTTTGTACTGCAGGAAGCATTTAACAGAAAATTACAAAAAAGCCTTCACCACCATACTTACTGTAGTCAATACCATACTGTTACATGTCTGCATGCCACTGCTACTGTTTTCAAGTATGGTACTGCAGGTTCAACAGGCTTCTGATTTCTGCGTGAGCATTTATGATGAGTTGTTGGGCATTTATCAGATATTTAAATCACTTTTTCAGTTAAACATCGTTGTTCAACACTTGTCTATAATAAAGTGAGGTGACCTTTAGGTCTTGTTCCTAGTTAAGAAGAGGTCTGAAAGCATGTCGTCTGGTTGAAGTTGTTGTGTGAATGAGAACCCAGAATAAAATTACTGTCATTAACCTTTCTGCACTTGGGATATGATTTGAGATTTGAAACAGATTTCTCTCTGGCTGTAGTCAGGAGTGGACCACACCCCTCTTTTATTTTTGCTTTCCCAGACTGAGTGCCCAAATGCATTATTAGAAGTTGGCAGGTCTCCAACTTCTGCATGGCACTAGAGTTGGATGAGTTTCCATTTTGTTTTTTTGGGCTAAAGGGGAAACTTTCCTTACTGTTAGACTAACCTACCTTGCACTGTTAATCTCATTCAAAATGTAGTTTTTGATTGCAGTCTTGTTTTCAACAAAGCTAAGCTGCATCAACTAACTTAACTGTTACAGACACAGAGGTGAGGTCAAAACCACAACTCTAATGTTCACAGTCACAGCGACAACTATTTCTGACGTGATAACTTTTCAAAATCCCAACTCAAAGGAGGAACTGCTGTGTGCAGTGTCTTTGCGTGTGATAAGCCTTCAGACTAATTGATATAATTCTTTTAAACTGGACTTTCAGGTATTTCACTTAATTTCACTGATACCTGTAGCAACACGCCCACACCAAAGGGTTGCTCCTTCCTTTTTTATTCCCCTTCTCAGCACTCATCATGCGGCTGGACAGGTTCAGTAGAGTGGTACTACTGTTGAAGTGATTTATCTAGGACTGTCTAGATGCATTATGGGTAGTATTTGGTGTACAGAACAACATAGGTGCTAGAACCTTTAGGCTGTCCCACAACTGTTCAGTATGATTTACAAATACTCCCCTTTTTCTGAAAGCTTATGAACGTGCCCTGACCTAGCTGAAACAAAGAAAAGTTGTAGTACACCTTTTGAACTATCATAATCTTCAGTTGCCCTTCATTAATGTGAACGCTTGCAAGTTGTATTCACAAGAATTGTTGCTACCTTCCTTCCAACTCGATACGAAGGTGGCGTCAGTGCTTTGGAACAAGCTTCAAGATGTTTTCCCTAAATCTAACATTTGCACTCCTTGCAGCGAGTCCTGTAGCTTAGAGCCAGCACTCTGACAGCTTCTCTCTGTAACCCATAGGGCCAGAGTTATTTTGGGTGAGGAAGAGAACATGCTGGATAAGCACAGCTGGTGGTGTTAATGTTGCTAAATTTACATTAAATGTACACTTCAGTATGTGTGTGTACCAGCATCTGTATACTTGCATAATGCATATGTGACTTTTTGAACGGACTCTTGCTGTAGTCATTGTGGACAGCACTGGCTCTTGTAGGGATGGGAATTGATAAGATTTTATTGATAGCCATTATCAAACCTGCTTATCGGTCCCATTGTCTATCGATTCCCTTATTGATTCCTGTTAAATTTTCTGTATGGAAAAAGTCTGCTAAGCCTGCCTGCATGACGCTAATGTTATTATAGAATAGGATATTTACCCTTCATAACAGACATGCTGCTCAGTTGAGAAGGAGAGGTACTCGTGAGCGTCAAATACATGGCATTCCTTAAATTTTAGCCTGATGTTGCATAGAAAGATGTTTCAACATATTGCTGGTATTTCCACCCATCCTTGAAATCATAATTTTACAGACATTACAACTAAGCTGTTCCTTTGTGAAATGAAGCCATGCGTTGGACCTTTCCTTCCCCTCCACCATGGCTCCTTGCCAGTTAGCAGCAGCATAGACACTTGAGTTTGAATTCATTGTTTTGTATTGCGCAACTGTCAGGAAAAACATGCCGGCATTGATAAAAGTGATAAGCTTAGAGGTGTACGATTCCAATGGATCTGACAATTTGGAACGATTCTCAATTGGCACAGGAACTCCATTCTCATCCCTAGTGCCTTTGTAAACTTGTTTTAAAAGTTAATGGTATCACACTGATGAAGACATTGGTTTGACTATATAATGGAGCTTCTTTCTTGTACAACAAATGTTGAGGTGCTGCTACAGTGCATGTTGGCTCACTGGAAAGGCTTTTTAATTCTAGTTGAAGAATTGTGGGGATTGTGTGTCGCTCATACACCACCTGTCACAAAAATGTTTCATGTTTTCTTTTTGGTGCCTGGAAACATGTCAACACTCTAATAACATGTAACCAAATAGTGGTAAGCTATAAATTTAATTCGCTGATGATAGGTATGGTGGATAACGAGGATCACAGTAGTCTTAGCTGGTACGCATATAAAACACAGGGATGTAAACCTGGTCCCACGCTGTGAATCCAAATTATTTACCACCATCTGGTCGGTGACCACCATTTATTTTTTGGCCAAACCCAAAATTGACTTGCATTTGGTGCTTGGCGGCTGTGAATTTTGGACCCTGTATCCATTGTAGTTTAATTTGTGGACAAGTTTCTGTGTGTTTGTGCTCAGTTTTGTTGTAATGGGACATAGATTTATTGTTTCAGACCCAATTCAAAGCTGAGACCCTATGCATGTCTGTTATTATGTTGATTATTGAATGAATGAAGACAGTGGAGTACTGAGCCGGACCAAACATGCAACGGTTTTGCACCAGTATGCACAATTTTGTGTTGCATTGTCTTTTACACAGTGTTGTTTTGTACAATATTTAGATAAAGCACACCATCCAGCGACTGACCAGACATGAGCCCATTTCTTCTTAGTCCCAAGTCTTGGTACAATCCTCCACTCAGTTCATCAGTGAATTACTTATAATGTCATAACCGACTGTGGCACCACCCGTATCCCGTGTGTGAAGTTGACATCTTTTTTTTTGTGGCGGGGCAACAAAATGCCATCTGCCAGCTTGACTCTTACTATCTCTCTCACACAGTCTGTCTCTCTCTCTCTCTCTCTCTCTCTCGGTGTCTGTCTGATAATGTTGGAATTATATCATTGTTGGTTAAATTAAACTAACTGTAGACTTACAGAGACGTTATTGTTCCTCGTTCTTTAAGGTCTTTAATGTAATTTGGTTTACATCCTGCTTCCAGGTACCATCTTGTTGTTCATCAGAAACACAAGTGTCATTTTCATTGTTGCTGTTGAGCTAGTTGTTTTGAGTAGGGACAAGGGTGTGAGTTTTATTCCTCTTCTTCTCTCTAAAAATATCACTCTGGTTTTCTTGCCCTAATGTGATTTCACTATCCTTCCTTCGACAGCGATGTTACGAACACAAGCAGTACAGAAATGGGCTCAAGTTCTGCAAACAAATCCTGTCCAACCCCAAGTTTGCAGAGCATGGAGGTAAGCAGCAGACGTGTGGATGCACGGATGGAAAGATGCATGACAAAGTTCTCCTGTCGTGGGCAACATGCACTATCTCTTACTGTGTGCTGCACTGCTTTCTCCCTCCAGAGACCCTGGCGATGAAGGGCTTGACCCTGAACTGTCTGGGGAAGAAGGAGGAGGCCTACGACCTGGTGAGAAGAGGCCTGCGCAATGACCTCAAGAGCCACGTTTGTATCCTTACTCATGGCATGGCACACATTATTTATGTGTCAGTGAAGTTAAAGCCTTCGGCTGGTGGGTCTGATGTTATAGGACCTGGAGGAGCCAGACATTGTGCTGAGGAGCTCTTGTGTTTTGTGAAGTACAGTCAGCACATTCTGTCTGTCTGTCTGTCTGTCTCTGTCTCTCTCTCTCTCCCTGTGACTCCCATGCCGGAGTGAAATCTGCACATTTCCAGCAGATATGTGCTATCTCAGCCTAAGCCCTTAAGTCAACACACTGATCTTTTTTAGCTGCACCAGTCCTTTCTTATCATAAGTCTAAAGCAAAAACATCTCTTGTTATTATTGTGTGTACTACTGTTTATCAGCATACATCCCTGAAAGAGCAGGAGCTTGACGAACAGATCATTTTAATTCAGAGTTTGTGATTTTTGTCATTTTTAGGCCAGTTAACGCTAGATTATTGCTAACTAAAGTTATTGATCATTTATCTGTGTCCCCCTTTTCTCAGCTTGCTCTCCATTTGTCTCACTCTGTTTTAGTTCTAGCTTTGAATAACTTATTTTATCCAACAGTGTGACAATTACTTGGTTAACTAAGTAGTTGAGAGACCAAAAATATTCTAGCCTTCTCTGCTCCCAGTCTTTCAGATGCGAGGATTTACTGCTTTTCTTTTTGTGAAATATGTTTGACAACAAAAGCTATTTGACTTTGTCAGCTTGGGCTCTGGAGAAATGTGATTTTTCATTATTTTCTGATCTTTTTATAGACTAAACAATAAATTGATTTTTTTTTTCATTTCTGTATTTTCCCCTCTAAATTTGAAATCTGTAGCAGAATGTGGCTTCTTTTTCTTCTTTATTCTTTTTAAATTTCTTAAGTGATGATCCTTTTTGTAAGTAAAAATATCATCGTTAAGCACAACTTATTTATCCATGAGGTATCAATCCCTTACGGATGAATAAGTTGTCCACTATAACCAGGAAAGGCTCATTTGGCTCCAGTAACCTCACCATCTCTGTGCACTTCTGTATACCTGTGTGATAGTAGTTATAACATCAGATGTTTGGAGGAGTTTGTTCCTGTGTTCCTTAACTCGGTGTGCGTCCCAGGCTGGCATGTATATGGGCTCCTGCAGCGCTCGGATAAGAAGTACGACGAGGCCATCAAGTGTTACCGTAATGCTCTGAAGTGGGACAAGGACAACCTGCAGATCCTCCGAGACCTGTCCCTGCTGCAGATCCAGATGAGAGACCTGGAGGGCTACAGGGTGAGTACCGACAGGGGAACTACAAGTGCATGGTTCCTATTTAGTTAAATAATTACCCTGAGATAGGTTTTGGATTATTATAATGAAAATCCATTATGAGTCATCCTCCCCCAGCCTGGGGTGGTCAGGGCACAGGGTCGGCCGTAGGACAGCACGCCTCAGACCCAGTTGTGAGGAGCAGAAAATGTGGCAATAAAACAGCTCTAAATAATTTGGGGGGAATGAACTTTCTGGAATATACAACCCCATCTGTTGCTGTGCCTCGTTCAGGACGCACTATGGCACTGATTTGGAGAGGACGGAGCGCATCAGCAGGCTGATATCAGGTTGCAGTCAGTCTTCACAATGTAGAACAGTTCCCCTGGGACACAGCCTGGGATTTAGATGCTTATTTAGTGAGAGGTATGAAATGGAAAGATGAAAGTCTGGTTGAAAGGATTAAAAATATGGACGAGAGAGGGGAAGGGAGGGGCTGTGTATTAGGGGTGTGTGTTTTTAAAAAAAAAAAAAAAGTTCTCTTTAGCAGCAACTTGGTGTCAAAACCATGAATCAGCTAAATTTCTCTCCTCCACTTTGTGCTCCCAGACGATGCTTAATTTCCTCCTAGTTTATCTTCCCAGCGAGATATCATGTTATGTCAGTTCAGCCTTTTTTCACCCTGTTGTTTCTGATGTTCTGATATACCTGTGTTTGCATATTTTTTGTCTATAGGAGACACGATACCAGCTGTTGCAGCTGCGTCCAGCGCAGCGGGCCTCCTGGATCGGCTACGCTATCGCCTATCACCTCCTGGAAGACTACGAGATGGCTGCAAAAATCATTGAGGAGTTTAGGAAAACACAACAGGTTAGATCCAAAGACAGCTCAGCCTGTCTCTTATAGGAGCCATGAATATGAAATATTCTGTATATTCGATTGCCTTTCTGCACACTGTAAGAATAGTACCTGGATCACAGTCAGTTTTTCCCCTCAGTCGAGTTTTAACTATGGGTGTTGTCTCTGTCGTCCGTGCATTAGACACAGCTTAAATAGAGCTCATTCTCTCTGGCTTGGTCCTGATAAGACCAGTCTGCTTCCTGTCTTTGTGCCATCTATGTAATACAACAAGCGGGAGTGACAAGGCAACTGCACATATGCACTGAGAATGATGCAGAGTTTCCTGAAGTGCATAGATACAGAAGTCCACCCAGCAGCTCCAGTAGTTTTTCATTGTTTGTTGTAGCAAATTTTGAAGAACGCCTCTTTTATGTTTCCAGACGTCTCCAGACAAAGTAGACTACGAATACAGCGAGCTGCTGCTGTACCAGAACCAGGTGCTGAGGGAAGCAGGCCTGTACAAGGAGGCCTTGGAGCATCTGTCAAATTATGAGAAGCAGATCTGCGACAAGCTAGCTGTGGAGGAGACACGAGGTGGGTCACTGTGCTACAAACGTCCTCTGTCAATGTCACACTGGATCCAAATTCTTGGAAATGCCTTGTTAGCCATTGGTGACTCAACATGTCTCAGATGAATGTACGGGTAAATACAGTAAATACATGTACAGTTGTAATGCGAAAGTTTGGGCATCCCTTGACAAATAACACATTTAGTGATTTTATTTTTTCTTTAAAAGATGTAAACACAGCCTGTTGAGGGTATGGAACGTAAGACGCAATATTTGCAGCAAACATTCATGCATGGTTTTGTTTTTTGTCATAAATTGAAACACGATTGTTAAATTCAGTGCAAGTTTACATTTTAAAAGAATGCATTTTTAATAGGCTGTTCTTTGCAAGATTTACATCAAGTATTTATATCCAATGTCAAGTTTCTCCAATCTTTATTTTATTAACTTTCTTTAAACTAAGTTATTGGTGGAATATTAGCAGCCTTTGGCTCTTTCTACTGTATGTACCTTGACATCTCTTTCCTTATGTCTCTGCAGGAGAGATACTGTTGAAGTTGGAGCGTCTGGATGAGGCCACAGAAGTCTACCGCCGTCTGCAGGAGAGGAACCCTGAGAACTGGTCCTATTACCGTGGCTTGGAAAATGCCCTAAAACCAAGTATGACACATATTATCCTTTCTGTTAGAAACACATCTTCATCACTGACGTAAAATATCTACATTCATTCAAGCTACAATTGTCCACTCTACTGAATTTTAATGGTTTATTTTCTCCAGGCAGTGTAGAGGAGACACTAAAGATCTATGAAGAAGCCTGGGAGAAGTTTCCTAAAGGACTGGTTCCTCGCCGGCTGCCCCTCACCTTCCTCTCTGGTGTGGCCAATAATACGTCTCCTTTCAACTAAAACAGTGACCTCAGTCAACATTTCCATCCATGACGTAGGAATAAATGAACAAACTAGTAGCTGTCTTAAGCTTCAGTTATTTGATTGTATTCATGCTATTTGGGTTCCTAGTTTTAGCAGTTGTATTATTTTGAATCATTTTTGACCATTAATGAAGTAAACTGTGTGATAGAAGTGAAGTAAAGCTTTATGAACTTTTTTATATCATGTGTTTCTCCACAGGTGAGAAGTTCAGAGAGTGTCTGGACAGGTATCTGAGGATGAACTTCAGTAAAGGCTGTCCGCCCGTCTTCACAACACTCAAGTCACTGTACAACGACAAAGAAAAGGTGACAGCACTGCTGCAAGCATGCTGGATGACTGATCTAAATCACAATGACACTTTCTCCTCACTTCACTTTAAACCGTCTTACATAACACACTGAAGGGAGAAAGGTCAAGTGTTATTCATGAATAGTTATTCTGAAGTATTCGCTCACAGATGTGTACTTCATACTGCAAGTGGGGTAATGTACTGTTTCCTCCTTCTCTTTGCAGGTGGCAATAATAGAGGAGTTGGTGGTCGGCTATGAAACCTCATTAAAAAGCTGTCGAATGTTCAACCAGAACGGTGAGGAGAAGATTTCTTAATCAGGATGAAAATAGATTTCTAATCCACAATATTGAGTGTGCAATGTAGCGTAATGGACAGTTTTAAAGTTGTAATCCTTCAGTCCTGGTTGATTTGGCAACACCTGTGGTTACTGGTGGCAACAACAAGTGCAGTTTAATACTACACCAAACACTCCTTGAGCAGCTACTTTGACAGAAATAAGAGCAACTGGTGTATCTGTTTACAGTGCAGCCTAACAAACTCATTTTGTTTTTAATTAAGTAACTGCATTCATAATCGGATTTCATGCTGCACACTGTACAAGTGGTTTGCCTTTGCATTTTAGATGAACGATTGTAGTCAACACTAACTGTGGTGACAAATAAATAGTTTCCTGTGATTGCTTCTCTATAAAACATTGAATGTGTGGCGGTAGGAAATGTTGGGTTTGCGTTAGCAGTAACTGGATACACATCTGATTCGGCTGTGAGATAGTGAACAGTAAACAATGATAAAAATACGATCAAATTAAAAGAGTATTCCTGAATTACATGCCTCGTCGTTTAAACTTACACAATCTCCCTGCATTGTTGCAGATGATGGTAAGGAGGAACCACCAACCACATTGCTCTGGGTGCAGTACTTCCTGGCACAGCACTATGACATGATTGGCCAACAGACGCTGTCTCTAGATTACATCAACGCAGCCATCGAGAGTACCCCTACGCTCATCGAACTCTTCCTTATCAAAGCCAAGATTTACAAGGTACCATGTGGCACACATTTGTACATGCGTAGACTGTTAGACTGAGGAGTGCAGTGTTGCAGTGCTGTTGTTGTGACCGTTGTGTTGACCTTTATCCTCCTGCAGCATGCTGGGAACATCAAAGAGGCTGCTCAGTGGATGGATGAGGCCCAGGCTCTGGACACCGCTGACAGATTCATCAACTCCAAGTGTGCCAAATACATGCTGAAGGCTGGCATGATCAAAGAGGCCGAGGAAATGTGCTCCAAGTTCACACGGGTGAGAAAAACTGTGTGTGGGTGTGTACACAAGTACACACTGGCAGCTGACAAGCTGAGGAAAACGTTTGAAAATGTCAAAACAAAATCACGGCCATATTTCCTGCTGATTCCATTGGCTAAGAACTAGTATAACCTGGAGATCTCATGACCTTCTTGTATCACTATCCTACAACCTTAAATAACTGGAATTCTTTCTTGACAAATTATTCACTTATGGCAGATTCACACAGGAGTAAAAGCACATGTCGACCTCTTCAGTACCAGCAAGTCATTAATAATGTATATCACTTGACTATAGGACCCTGAGTAAAAAAAGCTTTAGCGTTCATTTATGTGCGTGTTTTTGAAGTTGTAATATAACTGATGTCTCTGTTTATTATGTGGGTGTTTGTTTATGCGTATGAGAGCATGAAGTGGAGGCTGGGATGAGTAAGCTAAGACACAAAACCAAGTGAATCATGATACAATATAGTCAAGACAAATATCCACTATTATTTTTTATATAAGGTGAAGAATTTAAAATGTTATCTATATTGTTGTAACATAAGTTATAGTACTTGGTAGCAAAAAATAGGATATACTGTCAAATCCTGTATTTTTCGAAATCTTAAGAATCCTTCATGTTCTTGTCCTAAAAGTCTAATTATGACAACATTAATCTCTTGGTGCCTTTTAATGAAATAAGCCGCGATGACTGCAAATGAGTTCACACACAGGCTGAACCGAAACAAGCCTGATCGTGAGTGACCACGCAATCCTAGACATGAATCATAATAGATTTGCAGTAACACTAAAAGACTAGTTTTTGTTTGCAGCAGTTGACATGATAATTGAGCTGCATCACCGTTTACTTTGCTCATGCATGTCTCTGTGTTTTGCTCTGCTGGTCCAGGAGGGAGCGTCGGCAGTGGAGAACCTCAACGAGATGCAGTGTATGTGGTTCCAGACGGAGTGTGCACTCGCCTACAAGGGCATGAACAAGTTTGGGGAGGCCCTCAAGAAGTGCCATGAGATAGAAAGAGTGAGTCCTTATTATCAGGGATTAAACCATACTTAAAAGCTTTGTTTGAATGCTTGATCACTTATTTTACATCCTATTCACTTTCATCAGCATTTTGTGGAGATCACAGACGACCAGTTTGACTTCCACACCTACTGCATGAGGAAGATGACGCTACGCTCCTACGTGGACCTGCTGAAGCTGGAGGATGTGCTCCGGATGCATCCCTTCTACTACAAGGCAGCCATCACAGCAATCCAGATCTACCTGAGCCTCCACGACAATCCCCTGACCGACGACAGTAAGGAGCTGCAGGCCGACACTGGTGAGGATGAGTCCCATTTGCAATACTGAGTTTCCAATATATTTAATATGCTTTCCTGGACAAAGGAAAAAGAAATTGGTGCATGTTCTTAAATATTAACACCCAGCTCTTTTCTGTAGCTAACCTCTCGGACAAAGAGCTGAAGAAGCTGAGGAACAAGCAGCGGAGAGCCCAGAAGAAGGCCCAGCTGGAGGAGGAGAAGAAGAATGCAGAGAAGGAGAAGCAGCTGAAGAACCAGAAGAAGAAGAAGGAGGATGACGACGAGGAGATCGGAGGGCCCAAAGAGGAGCTAATTCCTGACAAACTGGTCAAGGTAAGGGAGAGAAACATCATCAAAACCTTGTTGTCCGTCACAAGGCAATGCAAATGTGTCTTTGTCTGAATCAGTTAGGGGGATGTTGACTGTTTGGTCTTTTGTGTCCCCTCTCCGTCACTTTCTGTGTACAGGTAGAAAATCCACTGGAAGAAGCTGTCAAGTTCCTGATGCCTCTCAAACACCTGGTCAAAGACAAAATAGACACACACCTACTGGCTTTTGAGATCTACTTCAGGAAAGGTTGGCGAGCACATTCATTTAAATGATACTTCACTGACTTTGCTTTGGTTTTTACTGTGTTGATACTGTCTGTCCTTTTTATTTCTGCTTCACACAGATTTACAGTCAGTCTTCTCTTTTCAGACAAATACCTGTTGATGCTCCAATCGGTAAAGAGAGCATTGGCCATTGATCCAGACCACCCATGGTTACACCAGTGTCTAGTACGCTTCTTTAAAGGAGGTAGGAGATCCTCATTAAAGCCACATCACAAAATCATTTTATTAACATACCTTTATTCATACACCCTTTCTCCTTCTAACTTAGAACCCACCCACCACTTCTGTCTTCCTCAATGTCATTGCCTTCCACTATTGCTCATATTTCTCCCTTGTCTCCTTCTCTTTTCTTTCAGTCTCTGAAAGCAAGGAGCTGCCAGAGGTGGTCAGGACTGTGCTGAAGCAGGAGATCACCCGGCTGTTCGGAGACAGCAACGCTAAGAGCTTCAACCAGGCCTACCTCACCAAGCACTCAAACTCTGTACCACACCGACTGGCTGGTAGGTCTCTCACACAAATGGTTGCGGTAATATATTGGTGTCACTGCAGAGTTTATCCAGCAGAGTGCACTGTGATCTATAACACTGTGGCAAGCAGCACAGAGTAAGAGAGACTAAACAACTCTCAACAATGTCAACTAGAATTGGTTAACAATGTATATGTTAAATTATTTAACATGTTATACTATATTTAAGTTAAATATTCTTTAATAGAGTTATTTGTTTAAGAAAGCAGCCTTCTGAGCACCGTTGCATAATCATATTGGTGCACAATCAAGATAGAAAAGGTCTACTTTCCCTTTTCTTGTCCCCGACTGTTCAGAATATCGCAGATTATTTCCACATTCTTCTTTCCATACGTCTCCAACACTTGATGAGACTTTGCTTTTGGTCTTGTAGATTGTGGAGAATCTGACTATTTTTCCAATCTAAACTTTCTACAGCTTGGAGCTGATGGCTGTATGTTGTAACTCACCTATATTAGTCATCTTTGGATATTTCCATCTTGAGTTGTTTCCTATGTATCTGAGCTGAGCTTCTTCTGCCCATCAGCAAACCTTCATACAACACTGAAATCACTCTACCAACACTCCTCTTATATGCATCACTCTGTCACAATTAGTGTTTCGTTCACAAAAGAAACATGGCTTTCTCTGTCTCTAAATAATCTTACTTTAGATACCCCAAAACAAGCTCAGTAGTCCAAGTCAGTCCCTCCTTTTAGTTTTTAAAAGCTCTGTCGCAAACACACATGCTTTTCTTCAAACTCTCAAGCACTTTTCTCACTCCTGCAGCTGCTAAGATGATGGTGTATCTTGACTCGTCGACGGAAACGAAGGCAGCAGAGCTGGCCACTGCACTAGATGAGTCACTTGATAACAGATCCATACAGGTATACATTAATGCAATGTGAGAACTGTCTGGTAAAATGTTGGAATAAATACTATCAATGGCAGTGACATTCTGTACATTGATACCACATTGAAAATACTTTTATCGATGTAGTCCTTTTACTGTTGAAAAAACGTCCCATTTTCATTTTTCTTCCCTCATTAGATTAGCACAGAGGTCTTGGAGTGTCTTCGGAGCGGCGTCCTGGGCGACTGTAAGGAGCGTGCAGAGTCTTACCGCGCCGAGTGTCACAAGCTTTACCCCTACACGTTAGCTTTCACACCCCCTGGATACGAGGAGAACACCAAGATCGCCAATGGAGACGTTTCCACGGAAATGGAAGAGCTAGCCAATGAGATGTGAGCGCAACAGAACAACAGCAGATGAGAAAAGGAATTGGACCGAGCACGGAGCCTTGTGGTACGCCTGGCAGCCGTTTTGTAGAGCCAGACACGGGAAGCGAAAATTTTGGTGTTTCGTTCTTTGGCTCCGCTTAATCGGGTCTGACCTGGCATGGCTTGGCTCTCTCCCACATGGTGAAAATCAGGACTGTGAGTGTGAGAGTGAGTGTGTGTGTGTGTGTGTGTGTGTGTTGAGAGCATGATTGTGTTTATTTGTGGGAAGGGGGGGGGAAGAGGAAGATAACAGAATGGCCATTTTACTTTTTTAATAGAGCTGACAACCATGCTGAATATGAAAATAAACAATAGTTACTGGCAAACTGACTAACATGGACTGTCGGTTTCCTCAGAAATTATCAATAACGGTGACAGCAACCACTCGAGTTTGACTCAGTGCTGCTCCGACACACGCCTATTGCATACTGTGTTCCCCTTATTTTAAAAAGCTAATTTAATTGAAAATAGGACACAACTGTCACTGGGGGACGGGAGGCTGAGCTGAGTGGATCTGAGCTGTGACAGATCTGTAGGAAGCTGAGCAGGAAGAGATACTGAGGACCTGAAGGAGACACTGAGGACATCCAGCGAACCACAGACGTATCTGTATCTGCTGTTACGCTCCAGTAAACCGCCGATCTACATGTGGCAGCGCAGCAGAGTGTGCGAGGAAGGCCCGATCTCTGCGGGAGCACAGCACGAAAAGAGTCGCCTCACACGTGAACTGTTTTTTTTGTTTTTGGTCAGACTGTGCTTCCCTCACCGTTCCTGGTTAAACTTGGGAATATGTAATCCTCTGTCTGTTATTATGGAGCACCTCGTAGCACAGATTAAAAACTGTAAAGGTTGTGTGTTGTGCTCCATTTCAAATACACTGCTACTCTTAACGTTTTTACATAGTTCTGAGAGAGTTGGATAGATCTAAGCAATACCATAGACACCTTCCTGTCCATAATGGATCAATGAAACTCCTATTATTGATATTGATTTCCAGATCAGTTTGAAGTGGTTACACTGAGCCACCTGGCAGAGTCACTTGTGTTGTTACTGTTGTCACAGTTAGAAATGATTTTATCTGCATGTACACAGGGACTCTTGTCAAAGTGGAAACGAGCCTCCAGTACATCCTACTTCCGAGTCTCTGCTAATAAAAATGGCTCCTCTAAAGGTCAGAGTTCAGCATCCAGGCCCGTTGCCCCGAGGTGACAGACGTGAAAATGTTACAAAGCGAGTAACTGTATGGGCACCTGGAATTTGTTTTACTTTTTCTGTTCCCCCGTATTTTTTTCCAATAATCTCTTTTCTTCCCCTATTTCCTCATATTTGGGTTCTAATGTGAAAGATTAAATCTGAGATGGCGATGTATGATATCTCTGGATTTTTGTATTAAAACCAAATGAAAGAAAACAATCGACTTCTTTGAATCTATGTGTTAAACTGAGTGGCTGGCATGGATCAGGTCAGATCATGGTCCTCAGATGTAGCCCAATGTATATAAAATAGATTTGGTTTGTTAGGGTTTTGTATTTATAACCAACTCTAAGACGGAGTTTAAGTCAAACTGAGCAGATTTTTGTTATCGGTGCTTTAGTTAAGGATGTCCTGGGGACAATACAAATAGCTGGGACATAAGTGTCTGAGACAATTTGGCAACAGTAGAAATATGTATCATTACAAATTAAATGATGACATTTGTGTCATTGCATATAAATAATTTTAATTGTTGGGTGTACAAATTTTAAAATTGGTGGTACCAGCACAAGCTCTACGCTGCATCACATGCGCACTTACACACAGAAAATCAATCTTAGTGAGCGAGAGAGACTTTTCACTGGGCTTTATTTTCTAAAAGTCAACTAGTGACAAATTAAGTGACTTATTTAGACCATCAGGGAAAAGGAGAGAAATATATTAAAATATATAATATCCTAATATGACCTCTCTTCATGTAGTTCCTATAGCTTGTAAATATGTACAGTTGAAACCAGAAGTTTACATACACTGTATAAAAAGACACAATCTCTTTTTTCTCTCTGACATTAAATCAGATTAAACGTTTTCCTGTTTTAGGTCAATTAGGATTACCAAAATTATTTCTATTTGCTAAATGCCAGAATAATGAGAGAACTTTTTAGACAATGTTTTTTATTACTTTCTTGAAAGTCAGAAGTTTACATACATTTCATTAGTATTTGGTACCATTGCCTAACTGAGGCAAGTTTGTAGGCCGCCTTGCAGCCATTTCAGCTCTGCCCATAAATGTTCAATAGGATTGAGATCAGGGCTTTGTGATGGCCACTCCAAAACATTGACTTTGTTGTCCTTAATCCACTTTGTAACCAGTTTGGCAGCATGCTTCGGGTCATTGTCCATTTGGAAGACCCATTTGCACCCAAGCTTTAACTTCTTGGCTGATGTCTTGAGATGTTGCTTCAGTATTTCCACACAATGTTCTTTATAAAGTGCACCAGTCCCTCCTGCAGCAAAACAACCCCACAACATGATGCTGCCACCCCCGTATTTCACAGTTGGGATGGTGTTCTCAGCCTTGCAAGCTTCCCCCTTTTTCCTCCAAACATAACGATGGTCATTATGGCCCAACAGTTAAATTTTAGTTTCGTCAGACCACAGGACATGTCTCCAAAAATTAAGGTCTTTGTCCCTGTGTGCATTTGCAAACTGTAATCTGGCTTTTTTATGTTTCTTTTGGAGTAATGGCTTCTTCCTGGCAGAGTGGCCTTTCAGCCCATGTCGGTACAGTACTCGTTTCACTGTGGATAAAGACACACTCTTACCAGCTTCAGCCAGCATCTTCACAAGGTCTTTTGCTTTTGTTCTTGGGTTGATATGCACATTTCTGACCAAAGCAAGTTCAACTCTGGGACACAGAACCCGTGTCCTTCCTGAGCGGTATGATGGCAGGACATTCCCATGGTGTTTATACTTGCGTATAATTGTTTGAACAGATGAACATGGCACCTTCAGGCATCTGGAAATTGCAGCCAAGGATGAACCAGACTTGTGCAAGTCCACAATTCTCTTCCTGATATCTTGGCTGATTTCTTTTGACTTTCCTATGATGTTACACAAAGAAGCAGTGTGTTTCAGGTGTGCCTTAAACTACATCCACAGGTGTGTCTCTAATTAACTCAAATGTTGTCAATAAACCAGAACCATCAGAAAAACAGGAAAAGTGATTGTCTGATTTCATGTCAGACAGTGAGAAA
Source organism: Dicentrarchus labrax (assembly GCF_905237075.1). Taxonomy (NCBI): domain Eukaryota; kingdom Metazoa; phylum Chordata; class Actinopteri; family Moronidae; genus Dicentrarchus; species Dicentrarchus labrax. The sequence goes on from NW_026136721.1 coordinate 10,987,551, forward strand.
AAAAAGCGTATGTCTTTTTATACAGTGTATGTAAACTTGTGGTTTCAACTGTATATAGTTAATTTGACCTTCTCTCTCATTGGGTTACGCTGTTCCTTTAGCTTATCTGTAAATAGTTTGAGCTTGCAAATATTTAAATTGTTTGTTTGATCTCTATTCCTTGCAGGTTTTTTTTTTTTTAAATCCACTGTATTGAATTTATGATTATTTGGCTAAATACTAATGTTCTTGGTGTGTGTGTGTATATGAATTTCCATTGCAGTATACCATCAGAAACAGGTTTGCATTTAGACTGCAGTTTGCAGTGATGCATTTATTGATTAGAAATAAACAAAAACAATAAACCAATGACTAAAGAATAATGAAAACTGATTGTGGTCAAACACCTGGGGTGAATTCTTTATTCTGAAGCAAACCCACAACAAACATACCTCGCTGTCACTGTCCTTTCCAGACACTTGTCTTATTGGCATCTTTTCTGATTCATTGTTTTAGCTGTTCAGATTGAGCTTCCTATCGTGACATTTTATGCCAGCAACACTCATGCAACAAGTGTTCCTGTTTGACTGTTCAGGCCCATGTGAGCTTATAGCAGAGCCAAGAAACCACAGATTTTTACAAAATTTTGTATCAAAGTAGGAAATAGATCTTTACTGTATTTTTTGAGATCTATACGAAATAACTTATGGTTGCAGTATCAATACAGGGGAACTAAATATAAAATAAAGTTAATACAGATTTGGTACTTGCTGAGGTGCACTCAGACACATCATTCCTTGGCTCACATCTGACAGGAGAGCAGTCAGTGGGGCAGTGGGATACAGGGGTAGACAGACACATGACTGCAAGGTAAAATCTACCAACAAGGAGCAGCAGCATGTTCCTCTGACAGGGCAGGTGAGTGGATGAGGGAGCTGCTTTTGCTATGAATGGAGGTGTTTCAAAGTTTGATTCAGTATGTAGGTTGGAAATCTCGGTTGCATAATAATAAAAGTGTATCTGTGTGCAGCAACTAACGTATAAGTAGAACTTGTAGAATGAATGTAGACATGAATTAAACATTTGTAAGAAAAAGTTCGGGGGACTTGTAACAAAACAGAGGAATCCACCATGTTTATCTGCCTAGAAACTGAGGCCATGCACTAATGCCTGCTCGTCATTTGATCAACTCTCCTCCCATCGACTCCAAACACATCACCATGCTGTCAAGTGAGCCTCCCGCTCCTCCTTTCATTCACGCTGCTCAACGCCGCGAAGAGCTTCCAAGCAGCTTGTGGGCTGAAAGTCTACACTTACCCATCAACAGAGAGTGTGTTGTAGCAGAATACTTCAGTTCAGACCTGGTGAGGCTTCCTCTGCAGGGACCTTTCTGGTAACGCAGAGCGCTGAATGGAGTCGTCTCTTGAGTTTTCCAACTCTTTGGGCAGCGTGTCCTCGCTGCTGACTCGCTGTCGGACCTTTAAAGTTCTGGTGATAGGGGACTCCGGGGTGGGGAAGACCTGCCTCACACACCGACTCTGCGCCGGGGAGTTCCCCGGGAGAGTGGAGGCCACCATCGGCGTGGACTTCCGCGAGAGAGTGCTGGATGTCGATGGCGAGAAAATTAAGGTAAATGGTGGAAGTTTTGGCATCACTTAAAACAAAAGAATGACACAGTGTACAGAGGAAGAAGAAGAACAGGAGCAGGACGGCTGTCATATTTGAATAAACTGACAGCTAATGAAGGTATCCACAGACTGTTGGCTCTTTCAGGTTGTGTGTTAATCACTTGTTATTCACATTGAAGTCAGTGCTCTTCATGGGCACAGTTGAACTAAAGAATCAACCTGGACAAACCTTTAAAGCACCCGGGACTGTCTGTGCAAGAGAGGCCACAGTGTTCCTGTTTGGCTCCTACAGGTTGTTTAAGAGCGTCTGGGCTTTTTAACCCTGACTTTATTGGGTTTTATACTGCTTTTATATCTCCTCTGTTGGCTCTAAATGTTCCAAGAGGCTCTTTCAGTAACATCCTACACTGCAGTGTGGCTCTGCTGAATTCACACACAGTTATTTGTCCCAGACTGAATGACAGAGAATTCTCTGGATGACAGAAAATCAGCAGACCTGCCTGCTTGCAGAACTAATGCAGCCTGTTAATCACTGTGGACAGTAAATGCTTGATTTTAGAGGCATGTTAGCTGTTACATTAGCATATATACATGCACATTCATCTAATTCAGCTCTGATTTTGAATCTTGCTGTTGTAATGTGAGGCTGTACTGTAAGTTTAATTAAAACACGATAAAGGACTTTGTTTATGTGATGATTCTATTTTAAAACTGTGGCTGTTAGTTGGTTTGTGCTATTTCCTGAGAGTTTTGAAATGGCCACATGACAGAGGAAGTGTCTTTCAGTGGTGGATTTGTGCTGAGGAGGTTTCAAGTTTTGTTTCCAGTAGGCATTCAATTGATAAGGGGACTTTCTGGGGTCCAACAGAAGTTTCAGGTCAGTCAAGTAAAGTTTCAGTCCAAACCAAGTCTCAAGACAAGTCTTAGATCAATAAAGACAAGTCTCAAGTCAATAAAGTTTCACATCTATCAAGCAAAATCTCAGTCCAAACTAAGTCTGAAGCCAGTCAGGCAGGTCCAATTTAAGTCACAAGTCCTCTAAAGCTAATTCAAGTCGACATTCAAGACTAACAATTAAAATGACTTTTCTTTCTAATCTGCGTTTACAGTTTTTTATACAAAGCTGAGGCCGAGTCCTTTCAAAGCACACCCCTAATAATCCAATATGTGAGCTGTGTGGCTAAGCCAGGCCTGCCTCTAGTCTGTTTGTCATTTTTTTGTTTTCACTGTTGTTGTGTTGTTGTATTATGTCTGTGTTATTTTGTGTGTTATGTGTCAAATTGATCACATATTTTAGAAGTCACATGGTGTATCATCGATTGGAATTGACATTTAGAACTTCATTTTTCAAGGAAAGCCCGTCAGAGAGCTCTAAACTTTCTAACCACCATCAACGTGTTTATTCCTTTTCTTTGTTCCTTCTCAGTTATGACTCACTCAATGTGTGTGTGTGTTTTCTTCTGTCTTGTTTGGGCTATTTCAACACATGATTTCTTTTCCTTACGTGCCTTCCTACTAATTCATTTCCTCTTTGTGACTTTTTCGTCTCGACCACCTCACCCCCTCAGTGCCAGCCACTGAGAAGAACCCACACGTCAGTCTCTCACTTTCTCCTCTCGTTTCCCCCTCCCCACCAGCTCCAGCTGTGGGACACAGCGGGACAGGAGCGTTTCCGTAAGTCCATGGTGCAACACTACTATCGTAACGTCCACGCTGTGCTCTTCATATATGATGTCTCCTCGCCTGCCAGCTTCAGCGGCCTGACTTCCTGGATAGAAGAGTGCAGGCAGAACTCTCTGGGACAGGGAATCCCCAGGTAACTGCACCAGCCATCTGCATGTACTGCTACTCACTGAAAGGACAGGACTCTTTGATTTAACAATAACAAACCTTCAACCAGTCAACACCCTGCATCCTTTTGTGCAGTTCTTACTCATCCTCTTCCATCGCCTATTCTCCACCTAGGTTCCTTGTGGGCAATAAGAGTGACCTCCGTGACCACCACAGGACTGACGGCCAGGTGAGCCAGGAGCAGGCGATGAGCTTCGCCAAAGCTCACGGCATGATGTTCTTTGAGACGTCTGCCAAGAACCCGCCAAGCAAATGCGCGAGCGGTCGGCGAGGTGATGGGGAGGTGCCGTATCAGCAGGATAAGGTGGAGGACATTGTCGTTGCTGTTGGTGCCAAACTGAAGAGGCAGAAGAAACCTTCAGCAGCGACCGCCCCGGCGTACAGCGGGTCCTTTAGAGTCCTGAACAAGAAAGTACCAGATAAAGAGATGTGGACCTGCTGCTGAGACAGAGAGAGGGAACTGTTGGCCCTTTCAGATGGAAGAATGTGACTTTGGAGCTCTTTCTGATCGACTGTGTGAGGATGTATGTGTTTGTGTGTTTGTGCGAGTAAGAGCACCATATTGAGCACAATGTTCACTTCTGACCAAAGAGCCAAAGTGCAAAACTTTTACATTTGAAATACAGTTGCTGTTACACCCACACAGAACTTTAATATTTATGCTCTTAAACATGTGAGATATCCCATTTGGAAATGTTGTGTATATTTTTGATTTTATTGTTTACAATAGCTGCAAAATAAAAGACTGTGAATGTAAGCATTATTTGGTGGAGGCTTTGATCCAAGTGAGCTTTTAGTGCAATGACTAATTTTCAGCATGTGTGGTCTCACTGGGAACATATATGTGGCTGTGCTCATCGTGTGCAGCATGAATCACCTGGCGGGGTTTTCTCACAGCATCTAAACACTGTCGGATCACATGAGGGTTAAAAATAATGTGCATTAGCTCTATAACCATTAAAGGACCAGTTTGTAGGATTTATTGATATATAGCAGTGAAACTTCAGATTGAAACTAACTGAACACTGCTCGCGTCTGTATTTGACTGCCTGTAAATGAGAACGGGCTGTAAAGTGTGCAGAAGAACCTACGGTGGCAGCAAAACTCACAAAAAAACAAAAAACCGAAGGCCCTATCTACAGTTAGTGTTTTTTGCCTTCTGGGCTACCGTAAAAACATGGCGGTTCAACATGGCGGCCTCCGTGGAAGAGGACCTGCTTCCTCTATAGATAAAAACGTTTCATTTTAAGGTAACAAAAACACAACAACTCTTATATTCAGGTGATTATACACTAATGATAGTTATGTTTCACACTAGACCTTTTAGATCTGTTTATTATTTCATTGACAGTCACCACTTGGATGTTGACATGAATGTCTGGAAAACTGGAAATTACAGTAACTCCAGTATAATATGAATGTGGCAAGAGTGTACACAATTTACATGATTTGTAGTGGAGCCCAGTTTGACCTGCATCATGTGGACAATGTGTAGAATTACATAATTCCAAATTGAAATGGCAGAACAGCTTAAGCTTATGTAACATGACGCATTTCTTATTAAAACTGAATTTGCAAACAGGAAACATGCGCATTTGGAAATGTCAAGTAACATTCAAACACACACCTCAAACCCATGATATTGCTCCACTAGCATGTGACTTTGCCAATGGCCCGGTGCAGTGTTAGCGAGACGCATTAATTTGACCGGATAAATGTATGTACAGGCCCCGAGTCATCAGATGTAGCTCAGCACAATGCTGGAAGAGAAAAGAAGCATTTAATACTAAAAAAAACATATATATGACAAACTAAGAGATATAACAGTTAATGTGGGGACACAGGGTGAAATTTTTAAAAATATATTCTTTATCCTGCCGTGTCTTTTATGTACAGATGAAAACAAATCATGGCCCTAAACAGCTTTTTAAATGACTACAACTACCTGGCTCACTTTCAAAAACATCTGCCTGTCCTGACTCACTAAATGTTACTCTGTATGTGAGTCACTTTAATACAGTGATGTTACAGGACAATCTCCTCCTGGCTGTCAAGGGCTTCCCACCACAGGACTGTGTCCAGATGGATAAATCACAGCAGTCATGCACTGGTCTTGTGCATGAGCAGTGTGGGCGCAGGAAAGTGCATCACATGTGTTGCAACTGTGCGTCCAATCGATGATTCAGAGGTCATCACATGCTTCTGCTCAATGGTCTGGACAACTGTAAGATCCTGAAACACACCAGGGATAGAGGCAGCTCTGTTTTGTGTGTGTGTGTGTGTGTGTGTGTGTGTGTGTGTGTGTGTGTGTGTGTGTGTGTGTGTGCGCGCACAAGTGTCACTCTGGTGCAACATTCAACAACCAAATAGTAGATGTCTTTCTTTGGACTAACGAAAGACAATAACTGGAGGAGGAGAGAACTTCCCAAAGCATTTTTTTTATTATTTGCCATGACAAAATTCGAGAATTAAAATGCACTGTACTGAATATCTGGAAATAATCACAGAACATGCAGAAAATGAAATTCTCCATATTGCTGACTGTTTACTGTGATCAGCTACATCATTTCTGACTGACATCTGCCAGTTTTGTGTGTAATAGATTTCCAGAGTAGCAAGGTGCTGTACCTCAGAGACTGCCTACTTCAAGGGGCATTCCACCAATTTCACACATCAAGATCAATTGACTTGCCATGGAGAGCACTACTCAGCTTGTGGAAACAGAGGTGAGCTTCAAGTAATTCAATTATCCACAGATATGTCATAGTGATGTCATCAGGGATCAGGGACGTTACAACCAAATTATTTTACAGTTACAAACCGGGGAACTTTTAAAGACATGAGAGTTTACGGGCAGACAGGAAGGGACAAACTAGAGTTGCATTATGGGCAGGCCTGGCCCTCACCAATTTGACGCCCTAGGCAAGATTTTAGGTGGCGTCCCCCTTACATCGCAGTAAATTCTACTGCCAGTTATATACATACATATACTCACGAAAGAAACCGAATAGCTTTGTCTTTGACATTTTATTTTATTTTTTAGAGAAACAAGTTGCTCAATCACAACAGTTAACAAGAAAATAGTAAATTAAACTTAATAATACAAGAAATGACAGGACAGGAGGATCACTTGATACTGTTGAAGTGGCGATGACTGTAGATGGCCCACGATTTGCAGGAGGTGGATTTAGATATTTCAACAGCGCATCTGAAGAGAGAAGAGGAGTAAGTGACACCGTTGGGTGTTACAGTCTAATAATAAAAGAAACGATTCCAAGAATAAAATTAAATAATAAAATGGAAAAACCTAAGAGATGCATTACTTTCACTGTACTGTACATGAATGATATACACTGCAATTTCTTCTGATATGCAAATTAGATTAGATTTAATCTTATGGTCATTACAGTGAAATGCTGATGAGCAGAATGCAAAGAAGCAGTAAACTGCAGTATAATATAACATATGGGAATGTATTAACATTAATGATGTGCACTTTAACATGGATGTAAAGTTTAACACTATAAACACACTTTAGACAATACTGAACTATAACACAACAAACAATAAGGCTTACAACTCTAATATATAAAGGTGTGTGAAAGGAATAGCATTTGACTGACTGTTACAAGCAGAGCAAACGTTAGCTGACCAATAATAAATACAAATAAAAATGTAGACAAATGTAAACAGCTGCTGAATAGATCTACTCTTTACAAATGTCCCTGAGAAGTAGAAGGTGGGAGTATTATATATATTATTGGCCCCTCCATAACATGAACTGACGTTACTATCGTTCTGCAACAGACAAATCATTTCATCACATTATCTTTACTCTACCTCTGTCTTTGTCGTGTTTTTCCTCCTCTTCTTTTCATATTTTCCTTCCCTGGGCACCGGAAGGTTTTAGTCTTTTTTACATTGTTAATGGTTTCTGGGGTGATTCAACCATCTCTCAGAGAGCAGGTAGAGGATATTATTATTAAATATTATTATTTAATAGGCTTTGCTATGCAGTTAAATGAATATAGGCTTATTTTTTTCACACTAAGAAATAATAGCACCAACTAGTTTTAGTATAAAAACTAGTTGGTGGCTATTTTTTTCTTTTTCTTTTCTTCCCCCATTGTGGCGCCCCCTAGATGGACGGGGCCTGCCGGGCCGGCACTGATATGGGAAATACTGGATCCAGTGTTTAGGGAACAAAAAGGATATCCCAACATCTGCTGCTGCAATCCTGACCTTTCATTATTTTTACGTCCCTTGAGTGCAAGACAAAATCCAACCAGTAAACATGAAATTACTCACTTTAAAGTGAGACTATGTAACATTTAAAGGAACATATAACAAATTATTCTACTTACAAATGAAGAGATAATTTGATAAGCAATAAAACACCATCTTTCTCAGGTTAGTACACTTGGGGGTTTTGCCTTTCAGCCCAGCTTGGTCTGGTATGACTGGTGGTTGGGGGCTAATGTTAGCTATAGATACTGCTGTGTAACTGACATTTCTATTAGTATTAGGCTATATTAGGTTTTAGAATTCAAATTATCCTGGTCACAATTTAGCAAAAGTTACATAGGTTTTAAAATTGCTTCAGAAAATGTGAATATGACTGACACCGATGGTCAAATTCATAAATGTCTACCCATCTGTGATGTTTTCTACAGGACGTGTTATCTGAAGGTACATGTCTTATTAGTGTCCTGTTGAACCACTGGAGGGAGACAGACACAATGCACTGTAAACAATCAGCTGCAGTCAACTGAACAAGTGCAGCATTTCTAAAAGTCCACTCTTTATGTTTAAACATAAAGAAAACATCAACTTTATCACTCGTCTCTCATCTGTCCATCTAGTTTTGGCTTTGCTTGTCCAGTCAGAGCATACATGATGCAGGCCCACAATTCCGCGCTGCCTGAGACAGACAGTCGAGAGAAAAAAGGGTCTAAAGTTTTCAGGCTGACTGGTAAACTGTGTAACAGATGGAGAGGATGTAATGGCCTGGGTTTAGTCTGATTACAACAAAAAGTCAGTGACATTTAAATACTGTCAAAAGCAGAGAGGGCAGTCACTGCTGATTTAGGCTATTTTAAAGCTAGCTACCTTTCCCAGGTCAAGTTAAGCTGTTTTATTCTCCATGACTTTATTTAGCTGCACCTATTTTATGTAGGATAACAAAACTATCAAGGTATTCATCAAAAGTGATATATATATTGAATATGTGCTATATCTCACTAGCAAGCTTGAACTGGATTTGGATGTCTTCTGTTTGGTTTGGTTTTAATAGCCCATGTCTTCATGGAAATTGTACATTTCTATGGCATAAAGCAATGTTTTATACGTTATAACAAATGCCAACAAGACGTCAGATCTGCTGTTGACTATTCTGACTTTACTGCAGTTTGACTTTGTGCAGCAAAATAGCTCAGTGTGTATTATGCAACCACAGTTCACAGTCTCTTTCCATGCAACCACATGGGACTGTAATCCACTTGAAACCAGCATGAGGGACGTCTGATCCTCCACACAGTCACAGCACAGACCCACACACAGATTTTATCTCATTTTAGGAATGACTTCATCAAGTGGATTATACAGAATGTCACACAATAAAATACTGCAAGATCTGCCCCCAAAAATATTACATAATATCTAGAAATATTATATTGTCACTATAAGTCCATAATATCACAACACTGACTACTGCTGAATTACAGGTACTAACACCACAGTGTAGAAATATAAAAGGACTATTGTGAAAACATATTTAAAGTACCAAAAGTAAAAGTACATGTATACTCATTATACTGAAAGGCCAATTCCATCACTTTAATGTTGGTAAAGGTGGAGCTTTATGTACTGCTGAGTAGCACCTGAGGATCAGTAAGGTTTATCTTTATCTATAATAATGTATCATCATTTATTTATTGGTCATATTTTAATGGTCTTAATCTGTAAAAAATGTTAAACATAGGCAGTGGGGTAAAAAGAACAACAAAAAAACAACAAAAAAAAACAAAAGTTCCTCAGTAGGTGAGTGAAGCCTCGCAGTGCTCCGCCCGTCCCTCCTGTAGGGGAGGGGAGGGGGCGCTAGTGAGCTAATCTGTGTTGAAAGGGGGGGTGTCCTCTTTGCAATCAGCAGTCGCCAGCTGCAGCGGAGGGCTCTTCATCTTTAACCTGCTGCAGACACGCGGAGAGACACGCACTCGTTCACCTGCTGATAACCGAGCGAAGATGTTCTGCAGACGGGCATGGCAGAGGGTCGGGCCGCTGGCACGGTGGGCTTTGAAGCCGACATCCAGAAACGGTCAGTCCGTCACTCAGTTCACTTAATGACTTTTTAATGTTTCTACACGGTTTGCTGTCAGATTAATTGCAGTCATTAAAGTGGAGCAAAGCTGCCTCGTCCGTTTATCAGCGCGTCTTCATCAGCAAACTAATGGACACATTTCAAACATGTTTAAGTGTCTCACAGATTGTAAAACTGTACAAAGTGTGCTTATACTCGGACAAATGCAGAGATTATTCAAAACAATTTCTGCAGCAGAAATTCCTTTAACACATTACATCTTATTGCTTATAAGGAATAAAGTAAAATCCAACAAAGAGACATTGGTGGGATTTCCATTGTGCGGTCGTTCAGTCAGAGGGAGGTGTGTCCTGCTTTGGGAACACGCAGTTCTTGCACATAGATTATGAAAGAGCGCATCACACACGACTAAAACTCTGATTGATTTTAGCTTCTTTCTTTTTTTTAGCTAAGCGAGTTGCATCAAGTGCACTTGATGTTTTGTGCAGATATTAAAGCCTTTAAGCGTGTAGTCCGGTATTCGTAAATAAATAACGACCTATAAGCGATTCTTGCTAATGGTTACACGTTGTCCCAGGACTTCTGTTTGTGAGTTGGACCACATGGAGATCAGAACACAAGTTTCAGCCCTCTTCAGTATGAGAATCATATAAAAAAACAAAATCGATTTAAACAATGTATGAAATGTCTCTACACCCATTACATTTGAATCATTATTAAAAATGAATCTGCTGATGCATTTGTATTTTAAACCTCACTTTGGAGGGTTGCATGTGAGCTGAAGGGGATTTGAGACTTGATCACTTGTATTTTTAGGACGTTTTCTCTTTTCACGCGTCCTTGCACAGATCATCCTTTACTTTGGGATCCGAGCATGTGGAATTCAGCCTGAGGGCAAACTGCTGCTTTAATTTCCTGTTTTAAAAAGAAAAACCCTGACTAAGGGTGCAGATGAAATAAATTCTATCTGCCAGACCAGAACTGCATGTGTGACAGCATACCAGTACTGTCCTGGTTGTCCTGCAGGTCTGCTGGTCTCCTCCCTCATTCTGTCTCAGTGAGCATGTGCAGTTGACAGACAGTAGCAGGGGAGTACACAACATACTGGCTACACACATGTTCCACTGCACACGCATGTCAGCCAACAGCAGCCATCTTGTCTGCTGTTGGCTGACATGCGTGTCCATTTTTACAGGCTTGAACCCTCACTGCAGGGATTAACTGATTACTTATATAAATAACCTGTACTTGGCCTTGTCCCTGCACAGTGCTGCTGTGTCATGGGTATTACAGGAGGGAGGACTTACTGTTACGTTGGCTCAGCATCCACAACAAGACAACATACAGCTCTTGTTTTGGTTTCATACATAGTTGTATTAATGTATCGCTGGTAATTTTGTGGTAATCCATTTAAATATGTATCTTGAGCCAGCAGCCACGTAGCGTAGTTTAGCTTAGCATAAATTGTGGGGTAAACTGCCCAGAGGGTCACAAAATGTGCACACGATAGTGCACTAAAATGTCGGTACAAAAATGAAGTGTAGACACGACAGTGGCTAGTTTCCCATTGTTTCGATTCTTTATGTGAAGTTCATCTAAGCAGCTTCATGTTTAACAGACACAAAAGAGCACAATCAAAAGTCTCGGCAAGAAAACAAAATGTATATTCCAAAATGTCAAACTATTCCATAAATATTAAACTCCTTACATTTTGTCACATTGTTTTCACAGTGTCATTTGAACTTTATAATGGATCGATTATGGGGCGTCGCTGTAGCTCACCTTGTAGAGCTGGCGACCCATGTACCATGACTGACACGGCCATGGGTTAAAATCTGACCTGTGGCCCTTTCATCCTGTCTCTCTACCCACTTTCATATCTAACTTGAGCTTTTCTTCCAGTTGAAGGCAAAATAATACATGGGGAGTAGGGATGTAACGCTTCTGAACTGGAGAGGATAAATATTTAGGATTGGTTCTACACCATTACTGAAGGGACGTTGTGCCTAATTTTATAGTTATTGCCTAATTGATGACCTTTGGCCCTGATCCAGCACAAGCTGCTTTGTACATTTTATTTTATTTTTTAATAATTTTTTTAAATAAGATGAAAACATTCAAGCTGACAGCTTCAGGTTTGAGTGATCAGCTGTTTTCAGACATTTTTAAAATCGGTGATTGATTGAATAGGATTTCAATGTTATGTAAATGCATGACCGGTTAAACATGTTGTGACTGCAACAGGTGAACAGTCATTCATGTCTCCATATATAGATGCAGGTTGTCAGTGTAAAAGTCACGGATTGAGAACACACATGGAACATGGGGAGGACAAAAAGGGGCGGGGGTGTGCTGTACATTGTGTTCTTTACTGCTTCAGAGGGCATATGCAGCTTGCTGAGTAAACTTTTTGCATTGTACGCACACAGACGTGTGTTTGTGTACATCATGCTAAAGATATCATATGTACTTTGACTGTGTGTGTGTGTGTGTGTGTGTGTGTCTTCTAGGTAAGAAGAGATTAGGCTAAAGCAGTGTTTGGGATGCAGGGTGGTTTTATTTATGGCCTCCTCTGCATGCACCACTGGCAATCCTTTAAACACCAGCAAATCTGTTCACATGGCGCACAGGCTGCATCCGGCCACACTTACCTCTCCACCACAACAACAATATCTTGTGAAGAAGCTTTTGACAGATCCTCAATTTAGTCCTGATATATGTGTTGAGGGACTTGTTCATATAAATTCAAGCCCACCAGATCATTTTGAAGCTGTTTGTTTTTTGATGCAAATCTGAGATCATCGAGCAGGAAGTGTTCGAGTGTTTGTGTGCTTGGGATTTAATTAAGGCACTATTCTTTGTTTAGCTTGGCTGCTGCTAAATCTTTCCATCTCCTCAGCTACAAATCACCAGGGCTGTATGTGTAACTGGATTAAGGGATGAAGACAAGTTGACGCTATCAGAATGCACTGCTCTTTGTGCCAAGTTGTACTTCTGATGGGACCGTTTCCTCAATAAAACACCCACAAATTATCAATGTGTCGTACTTTATAAATTATTATTATTGATGCTTATTTTAGATTTCATGACACCAAAAAGCAAATGTGTGGCCTGTGTTCAGTCAGTTCAGTGGTTGAATGAAGGCACCAATAACTATCCATCACAGTCCTAAATTACAATCCATTCTAATTATATAAATGTCAGTAAATGTTGGCTGGAGGTCAGCCTATAGTCACATTTCCAAAGCAACCCTGTAACTCTGCCCCCCTGTCTCTCTCAGCAGCTCCAGTGCGACACATGGCCTTCGGGGTTCCTGGTGGCTCCTCCAACATGGCGTACTTTGTTCTGTGCGGTGGAGGCCTCACTGCTGCCGTCGTCTATGTGAGTATCCGTGTGAGATTTCTCCATTCCAGCTTTACCTTCGGTTTTGTAGTCGATGGCTTGTGTGTCTACATTGTAGGCCTGTTGTCTATCTGCTGTGTGTATTCCACTCAAAATCTGTCCTGTCGGCGCAACTTGAACTTGAAGTTCAAGTTCAATTTATTCCACATAGTAAAGGACATCAAAAGTTAGAAGTCCAGGACTGTGGATAATAAAGTCAAATTATTTAAGTCGAAGTATTTTCCATTAGATTTATGAATGTATTTTTATACACCATATTAATACAAATTAGTTTTTAACAAATTGTCAGCTGTGGACAGGATGGAAAATGGCTTCTTATATTGTGAGGGGGAAAAAAGGTGAATTTAAAAATAGATTTATTTGTTGACAGGTTTGTATGGAAAACTTCCAGAAAGTTAAAAACCATCAGGAAGCAAACTCCTGTACACCGTCTTTACTTCCATTTAACTTGATTGCTGCAGCTCTTAGATCACAGTGCATTTATCGGTCAGGATGAGCTCTTCTTTCCTGGTGAAGAAGAAATAGATGTTTGAGTTCATAAAGCTGGACTGTGTGCAGCAGACGTCACCACAGCTCAGACACGGGAAGGGACATGCTGTACAAGGGTCTTTGTGCTTTCTACATGCTGCTATTGTCTGGGCAGAGTTGTTTCTGTTTACTGTCAGGCTCTTGACAAAGCAAAGTGTGTGTCAGTTATGTGGGTTCATGTTCATGACAAAATGTCAGTGTAAGGTGGCATTTTGTAACACTTACGGTTTTATACTGTTATCATTTGACGTGTGCTGGAATGTAATAAGTACATATCTGCCCTCTTTCTCTCAGGCCTACAAGACGGTCAACGGTGATAGTGAGCGCTATGAGGACAGACTCGCCAGCATGGGCTCCACAGCAAAGGGTCAGTATGAGCTTTCAGTAAAAGAAACCACAATTTGTTTTGTAAATTGACTAAAAATTCTATCAATTTTGTTGTTGACAAACCTGTATCCAGTTTGTTTTAGTTCTGTTCACTCAATCTTGTCTTAATATTTCTGAATCTACCAACCTCAAACGTCAGATAGCCAGGTTTTAATTGGGCAACTATGTTTCTTCTAGATAAGTTGAATGTGTGACATTGGTTTTGGGCCTTACTTTGCTCAGTGTATATAAGTACTGATGAACTGAATAAAAAATGGTTCTGCGAACAGAAAGGAGAGGATCTTGCTTTATTTCTGAACTGGTTCTGGCTCCACCACCCAAATCTCAAACATGGTAGAATGATCACTCTCAATAGCTTTAACTTGCCTGTCTGTTTTGATTTCTGTCTGCAAATTATTTGTCTATTCAGCCAGTTTGAGCCCGGGGAGATTGTGGCACTGCGCCCAGAGCAGCTAACTAGTCTGTAATGGGGCTGAGCAGCGGCTGCCACTGGTTCAGTGTACATTCAGCCTGCAAGTGTTGTTTTTAGTCACAAATGCATTATGAAGCTGTGCTGGCTGCAGTGCTGGCCGTTGTTTTGCTTTGGCTTTAAACTTGCCAGTGATCCCATTATGTAATCAAGCAAACATTTCCAGGAAAACAAAGTCACAGAAACATCTTGATGCACACTGTGATGGTGATTAAAGTGATTGTGATCAAGGATCATATTGTCCTGACACATTAATCTGAGGACACATCACTGTGTACTCACTCACTCCCTCACTCATTGCAGTGCAAGTTTAGGGTTCTATAGCAGCACAATCAGGTGGGTCGTTTGTTTGACGTGATAACTAAGCTCCATCTCCTTTTGAGGTTGGTAGATTCAGAAATATTAAAAGATTGAGTGAACAGAACTAAAACAAACTGGATACAGGCTTGTATCCAGGCAATTTATGGAGTGCATCTTGATATAAAAACCTGTAAAGAAAACCTGTTAACATAATGAACTAAATGGATATTAAGCTACTGCGTTGTGATGATGGAATTAAATGTTGAAGCACACTGTTGGACACAGGACTGCAGGGGTAAACGGCTTGTGGTCCGAACCAGTGTTTACCATGTTAACCATGTCATAGCAATCCATCCAATAGTTGTTGAGATATTAAAGTGTCGGACCAATTGACTGACATCAATTGTCATTCAATCGTCATTTACAGAGCCATGTTGGCATCATTGCAGTAATGTTGTGATTTTGTTTTTTATTTGCATTCAAAGTGATACTGGTTACATCAGTTCCTGCACTTCTATCAGCATTTAAAAAAACATATTTGCCTACTTGCTTTTGTAAGTGTATATTCAGTAATGGCACATTTAAAGTCAGATGACATAATCTGTGAAGCTGCACTTTAGCTCAGCTTTTAGCTTGGATTTTGTGCTTGAGCCATAGCTAAAAAAAACTTTGCTTATTTGTCATCATTAACCCACAGTCATACCACCTATGTACTGAATTATTGTAATTGTCTCATCAGTACTCCTATTAACTACTGAATGCTATTTTCTACTCCTGTTTCTTTAGTATCGAACTCTTTTAAGAATCTGTGTAAACCAAAATTGAATCTCATGTAGTCATTGAGGCCGAAAGCTTCGGTGCAGTCAGCAGGTATGTTTGTCACGAGGATGACATGTTGGGATTAAGGATTATCTTTCACTCTACTCATTATGCTGCTTTACCTTTTAGACCTTCAAGACGTCAGCTCTTGACCTTCAGCCCTACGTTTGTGTCACCCATAAGTGGCCATAATTTTATTTTTTGGCACTTTTTTCTTCGGATGAATATTAATTATTATACATTATATTAAATATTTAACCTTAAAACTGATAACTAACTGTGACCGCACTGATCCTAAGCGATTATTTAAATCTCTAAACCAAAATAGGCCTAGAAATCTAATGTACATTGCACTAGCTGTTTCTTCAGATTTGTTTTGGTTTATTTTTTCCTGATACACATAACTATGAAGAGAAACAAGTCAAGAAAGGTTGCTATTAATAATTCTTGTTCCCAACCTCTTAATCTGCAGCACCAGAAGCAGCGGTACCGGAAGCAGCGGCACCAGAAGCAGCAGCACCAGAAGTGGAAGCTCCCACAGCTGAAGCAGAAGCGCCAGAAGCAGCAGCTCCCGCAGCTGAACTCGCCCCAGTGGAGGAGGCAGCACCGGTAATAGAGGTCGTTGCCGAGTCTGCCCCTGCAGAACCAGTAGCGGAGACCGCTGCTGAACCTGTCGCCGAGGCTGTGTCTGAAGAAGCAGCCGCTGTCGCCTCAGAGGTTGTTGCAGCTGAGCCAGCAGTCGCAGCTGAGCCAGCAGTCGCAGAAGAAGCTGCTCCACCTGCAGCGGTTGAGGTGGTTCCAGAAGCTGCTCCAGTCCCTGTGGAAGTCGCTGCCACAGAGGAGACGCCAGCAGAAGAGACACCAGCAGAGGCCCCTGCAGCAGAGAGTGCTGGTACGGCAGCAGTAGCTGAAGTCCCTCCTGAGGCAGAGACTGGCTCTGCAGCCCCTGAGGCTGAGGCAGCCCCTGAGGCTGAGGCTGCCCCTGCTGCAGAGGTGGCTGCATAAAGCTGTGATGCCTCATAGTTTGCCCAGAAAGGAGGGCTGGGAGTTAATTGTGCTGTGTCCCACCTCTCTGGGCCTAGGAAAAAAGGACTCATGAACCCCTGTTTTAATAAAGGGAGCGGGGAACAGCATTTAGGTTTCACTTCTGGTTGGTTAATGAATACCAGTTAGGGGTTCATCAGTCCAGTTTTCAGGTGCCTTCCTTTCCTTAGCTCACCTCACCCCAACCTTCAGACCCAAACCAGAACCTTTGGCATTAGGCTGTCTGTTTAGATTCAGTTCAGAAAATTCAGTTTCTTTAGGAATTCTTGTAGCCAGAGCAAATCCAAATTATGGTTTGGCTTCTGTACAGTTAATAGAGGAGTGTGAAACTAGGTGATATAAGGCATGGAGCAGAGTTTAGGACTAATGTTTTCTGTAAAATGTTCTGAAGTGCCCTTATAGCAGGACAGCCCTGCGTTTTCTCCCTTATGTAAAAATATCAGCATGGTGAATGAATACAGCCCATTTGATTGTGGAAGTTGTTCAGTCTTGTCTCTTTCAGTGTCATTGGCACTTGGTCTTCCTCTGCTCAGCAGACGCTTACTTCCAGCTATAGCCATGAATCTTTGCTTATTTTAGGATTATTAGCAAACAGTAGAAAGATGGAACATGAGGTCTGTGTGCTTCATTAAGTTTTAACGAAGCCACGTTTAATAATGTGAAGTATGACCAAAAACCAGTTAGCTCCTCTTTTCCTGGCTGCAGGAGTTTTTGTGATTGTAACATCCTTTTTGCACATCTCCTCTCAGAGCGAGACAAAGTTGAAATTACGCTTCTCTTCTTTCTTCTTTTCTACTCGTAACAACCATTTTTTTTTTCTTGCACATTCAAATAGTTTTATTTCCATTATTACAACCTCTCTTACTTACTTACATCTGCCTGCGCCCACTCCAGCCATGTACAAGACTTTATTTTGTAGTGTTAAACTCACTTCTGCTCTGTCTTTACACTTTAAATGTGACAATTCATTCACCTCTGTCTCTGAGCAAGTTGTCATTCTGATTAATACAGTTAAGTGTTCAAAGAATAAAACCTCACTGGATCGATTATAAAGATGACGTTTCTGCTTTTTTTTTTTTTTTTTTTTTTAAGTACTGTAGGATTGAAACTTGATTTTTTTCCAGTGTTTGGATTTATCAAATTCTGCAGGTTATAGAATAACTGTTTCAGAGTAGGTTGTCTAAACTGTCCGTGCCTAGAGTTTATTCAGCGACTCTTAGCTGCTTGTTGTTTTGAATGTAGAATGTGACAGGCACAGTAAATGTGTTGTAGGTGTAGAAACACCCACTTTCTGTAGAAATTCTCCCTTTCCTGGAGAATCCCTGTGCCACGTTCATGCTCCTGCACCTTCAAGATGAAGATTGAAGCAACCATCTGAAGACTGTTTTTGTTCCCAATACTGCGTTCTTAAAGATATTGCTTGTTTCTCGTAATGATGACCACATTACCACTCTGGCATAGATGTGGTGAGATTTAACTGAAACATAAGCAATCATACAACATAAAAATCTATCCACCTACCCTCTCCTAGGTGTCAGTAAAACACTGATCTGCATAAACCTAGTCATAATGTTGCACACCGGGTAGAAAGAAACTGCAGGCAGCACTCTAAAATGCAAAAATGTATCTAAAATGTGTATTAGCCTTTTAATTGTAACAGGTCCAGTCTGAAGCAGTCTCACAGACTAGTTAAAACTAATCCTAGATTACAATGCTTGTTTTAGGGTGTCCTGGTGGCTCGCCAGAATGGGGTGACTGACAGGCTCATGGGTTGGCTCATTGTTGGTGGCAACCCAGGGATGTTACTGTCTAACACATAAATGCCACGCAACTACATTTTTGGAAAATCTTCTTTCTAAGAATATCCATAGAGGCTGTATCCACGTCTAAACATTACTTAAAGCTTTTGTATTAAATCTTATAGATGTCAAACAATAGACTTTTTTCATAGCAGCCATTCAAACACAAAATACTAAACAGGTGTTACTAATAATACTAATTGAGGTTCTGTTCTGCCAACATGCACTGACTCTGTTTGACCTGAATGGAACAGATCCTTAATCGGTATCATCACCTGTGTTTACCCTACTGTTGCATGTTTTCATGCTGCTGTGAAAAAGGCCTATTCTCTCCTACAGAGTGTTAAGAGGGCTCACCACATACTCTACTATACCCTACCCACAGTAGGAAGTTTTTCAAGAGCCATGTTTCACACCGTTTTCTAAAAGTTACACCAGCAGAAGGAGCATGAACTGGGGCAAGTTGTCTCCTGTACCGTATTTCCTGAAGCTGAGCTGACTGTAGACCTTTCCGTGATAGACACCCGCTCAAGGTAAGTTCAGTTTATATAAAACCACACAGCAAACCACTATATACCAGAATAAATCTTCTATAAATCTAATACATTTCTGAAGAGCTGCACATGCCTCGTATTTAAAGGTAAATTAGAAAATAGTTAACATGTAATCCAGGTTTTATGTGAGGGAATTCACCAGTACTGTAACAGTTTTATTTTCATCATTGGCCAACTTGTCAATTATTTGTTTTGAGCAATTAATTGTGCAGTGCATGAAATGTCAAAAATCACAAGTTTTCAACGGTGTGAAGTGTTCAAAGGTCAAATTGTCCAAAACCCAAAGATTCAACTTGATTTAAAACACAGAAAATCAGCAAATCCTCACATCTTAAAAGTTGGATGGAACAAGAAAATATATGGTATTTTTGTTTGACTAACTAACTTAAACTAATTAGTCTTTCAAAGAATCAGTCGACTGAATTTGTTGTAGAACTCCCATGCACAGTTATGGTTGTTGCACATGGAGCTCCTTTATACTACTGCAGCAATGTGTGAACTTATATCTGTAATATATTTAAAATTTCTCTCAGCCACTACTTCCTGTCCTCCTTCTGTCCTCTAGAATCTATGCCAGACCTGCTCACAGCTGTGAAGATTTTGACCGGCTCCACAGTTGAGATTGCAGCAGCCTCTGTTGGTGAGACGAGTCTGGTGGAAGCTGTCCGGAAAATAGAGGAAGATGGAAAAGGTTTGGACTCCACACTGGAGGAGCCAGAAGTCCTGGAAGCAACCACAGAGGTGGTGGCTAAAGAAGTGACTGAAGAGCCGACTGTTGTAGTGAACGAGGAGGAGCTGAATTCTGCAGAGGTTGATGCAGAAGATGCAGGAGCTCCACCTGCTGAAGAGGAGACATCTGCTCCTGTAGCAGCAACAGTGGAGGAAGGGGAGGAGGAGGAGGAGGCAGCACTTCCTGAGGAACCTACGACTTCAGCTCCGACAGTGGAGGAGGTGGGTGAGGTTGAGGCTGAAGATCAGACTGGAGCTGCCCCAGAGGAGGCCACCACCACTGCTGAAGCAACGGCTCCTGCTGAGACATCAGTGGAGGAGACAGCTGCCGAAGCTCCGGCAGAGGAGACGGTAGAAGCTGTGGAAACAGACGGGGAAGCTGCAGCAGTTGTGGACACGATTCAGCTGGCAGCGGCCTCCTCTGGGTCAGACCTGGAGGTCCTTTCAGCTTCTGAAGCAGAGTCTACAACAGAGGCTCCAGTACATGAGGCCAAGCATTGCCACTCCTGCCACTCTGCGCCATCAGCAGAGGAGGTGGCGCCACCTGTTGCCGAGGGAGCTGAGGATATAACACATGAAGCCAAGGAAGCAGTGTCATTGATGGAAGGACAAAGTAAGAATAGACAGTGTGAAGTTTTTAAACACCCCAAACCTGCTTTAGTATTATCTATAATGCAACATAATAGCTACACTAAATGTAAAGTTAGTAGTATTATAGTATAGGGGAATATACCCATCCCATAGTCTCCAAAGCTGAAATAAGATATAAATATGAGTTAAAAAATACAGAAGACCCTCCTTTGGTCTCCCAAAAGAGGTTTTTCTGCACACCTCATCCTCCCTGGTAATTTTCATACTGTCCCTAAATATTATGTTCATTATCTGCATTCCAAATTTACCTAACCTTGTTTTGAAGATTTAAAGTTTCATCTTGTGTCCACCTGTTAAACAATACTTAAAAGTAAACTGACTGAGGTAAGTAGGGTAGGGTGAAGAACAGTTGTTCTCAGATCTGAAAGACAAAATAGTCTGACATCACAAATAATAGTGTGGGCACAGTGAAACTTTCAGATGCTAGATGGCAGCACAATGAATCGTTGTCACAGCAGACATAGTGACTTGGTAAACACAGGGGCAACTAATAACAATGATTACAGCGTCAGGGTCCTAGTGTTGCGCGTGCTGTGTCACTGACGTGTCTACACTTGACTGGAACTGAGCCATCATTAGTGTTATTAGTTCAACCCGTGCTTGTCCTGCAGTGACAAAGGTCAATGAGACTTTTTAACCTGTTTTTTTTTTTTTTAGCTATGATATTAATGTGATGAAACTGTAACTGAACTAATACCGGACATGGATTATATGCTTCAGTATATCAGCTAAAAAAAACAACAACAACCTATTAATCTTTAATAAACGCTTTAGAGCTGCTAGAGGACCCACTGGCTCCATCTCTCCAGAATCAGCGTGGAGGTGGATAGTTTCCTTTGTTGTCAGCAGACATTTACCTTTAATGATGAGAGCTTCAGCAAAGACCTCAATCTTTATATTAAAGGACCTTTCAAATGGAAAGCTGTCAGCTCCTAAAGACTCTTAATTAGTGGTTTATGAAAGGCAGGTGCACTGAACAGACCACCTCATTAAACCTAATTAGAAACACAAAGACTGAGCTTCCATCATAAAATGTCAAATACATGTTTCGTTACAATTTTCTGTTATCTGGAGAAGAATAGGATATGTAATTACATGTTACAAAAATAAAAGCACCATCAGTACACATGAGTGCATTTTAAAGGGCCTTTCTCAGTGAGGGTTGTTAGTTTTCTAGATTAAAATAAATCAAGTTAATTACCACTGAAAAAACAATATAATCTCCCCTGTTTTTGGCTCTGACCAGATGTATTTCTGCCTATATCCACAGAGCCAAAGATGTCTATCTGGACTGTAAAAAGCTGCTCAGTGATGTAATAGTACAGTTGAGAAGGTAAACAGTTAAAAGCAGCACAGCTAGAAACACAGCTGTCTG
The DNA here is from genome assembly GCF_905237075.1 of Dicentrarchus labrax. Taxonomy (NCBI): domain Eukaryota; kingdom Metazoa; phylum Chordata; class Actinopteri; family Moronidae; genus Dicentrarchus; species Dicentrarchus labrax. Next base: position 11,009,382 of record NW_026136721.1, read on the forward strand.
TGTAGAACTAGAGATGGTAGAATGGACATCTTTATTCTCCGATAGCCACAGATGCTCAGAATTGATGAGGCCAGTGTGACTTATACACACTATTAGCACACTTTTCTATTTAAATCCTGCCGCCCATGTCCATTCTACTTATTTAAAATCTAGGATCAGTATGTTGCAAAAAAACATAGTCATATTAATGTCATGAATTTCTACGATACAAAACCAGTGTTGTCCTTTTTTTTTGTTGCAGCCACAGAGACTATGGTGGTGGTGACAGCCCAGTCATAACATGAGAAACAGTGTGCCTTCCACAACACTGGCTTATCTGTCAACCCAGCCAGGACGACCCATGAAAACACAAGGACTATCTACAGGTTTAACTAGTGACTGTGTCCTTTTTAAAATGTTATCACAGAGTTTTTAAAATGTTTCTGATCAATCTCTGTTAGCATTTGAGAAATTATTCCCATTATGTCTCTTGTCCTCTAGATGCCACTGTTGCAAAGCTTTTCATGACCAGTTCAATTGAAGTTTCTGTAAAGGTGTTGTAGTAAGCACTGGAAGTGGTTTGTTGTTACTGTAATGTTGCTTTTCATAGATATTGCCTACTTAGCCTACAAACTGTACCGAGAATTGTAAGTGGGGTGCACCTATGTTATCCCACGTCATTTCCCACTCAACACTCAATCAACAATTATAACAGCATGAAGACATACATTTTTTTGTCACTTTTGCCATAGTACGAATGCAGATGCAAGACAAGTTTAATTTATTGTTTGCTGATTTGAGAGGGAGGCATTCCTAGAAGAAAACATTACAACAATACCAGTGAAAGATATTGCACCAATGCTGATATTTCCACTGATATCACTAGTATATCCATATTTTGGTGCATATTTATTTTCTATTTTTTAGTGCTGATTGTTGTTGTGTATGATTATATTCAACAGTAACATGCCTCCACTTCTCTAAAAGTTGTAGATGGCTGCTTTGTTTTAACATATTTATAGATTTACTGCATAAATGATCATATATTAACTATATATTATATTAATATATTTAAATAGTTAATATACCGGTTTTATGTAGTTCATTTCGATGTCTGTGTTATCATGATAATGTGCTCACATAGACACTTTAAATAAAGTGATATACAAACAATTTCACTTAACTTAAATATTCTTGTGTTAACCAGTGTTATTAATTCACTGTCCTGTAGTGGATGTCAGTGCACTGACCACTTGAGGGAGACAGATGACTGTTATTTAATCATTTGTCTAAGTTTATAGATTTTTTGGAGCTTTTTTAGAATAACTTGTGACCATCATGACATCATCTTTGTTTCCATCAGGCAAAGAGAAGCAAGAAAATGAATTCCTTAAAAACAACAACACATTATTTATCCTCTGTTTACAGCGGGTGGGTCAGGAAATGTTTTTTAATTGAAACAAATAAAAACTCTCGCTAATAAAGCAGTGAAATGGATGCTCTGGTGAGCTCGGATTGTTTATTGTACGGCCTGACGTCACGAGTGTAATTTGCCTGAACAAGCGGAGAGTTACTGACAGCACACTGTCTCCTCCTTTCTCCTCCTTTCTCCTCCCGCGGCTCTGTCCATTCACTGTCCCACATGAAACGCCAAAGGGCACCAAGCTCTTTGCACTCTTCTGTCCGGAGACCATGAACACAAACCACTAACGTTGACGTTGGGTTAGCCAGCCGTAAGCAGCGGGACTCCTCCGCCAACAACAGCAGCGGGACCAGAGCCGTCCGGAGGGGAGGTTACTGTATGTCTCTCTCTCTCTTTCACACTCACACACACAGAGACACACACACACACACACACACACACACACACACACACACACACACACACACACACACAGACACACACACACACACACACACACACACAGCCAACTCTCAATAGCCAGCCAGCTAACGTCAAGTTTCTGCCCGTTAACTAAGTTTGTCTCCAGCAGGAAGAATCTCCCGGTAAGTGCGCTGAGCTGACGTTAGCCAGCGTTAGCCAGCGTTAGCCAGCATTAGCCAGCATTAGCCACATGGTTTGTTGTGTTTGTTTTTCTGTCAGCGTGTTTGTGCCACAGTGCTAGCTAACTCAGCTAGCTAACGTTAGCTAAGTTTCAAGAACACTTAACGTTACGGTTCTTGAAATGCGTTTTATGGCACTGTATTTTATTACCAGCGCGGCATACTGATTCAAAATAACTATATGTAAATGATGCAAGAGCTGGCTAATAATTCATTGATAAGGTTAGCTGCTGCACAGAAGAGCAAAGGTATCATTGCAACAGTGAATGACTCACTGCATGCCTGACATAATTTGACATTTGTAAGCATTGCAAACAGCCAACTGTGTGATGTAGGCGGGGGTTAGTGATCCTAATGAACTAAGACACTGGAGCTAACCTCAATGCTTTGTATGTCACATTTATTACCACAAACACACAAGACTTGTGTCCACACACTGCCACTGTGATGGCTTTGTAGGAGAGCAAGTGTCTGTTATTGTACCCCTGCAGTATGAGGTAGCATCAGGTGGTGATGAGCAGGCCTGCTGTCAACATGGTAAGACTTTATTGGCAGCTTATTACATTGTGGCATTGCTTGTTGAAAAGAAATAATAGATAATAATGGATCTACTTCCCTTGCTGATCTTATGACATATAATTATATGATTTAATTTATTTCGAAAATGTAATTTGGAATATTTCTTTTCCTGTTAACTATAATTATTTAGTACACAACATGTCAAAAATTGCTTTTGTGGTCCACTGAAAGGAAGACATTATATATAGATGGTCAGTGATAAAACCTTATATGTTGTACATTTTTCCATTTATGATGCTTTTGGGGCATTTTAACAAATATGTGACTCAAATTATTAATCAGTTCTTAAAATGTTGTTAATTACTGTTCTGCCAATCAGCAAAGCATATAATTAAGTAATTGTTTAAAAGGCTAAAGAAAACTTCCAAACTGTGTTTTTGGTGGATTAGAAACCACAAAATAATAGTTTCCCCCTACAACTTCTTCAACACTGCCCTTTTCTTCCTCTGTACCTATCTTTTAAGACACTGTAAACAAGCCTGATCTGATTTCATAGTGTAGCACAGCACAGTATTCTGTTTTAGGTCACTGGTCTGCGGGTATGCTTTAGTGGCTGCTGGTATTTAAAGTTTTGTTTGTGTGGTGTAGTAGTGTTGTTTAATTTTCAGAGGCCAGAAGTCTGGGCCGGCTGTCTCCAGTGAGCTGTACTGAAGTTCCTGTGCTTTGTGCTGGTAAATGATTGACCCAGCCTGCTTTTTGCTCTGCCCGTATATCCTGCAGCCTAAGCTAACAGTTGAACTCCTGTCTGAAGGTTTCCACTGGGCAGCCACAGTCGTACCTGAACGTTCAGTAATGGGGCTAAATCATGAGAAGCCTGTCGAGGAAACTCCAGATACAGACTAATTTATAACTCATTATGGTAATTTTCATGCTTCATGTCTTTATTTGGACACCCAGGGCTGACTCTCAGCTGATTCCATTGGAATATGGTTTAAAATCAAATACGACCAGCTCTGTAATACTAAGATCGTTTAAGCTTATAACTTTCACAAATGGTAATCGCACAACACATGTTAGGAGTTTTGAATGACATAGGCACTTAATATAAGAAGTAGCAGACCAAAATAAACTACAACAGTTGGTTCCATTATGCCAAATATACCACCATATCACCACTACTGAGGTTTCATGTTACATTCATGTCATGTGGGAATAACAAAGCAACTTGCTTGTAATATCACCAGGCAACGATTCATCTTTTCCAACTACTTAATTAGAGTTTCATTAGTTGTCAATTCATTGATTTATTATTCTTTTGATGAATCGACTAGAATCAGTCTGATGCTGATTGCAGTTTCCACAGTCTACAGTGATGTTTTTAAATTGTTTGTCTGACCAACTCTCCAAAACCCAAAATATATTTAATGTGCTGTAACATCAAACACAAATAGAAAAATCCTCACGTAAATGAGGAATCCAATATCAAATTGGTTAATTCACTAAATATAATAGAAAAGGCCCTTTTTGCCAAACTTTCAAATTTTTTGTTTCAACTATAGTCACATAGCTATAGTTGAAATGACTCTTCCACGGCTATAGATGTGATCTAGCACAATTAATACTGTTGTATTATATTATTTCATTTAATTCTGTTTCAGATTGACATATGTTTTTTACTTATGTTTTACCACACACAAAAAAGCTTGATAATGATCGTTTCCCCCACCCCTCTGTAATGTGTCAGTGTTGAGATATTAGGCAAGACTGTCATTTGCATTTTAGAACAAACTGTGAAGGTTTGAGGCTTATTTGGACACCAGATACTAATAAACCTGTATTGTAAATTGAGCAAAGGGAATGTATGACCCAAAAATGCTAACTGACACAGGGGCTATTTTTCTAGTCATTGAATGACAAAGGTTTAGATGTGACACTACAACACTGCAGAGAATTTATAACCCAACTTTATTACTACGTCATTGTAGCAACTGAGTTATAGTGGAACTAGTGGGTGTGTGTGTGTGTGGGTTGGGTGTGGATGTCAAGTAAATCCTGAGTTTATACTTGACATGTATGTGGACGTTGGGTCGTCAGTGTGTGTGTGTGTGTGTGTGTGTGTGTGTGTGTGTGTGTGTGTGTGTGTGTGTGTGTGTGTGTGTGAGTGTGAGTATGGTAGAGGGCAGGGCACAAGGCAGGGCGTTGTATCTTTACCAACAGCCCCAGTTACTTGGAACAAAAGCTCTGTTGTTGAAAGATCATGTGACTGTGTGTGTGTGTGTGTGTGTGTGTGTGTGTGTGTGTGTGTGTTCCACCCTTGTCATGTGATCTGAGCTCAGGGCAGGGTCTAAGAAGTGCTGAGTAGCTCTGAGAGGTTCCTTCCATCCAGGGAACAGGCAGACAGAGACAGCGAGCATGCAGGCGGAGAGAGGAGGTGAACTGCCAGGCAGATGGATGGACGGATGGATGTCAGACAGAGAAGAGGTGTGGGGGAGAGACAGAGAAAGATACAGAGAACGTCCTGTTGCTCTTGCTTACCAAGGCAAGACAACACCAGCCTTATTCTTTCATCCTCCTTCTCGTCTCTCCGTGGATTTTGAAGCAGCAGCCAAGTAAAGATGCAAGCCTGCATTTTGAATTGCATCAACTTTTCTGTGGCAAGGCAAGTTCAGACTTCTTTCCTTTTAGTTTGGACGTGTGTGGCGGGATCACATGGTGGGAAAGTTGGCCTGTCAGGATGACTCCGCTGTATCTTGTGAAGTCTCCAGACTAGCACTGACTCACCATGAACTAGAAAAATATTGGCAAAAGAAACAAGCAACTCGTCTCCCCTCACCCCTGAATTTGAGGCATTCACATTAAGACATGTAGCTCTAGCTCTTATACAAAATGGCTCTCATTTCAGACATATTTTCAATTCCTAGAATACCAGCATGACTAGTAAAGAGTGAAAAGATCAAGCTGGCTGCTTTTAACCTTTAAAATTATTAATTTTGTTGCTTGTAATGTGACAGGTATCTGCTGGTAGTTTCTGAATGAAGTGGTTTGCTGAAATGGTAATAATGCAGGCTCTTTTACTCCTTTACTCCTTTCTACCTCCGTTTGAGCTGACTAGCGATAAGGCAGCCACGTGTTCGCAGGCGTCCAGCAGGTCCTGTAATTCTTGTTTGAGTCAATGAAACTCTTAACAGATCAGTGTATTTGCTTTTGTGTGTGTGATTGAATGTGTGTGCATGGGATTAACCCACTCTGGGCCTGCAGCATGCATGTTTCATGGTCCATGTCTGTATTTCTCTGCCTATATGGATGTTTTCAGTGTCTTAGTTGGGTGAAAATAAAGACTGGATAGAGAGGAAACAACAATAGAACAAATCTCATCTAAAATCAAGGCATTCAAGAGAGGATTGCAATGAGAGGTTATTGCCCAGGCTGGTCCATACTGACATATGCTGTCATTTTAGTGCCAGATCATTCTGTTGACCGAGTGAAAACATACATGCACCACATACAGGACTCTGCACTTTGAGCCTCCCTTCCACTCAATGTCTTTCTAAATGACTTTCTAACCAAATGAGTTAGATGGGCTCAATAGATTACCAAAACCCAGTGTCACAATCCCCAACTCTTCCGTGAACTTGCAGAATGACCTCTGTCAGTTTAACAGCAAAATAACGGCACATGGTGCAACACATGTACACACCTTTCTTTGGTTATCCTGTTTCTGTGCCAGAGAGCAGCAGGTCAAGTATGAAGTATTACAACATGTCTGCACGTTCTTAAAAAGTCTAAAATCCAATAAGCTGAATTTTAGGCCTTAAAATGTCTTTAAAATCATCAATTAAGTTAATGTTACTTGTATAAAGTTGCATTTTTTCAGTCTGTCTGGGAAACATCTGTATTACTCATGCTGTAACAACTACAAAACAAAACTGACATGGAACCAATAAAGATTTCCCTTAATATCCTTTGTACTTTTTTTTTTGCCAGTGTGGACGTAAAATAGGTGTTAAATTGCATTCATAATGGTCTTAAAAAGCCTTACATCAAACCTGAGGAAACCTGGAGAAATCCTGTATGAACTGAGAATTAAAATGGACCACCGCACACTGAAATTAGTTCATTGTGACTTTATTAGGAACGAACAAAGTGTTTCGCCTCTAGCTCAGCCTTGATGATGTTCCTACAACCTCCCAGCACCAGGTTGCTGATGACTGTGCACCGGGAGTTCCTGCTTTAATATCAGAAAATGAAACTGGTAGCATAAAGGGGCTCCTGATTTCCTGATTTCCTGGGACTCAGGAGCCAGACACACCAGTTAGATGCTTTTGTGAGACCTGTGGATGTGTCTCATGGGTGTTGAACCCCTGCAAGCGTACTGCAAATCTGAACTAAACTAGCCCCTCTGAGACAGAACACACAGCGCTGTAGATGTGTGTCTGCTGTATGCTGTTGAATAATTGAACAGAGGATTTCCATCTGAGCTGATATCATGTTGGTCTCAGTAGCGGAGGAAACACCAGCACTGCATCGCTCATTCATTATACAGCAGTTAGAGCAACTGAGCATATCCTCACCATGTTAGAGGATGTATGGTTTGTCATGCATGAATTAACATTATGTTAACATTTTGCACTGGAAAATCCAAAAATATTGAAGTGTCGTTGAGTTATTTTTTAGCTAATCCCTTTCTTTGTGTGTACAGAAGAATTTGAAGAATTTTGCCCAGGATTATCTTTAAACAGAGGGTGGGCTCCCTTGGCCCTATAAGAGGGTAGATGTGCTGTTGTCAGTTAGGAGAATAGAGTTTGTTCTGTTTTTGACCTTGTTTATGTTGAAAATAAAGTGTCAAAGTATCATCCAAACACATCTGTTGACGTGCATGTAGCTGTTTTGAATGGTGACACGTGAATGATGCACACTTTCAGCTCTCAGTTTCATTTGGCTGACTTTTTAATCAGGCAATTGAAAGCTACACAAGCAAAAGTCAGCATCCTCACCAATTGATGATTCATGTATAAGATATGGAAATAAAGACGGGGTAGAGGTAGTATTGTACGTATTGTAAGGAAAAATGTAAGACCTTATATTATTTTATTCAAATATAACACTGTTGAGTTACTCACTTTACATACTTGAAGTGATGATGTGAGACAGGTTAGATTTTACGCTTTATAGTTTGTATTTTCTGTTGCCAGGTTTGGATGCGGTGGCTGCAGTGTAAGTCCAGAAAAGAGAAAGACAGATCTGTTAATGCTACCTTAAACTCTGATCTAGTAGCATCAAGGACCGGCTCCCACAGCGAGGATGTTCTATTCTGGTCTGAACGGGGCTTTTTTTTTTTTTTTGACATAATGTAACCCCACTAAACAATGTAGCATGAAATGCTCCTTGGGCTTGGAACAGGGGTGAGCATGTTGTTAAGTTGCATGTTACTCTTACTTTTTTGTTCCCTTTGGAAGCTACACAACTGACCAGTGTAAGTAAGAATACCACAAATCCCAAGTCAGCCCTTTAAAATCTGTGTAAGGAGTAGGTGGAGCATCAGCTTAAACCAAATCATGCAGTTTGTGTGTATCTGTCTGCCTCTCCATGCTCCTGCCTTCCCTTTGTCTTATATCCTATTGTTGCCCCGCAGAGCAGCACAGAACAGGAACCGAGGGCCCTGAGGTTCTTAGCAACTGTTACCATGGTTCCAGTCTGCCCTGCCTAGATCTTCCAGTGGACACTGTGTGCGTGTTTGAAGGGCTGACTTGGCTTCCTGTCAGTGCATCTCTTCCTGTAATAGCAGACAGGCACTTCCTGTAAGCCACAGCCAGAAGCAAAGAGATGAAAAAGATACAGAGATCTCGGCCTTTAATGAGGTCTTGGTCTACAGTTGGAGGAAGGTGTAGTTGCATTTCAGCCAGGTGATTTTTATTTTGGAAAGAATTGTTCAGGTCATTGAGTGTGAGCAGTCAGGATATGGCAGTGCTCCAGCAAACTTTCATTTATTTATTTTTTTAGTGAAGCAACTCAAGGGTTTTGGGAAATACCGAAAGTTAGATGAAGAGATTGATTTTGTTCTCATGTCTGCACAGTTAATATAAAGCAACAGCCGGTTAGCTTGGCCTAACATAAAGACTGACAACAGGGAAACAGCTTGTATGGCTCTGACTAAAGATCACAAAATCCACCTACCAGCAACTCTGAAGCTCACTAAACATTGGCAAGAAAGCATATTTTTCAAAAAAAGGGATATTTTCAAAGCAGTAAACAAGGAAACAGCACAGGCTGGCACTGGGGAAAAGGCAGACTTCTGTCATCATCAAACTTACTTATGACACAATATGGTCTTTATTGTGTTGAACAAAGTTTTGTTTACCAAGGCTTCTCTCTCTTCTCTCTCCAGGGTCCTTTGTTCAGCAAACTGGTGGGGGCCACCAGACGGAGGTGCTGAGGGGAACCACTGGCTGTGACTGCTGATCGCAGAGGAGCATGAGTCATGACCTCAGTGGTACTGGTCGACACTGGTGGGACGGTGGTGGAGTATGTCACAGCCGAAGAGGACCCCCAGCAGGTGGAGTGGAGACAGACACAATCTTTTCTACTTTCTGTTTTATTCTATCATGGAAAACCTGTTTTTACTGTCTCGCTTTCTTCCGTCTCTCAATCCCTTTGCCCTGGAGGAGGGAGAGTGCGAGGTGGACGAGGAGCTTGAAGGAGAGGTAGAAGGTGAGTGTGAAGCTGAGGAGGCCTATGAAGAAGTACAGGACAGGGAGGAGGCTCAGGACTACCCGGCAGTCATAGTAGAGGAAGTACCCGGCGCCAGCCTGGCCGAGGAGCAAGGTTACTCAGCCCAGGTGTTGGTGTACGAGGACGAGGCCTACCTGATGCAGGAAGTGGGAGATGAACAAGAAGTGGAGACAGAAGGGGAGGCAGGTGAGACATACCCATATTTATCAGATATTGGCTCATAATCCTCCTATTGGTGCTCTAGGTTAGTGCAACAGATGACTCACATAAAACACATACAAAGCTTGGTCCTTAAGAAACCTGTTTGACCCGAGGAGCTGGGAAATCTGACTCGTGTTTCTTTTCTGTATCTTGTTACCACTGCTGATACACAGTTCCCATTTCCTCTGGGTCACTAAGGTTTTATATTATTGGAAAAAGAGAGGAATTTTCCCTGCTGTCACCTGCTGCTGAACTGTTCACATTTTGGGTACGGGCTGCATGTTTCAGAAACAAGACATTGGTTCTGGACATTTATGACTCAAATTTTTCTTTTGCTACAATTGTAAAGATTTACATAGTTTCAACTGTAGCCAGAGCTGTTGACTACTTGTGTCCTAGTGCTGAATCCATCAAATCAAAATGCTTTCATTCATATTGTACCTTAAAATGTCTGCTATGTTCCTCTCTTCACCCCTGACTTTAAAACTTCTCAGGCTTCTGGTGTAGTACAGAGGTTAGAGTGTGTATTTAGTGTTTTATAGAAAATGTTGCTTTTGTTTGTTGTGGTCGTGCTAAAATGGGACATATTTGTCATATGATTCTGCTGTCAGTGACACAGTCTGGTTAAGTAGGATGTGAGGGTTACAGGCCTCTGTGTTCACACACTGCCACCTTGTGGATATTTTTTGGACAGTAACTATTTCATGAAGAGCTCAGGTATCCAGTATTATCTCTGATAAACCATTAATTCCTTATCAATGGTGACTAGAGTCCAATCCAGTGCAGTGTTCATAAGTATGAAACTAAAAGACTGAGTGTGTTAATATTATTTTGAACTTATAAAAGCTTCATTCATTTGTAATGTCCGAGGTTACATCTCTAAACTCCATTTTCACATAGCAGGATCAAATATATGTTAGAATTAACAGAAAATGTTTTGCATCACTGAATATTTTTGCCAATTTTACACATTCAGTCAGCTTGGAGGTCATAATTTTAAAAAATACATATATTGTACAGTTTACTGTATTTTTTTTGGGGGGGGGCTTTTATTGCCTTTAATTGATAGTGACAGCTGAAGAGTGAAAGGAAAGGGGGAGAGAGAGGGCTGATGACACGCAGCAAAGGGCCACAGGTCGGATTCGAACCCTGTTAGAGTTGCATTTGTTGGAGTAAAACTAAAAAATGTAATGGCACTGAGTGCCTACCACCATGGGTGACCCTCAGCTGAAGAAACTAGTGTTCAGAATAGCCTTTAACTTTAAATACATAATTGTTGTCTCTTTGTGTAATTCATTAGTTTGTGTCTGTTTAATCTCTAAGACAAACAACAACATAAGAAAAAGTGCATCAATTGAAAAAAGTTTGAAAATGCTGTAGAAACAGATACTTATTGTTCAACAAAACCTTTGCAAGCTGCGAAATCTGCAAGCTGTAAGTGTAGTAGAAAACTATAATTTATTATTATTTATTTAAGAGTTCAAGGGTCATGTCTTGACTCATGATGTTGCCTCAATCCTTAAATTATTTTTGACACAAAGTTTGAGCAAAACTAAAGAATATTTTGTACATGTAATTTTTTAATGGTTATTTGCACTTTATTAGTTATTTTGTTTGAGTTAATGATAATATTTGAATTTACATAATGTACATGTTATCTTGCACAATGTACAGTATATTCCTCACATGCAATTAACTATTGCAAAAGTATCTATTTCAATTATGGAATTGATAATGGCCTCCTAATAGATTGATCAATGTGTTGGAGTGCATTTGTCTTGTACAAACAATCCTCGTTAAAACAACAAAATACATGTTGTGAAGGTATTCTAATCCATTGTATAAACACAGCAACAAACTATGCAATCATTACAAAACGCTCATTGTTTTGAACTGAAGTAGGTTAGATAGTCCTGTCTTAGTGTACAATTCTTAGCTGTCAATTCACCGTTCAGAGTGCACATTTGTTCTGAAATAGTTTGTTTGTTTGTGCAGTGAGTTTATTTAAAAACGGTTATCACAGTACAGCTTTATTTGACGTAGTCACTACGCAAGTGAGGGAGGGCGATGGAAGGATTTCCTGTGTCGCCGGCGGAGGGATACACTCCTGGCCCTGTAATGCGTCTCGTTGAATTCGAGGAGATTTCCCATTAGCGGCGGAGTGATATGAGCTAGTAGCTTCCTATACAATTCAGTGAGAAGTCAATGTGAATCTGCAGCAAGGGGAAACATGGCGACTTCACAGCATGAGGGGCACGCAAACCAGCTCGATCTACTCATCAGAGCTGGTAACGTATCTTTACGTACCTACAGCTTCGACCCGGGAGCTCACGCTAACGCACGGGTTGTGTTTTTAACCTCGACCGCTGCGCCTCGGCGCGCTGAGCAGTGTGCTGAAGTAATGGAGGGCAATCAGGAAGTGATCACCTTGGTAGCAACCTGCATGGCGTTGCTACACGGTTTATCAAAGCCGGTTTAAGAGGTGAAAAACTTCCGCAGGGCTCGCCAGTGTGCACAGATGGATAGTTATCTGCACAAGGTGTGTTTTGCATGTGGGAGCAGGCTCTTGTCGCCGCGGTGGGATGTAGAATAACGGTCCGCAGATCGGCTCTGCACAACCAGGAAGTGTAAAGATGTTGTCTTTCCTACGTCTTTGCCACGCTGTCTGAGTCGGAAGGACATGTGGGTTTATTTTTACTGGCAGAAATCTGGTGCACAGTGTTAGATCTCACCGCTTTATTATTATAATTTGGTAGTATTTAACCGCGATTGGCTTTGGTTTGTTCCGTTAGTGGGATTTATGTACAGTAACAGTCTGCACACATTGTCCCCGAATAACAGTATAATGGACATTAAAAAGTGATGAGCATTGTCTCATATTATTGGGAGTTGTACGTGTGGTGAGCACATTTCCCACAGTGGCAGTGGCCGCTGTTGGGATATGTAGTTTGATGTCTCCGTTATGGAGCAGTGCAGCCGCTGACTGAAGCGTGGGACGGCCTGGCTCACTCGCTTTCTTCCCTGTGGTTGTTTTCAGGTGCGGCTCCAGCCTTCGACCTCGCAGAGCTCGACACACACATTATGTGTGTGTTCAGTCGCTTGGTAACCGAGTCTGGTAATTAACGATACGTTTTCAAAGCACCGGGTCGTTTTCACTCATGTTTAATCGCAAATTTCAAAGTATTTTTGTCCGGTATCGATGGCGGAAGCATTGTGTGTGTGAGGGGGCGGGGCGTGTCTTTGATCGACTTGTCCGGTAGTCCAATAGCGTGCACGCAGCTTTAGAACGTCAGCAGGAGGCCAATCAGATTTAACGGGGGGCGGGCTATTCAGACAAGAAGGAGCCAATAGGAGGTGAGGCGGGTGTTGAGTGACAAGAGGATTTGTGAGCTTCTTCGAAGAGAACTGGAGGGAAAGGATGAGGACTGTAAACACGGAAGTTATCGGACGCAGCACTACTTTTTGTCGGACTTGCTGCTTTTCTTGGCGCCGTTACACTGTATTATAGGTTCATAATAGGGATTTTCCTCACATATACAAATATTATTTTAATACTAATACTTTTATTATATGCCACCCACACATAATGCACACTTGTTACAAAATTGTCAGTGTTTTGTAATTTTCTCTTTCTCAATAATTAAGCATACATTAAAATCCTAACAGTCTAGACAGACTAGAAATGGCCAAAGTATCTTCATGTGGTTATGTTAGTGGAGCCAAGCCGTGGCTCTTTGACCTCACTCTTTTTGGTGGTCTCTGCTGTGATATCTACCAGCATGTCCTGTTTGTTTATAAGAGTGAGTGAACAGTGGACAATCTAAAGATAGCCCATTTCTCTCCTGTGCCTGTTGCCTCAGTGAGATAGCCAAACATGGACAGGGTGTAACGCCATCTCGTGTTTCCCACCACTGATTGACACCAACAGCAGGTGCCCTGGGTTCCTTGTCGGGGTCCAAAATGGGGCCATGTACCACTTCTTTTACAACAGACTGAATCCCATTTTTGTTTTAAACGGCACTGTGTCTTTTTGTGCCATGTCTTGCCATAGTTGAGATAGTAAATCAAGACTGCGTTTAGTGTTATTCTAGCTGCCTGTCAGTGCCATGTCTGCATGCTGGTTTTGGAAGGTGGCTTTATGTGTAGTTGAAGCATTTCACTTGACCTCCCTGAACCTTTCCTCCTGTCACTCTTCTGCATGCTCAAACAGTCCTGGTATCTGGTATGCAACTTCACATAAAAGGCAAAAGTGCGGTTGGTGTGAAAACACTGTCATGATAACTAGTTGCACAAATGCAAAGAGGCACATAATGAAGACATTTCCTGCTGTCAAGGTTGCACTTTACATTAAGTCATACTGTGTCTGGATCAGAGTGATTCTGTTGTCCACTGAAATTGTCATATCAGTGTCCTAAAAAGCTTTTCACTAGGGGGCGCCATATAGTTGCATTTTATGTGCAGCACTGTCTTAATAGTGTGATAGATGTGACAGTTAGCAGTACTGCTATGGGAAAGCAAGGTGTTGATCCTCTGTGGGGATTTATTCAGTGTAAAACAGGCTCCCCTGGGCTCAACCAGTAACTTTATTTTTGCTAAACTATTTTCTTATTGTCTGTGTGTTTTCAGTGGAGGCCTCTGTCCATGGCACCAGTATCCACTGCTCTGACAAGACCTTTGAGGCTGCTGAGGCTCTGCTACGCATGGATTCACCTTCCAGCCTCAGAGAAGACCGTAGCCCAGGTAACACACACACACACACAAAACATGGTTATTTACACAATTTAGAAAAGGTTACACTTGAAACTGATAATTTCATCATATAATTATATTCATCTTTATGTGGTTTGTCAAAGACATTTCTCTGCTGTTATCTTTGCTGTAGTTTGAACAAAGTAATGCATTCAAGGTTAAATAGTTCCTAAAGCTCCAAAATATAGTTTTAGGGAGGTTTCACAGCCCCTACAATTTTCCTAACCTTTAGAACAAACCAAACACTGTAAGCATTTGTTAAACAGGTAGATTGTTGGTACTGTAAACTTGGTGTAAAGAACCAAGATTATGAAATAAACATTTTTAAACGTTTCCTTTCCCACAAGGAGCTTTAACCTTTTTAGCAATAAGAAAGTGCGATTGTGAATTTCTCATCAACCAAATGGTTAGTTAAACTTCATAACGCAGCTTGAAGTCTCACTCTTCCCTCTGTAATTTCCTCCATCCAGAAGCCTTTATTCCACCTTACGTAGCGACACCGAACTTCCTTCACGCTGCCATGCGTCCAGAGATGATTGCAGAGACAGAGGTGGAGATATCGACAGAGGAGTGCTGCGATGACGAAGATGAGGAGATGGTCACCCTACTGGAGGAACCAGAACCAGAGCACGGCCACGAGCCTGTCAGGAAGAGGAGAGGTAGACAAAAAGAGCTTGGTTGTGTTTCGTGTTAACACAGAATTCACTGAAGTGAGAGAACCCCCAGTAGTCCAAAACTGCAGAAAAACTATATTTCCATGCAGTTGTTGACCCACTATCGGCTCTATATGTGGAGTGTGGGGAGTTGAGCTTTGGAAAATGGAGGAATTGTGTTTTGAAAAACCGAGTTTTAAATGGAAAACATCTGGCTGCTCTGTGATTAACCTCACCCCACAAGCCAGGCCGCAAACCTCAAACCTCGAGTTACACTGTTAATTACAGTTATTGAGTTTATCCAAGAGCACCATCTAGTGGTAGGCCTTTACTGTGGATCCAAAGTCCACCTCACAACTCTGTGATTGAAGCAAATGATTAAATCCTATTTTAAATTCTTCCTTTTTATAGCTGGACGGAAGCCAAAAACGCATCAGTCAGCTATTTCCAACGGTTCACCGGACCTCGGCATCAAGAAGAAACCAAGAGAAGGGAAAGGTACCTAATAGTCCAAAAGTTACTGGTTCTGATAAATGTAGATGTATACGTAAACCTGGTTCCATTTGAATGTGTCACGCAAAGATAAAGGTTGGTCATTTGTTTGATTCCCAGCAGGGAGCACCACCTACCTGTGGGAGTTCCTGTTGGACCTCCTCCAGGACAAAAACACTTGTCCCAGGTACATCAAGTGGACCCAGAGGGAGAAGGGCATCTTCAAGCTGGTTGACTCAAAGGCTGTGTCCAAGCTGTGGGGCAAACACAAGAACAAGCCAGACATGAACTATGAGACAATGGGACGGGCACTTCGGTGAGAAGTGTGTGTGTGTGTGTGTGTGTGTGTGTGTGTGTGTGTGTGTGTGTGTGTGTGTGTGTGTGTGTGTGTGTGTGTGTGTGTGTGTGTGTGTGTGGCTTTTTCATATTTGTGATTTTGGGAAGCAGCATCATAACTCCCGGTAATCCCCTTTCCTCAGATATTACTACCAGCGTGGCATCCTCGCCAAGGTAGAAGGCCAGCGGCTGGTTTACCAGTTTAAAGAGATGCCCAAAAACATAGTCATCATCGACGACGACAAGGCAGAAATGCCCGGCCCTGACGACCTGAACGGCTCAGAGGCCGTCGCATCCTACGAGCGCGTGCTGCCCTCGCCAGACATGCTGCTGCAGGCGACCGAGCTGTCGTCCTCCAAGAAGCCCAACATCCTGCGGGGTGGGAACAGGGCCCACATGGTCCAAGCTCCTGTCGCCACAGGCAGCAAGGCACTGGCGGGAGGTGGTGCAACGGTGGCGGCGGGCGTGCCAAGGATAGTGACCGTTTCAACCGCACCAGATGGGAGTCAGCAGTCTCATACGGCCATCTTCTCCAACGCCACTGGGCCCAGGTTAGACTAGGTTTTACATTAAAGGGTGTGTCATTAGCAGGCTAATGCAAATGTTGAACATCTCTCCCCCAACAGTAAGTATTGACTCTCTGTGCTGTCTTATGTCTCGTGTACAGGACGGTGCGGGTCGCTATGCAGGTGCCCGTAGTCATGACAACATCGCTGGGTCAGAAGATCTCCACCGTTGCTGTGCAGCAGCCGGCAGGAACGACGGGGGCAGGCGGCCACACTACCCTCCTCGCCAATACATCTGCTCTAGGGGCCGCTGCTGGTAACACCAACTCGCAGCAGAAGGTGTGTGTACTTGGAAACTCATTCAGTGTGTTTGTGCGTATTATATTAGGGTATCTGCAGCAGCTAGGACGCTTTATCGTCTCATAATGTGAAAAAATCTAAAGGAACATTTGAATTTATCATTTTTAATGAAGCCATCAATCCATTTTCTGCTGCTTATCTGGGTCCAGGTTGCATTGATTTAATCAAGCATGTAATTAAGAATTACTGTTATATATTGCTGGGAAATACTGAAATAATAAAATATTTTGTCATATCATCCTTAATGCTTTTCCATCATGTTTCTGCTGGTATAATCGTAAAACAGGTATTAGATTGTTCTCTATGTGGTATTAAAAATGTCTTAAAATTTGTCTTAATGAAACTTGTTAACGCTGCAGAACCCCTGTACAGGCTTATAGATAATTAATAATACTAATAATAATTAGTGCTGTCAGTTAAACGCGTTATTAACCGCATTAACGCAAACCCATTTTAACAGCGTCAATTTTTTTATCACGAGATTATCGTTTATCTTTGTAGTTTTTTTCACATGCTGTTGCAACAACTAGTAATGTTAGAAAAAAAAAAAAAACACCACACCGGATCTAGCTAGACCGGAACCAAAACAACACACACATGTTTAAGAGTAGTAGATGTTACGTTTTGAGTGGATGGCGAGAACGAGATGCTGAAATGGATGCCAATAATATTCTGAATGGAAAGTTTACTTTTAAAAAGTTGCCAAATGGTTCCATTGACAAGACCAAAGTGATCCGTGTGTTTTGTCATTGTGTGATTAATTGCGAGTTAACTATGACATTAATGGGATTAATTGCGATTAAATATTTTAATTGTTTGACAGCACTAAATAATAATAATAATAATAATAATAATAATAATAATAATAAGGTAATCATATACATGTAACATTCTTGGTTTTCAGGCTTAATTATCTCTATTGACTTAATTTGTGTTTTTTTTTTTTTTTTTTTTTATGGCAGGTTGTGATCCAGACTATTCCCACCATGGTCCCAGCCACAGCAGAGAACGGAGACAAGATCACTGTCCAGCTGGCCAAGATCATCACAATCCCAGCTCACCAGTTAGCTCAGTGTCAGCTCCACACCTCCACAGGCACAAACAAGCCCAGCATCGGGGGCTCCCCAACGGGTATCAGCCTCATTGGGAGCCCCCTAACGGTCCGGGCCCTGGCACCTGTCAACGTCGCCCCGGGAACACAAGTGATGAGACTCACCGTACCGACGCAGACGCAACAACAGACTCTGGTGGTGTCACAGCCGGGTAGCGGGGCGGGGGTTGTAACGGTATCGACAGCCAATCAGACGGTGATGGCACAGCCTCGGATCATAAGCGGCGTCATTAACGGTTCGGAGCTGGTGATAGGAGCACCAGCAAGCGGAGCGGTCGCGGTAGAGAAGCTGAAGGCAGCAGGGGTCCAGGTCCAAGCTGTGCAAGTGCCAGTGACGGTCGCAGTCCAGCAAAACCAGATGAATCCCAAAACATCAGCGGCTGTGGACGCTGTGGACGCCGAGGTGGTTATCAAACTGGAAACACCCGACATGACGATAAAGACGGAAGAGCCCGAGTGTTGAAATGCACAAATCTACCGATGTCCATCTTTTCCTTCTGTCAGAGAGGGATCGTTTGTACATGTCTGACGTCATTTTTTACTCTTGTAATAACCAGCAGCAGTCTGTGAGACTTTAAAGACTCCTGAAGGCCTGTTTTTAGTCCTGAACCTGTCCTCACATCTTCCCCTGTTGCTGCCTAGAACTTTACTGAACTAAGCCGGTCTCCCTCAGAACCACACTGAAACCTCTGAGTGTTGTGTACAGGGTTCAAAAACAGACTTTAAAGGAACTTGTTGGGAAAGGTAAAGGGACCAACCTTGATCACTACAATTCATGCCTTCTAAATGGATCGCTATAACTGACTCAAATTTGGAGGGTAAAAGGAAAGAACCTTGAAAATACAAAAAAAAAAACAACAACAACCATGAAACACTACAAAACGAGGCAAATAATTACAACTAACCAAAATGTGAACTATTGAATAAAAAACAAGTAGACACAGTGGGGCTGAGGGGGTAAATGAAGATTTTGTAGAAACATTTATCATTTTGTCTCTACAGATGCTAAAACCAGCAACTTATAATTTTTTTTAAAAAACTTGTATCACTGTGCAGATCAAATGGGGGTGGTGCTATGCGAGTCCTAAAAGTGTGAGAGGAAGTGGAGTTATAAGAAGCTCTTAACAAGGAACGATATCAGACAGAAAATGGTCATGTATGTACATATATATATATATTATCTACTATACAGTTTACGGAGCTAAAGTTAACGGAACAGCCTTAGATTTTAATTTTGACTTTTTTTTTCATGTATTGTCTGAACAGTAAGCTGAGATTTGTTTTTGTGTTTTGATACCTTGCACCAAGCACAGTATTATTGAAACTAGGGGAACCAATATTTGTATTATTATTAGTTCCTCTGTCTCTGTCAGGCTGGTAAACGCTCATGTAGATTGAATCTTACAGAAGACAAAGCAACATGTTTTAGATCAGTGGCCAGGTTGCTTGCAGTGTGCCCTCCAGCGTCTAGGGAAATATCTAGAATTGAATTTCAGACTTATTTTATAAAAAAAGGATCTTGGCTATCACTCAATTCTTTCACTTTTTGACAGACGTTTGCTCTTGTCACAACCCAACTCAGTCTGGCTGCATGGAAAGCTGATGGATGAGCTCTGAGCTGTGCCATGTCTCGAAAAAAGGAATGTATGTAAACTCAGATCGAGAATAAAACGAAGCAATTGTTTTAATTATTGAAAGAGAGGCATTGAAAATCACAAGTTTATGTAAAATGTCTGCAAGAATTCTCAAACCACTGTGTATCCCAGCTTCACTTTACTTCTGGCTTAAAACAGAGGGTCAATTTGCCAGCATACTTTTTATTTTTTTGCCATTTTGGCCCTGCCCCTATACTTTATTTTATTTTTTTTGTATCTAAAAAGAGGGAAGATGGAGAGAAAGATGTTTGTGTTCAGACTGAACTGTTTGTATATTCAACATTTGAAGTATATTCTATTTTGCTGTACTCTTGTTTCAAAGTGTATTAGATTTTACTGAAATATATAAAAAGACATTTGAAACCTCACAGCTGTCGTTTTCATCGTGGTTTTATGTATTTGATTTACAGTTTCTTAGGTTAACATTGATGTTTGGAGGTTAAACACAGATAACATTTATTTTCTATCGAGTGCAGACTGTTTCTGTGGTTCCTTTGTTCTTCTACCCAGTTGACTTTACAGAACAAAGATAAATCAGGGTGGGATTCACTTGTGCTGCAGCTGAAAAGATGTTCATGAACTCGTGTTGAAAGTCTGAGGTAGCCTTTGACATTCTAGTTTGTGTGACCTTTAAAAACAGTGTTTCAGTTTGACATACTGTAAGGTGAGCACATACAGTGTAATGTGTCAACAGGTGGTAAATGACAGGAACATGAACCTATGTGGTGTTCTGACACTGTACAGGGAGACTTTATTTCCTATCCTAATGGCAAACGTTCTGCCAGTCTCTGGGCTGTCTCTTAGGCATTTTGAGGATTATCCAGAATGAGTGGCATTAAAGTGACCTTTTAAAAGGGTCAATTCAGCCAAATTACAGAATACACTTCCTGGTATCTAGCTATGCAGATAGCTTTGATTATATTTACACCGGTCCCGATAAAATGGAGGTGAATGGAATTTAGTTTGTGTTGCTCAAAGCGTTAAACAAATACGTTGCAACAGCAGTACCTTTTCAGAAACAATGACTCAGTTAATCTGGTTAACCCAAGAGTACGCTGTCAGCAGTTTTTATAGGGACTATTTCTTCCAGTAACCAGGACATTGTTTCTTCGTGGATGCACTGCAGTAAAATCTTTAGACTTAGTTCTTCAATGCTCTGAGCACCACAAGCAGAATTACATTCACCACTGTTAGAGCTGCAACGATCAACGATTAGTTGATAATAACTAAACCAATCGATTAATCAATTTGGTCCTTTTCTAAGCAAACATGTCAAACATCTGCTGGTTCCAGCTTCCTAAATTCAAGGATTTGCGGATTTTCTTGTCATTATTGATAGTAAATCTTTGGCTTTTGGACTGTTGGTGGGACAAAAGAAGCAATTTGAGGAGATCACTTTGCGTTCTGTGAAAATGTGATGAGCAATTTTCACTAACTAAATGATTAACGGTGTAAATAATCGACAGATCAATCAAGAAAGAAAATATAAATAATCTTTAGCTGTAGCCCTAAACTCTATTAAATCGGGGTGGACCCCACAGAAATCTCAAAACCTCAACAAATAAAAACAGCTATGTGAATCGCTAGATACAACGATCAGTGGGTGATGTAGGTGAAGCGACCCTTTAATTCCCAGTCCACCAAGTGATTAGCAAACCAACAAGAGTGTAATCAGAGGGAGTAAATCTACATAATACTATACTGCAACAGTCATCAAACAGGAACCTCACACGTACAGCACAAACACTTTATTCTAAGTCACTCTAGTATGTTGGCAGTATGAACTCTCGGCGTGCTGTCTTCATCCTCTCCCTTTCACTCGGACGTGGGGTCTCCTCTGCACACTTCCTCATTCAGTGAATCCGACCAGGAGCCAGTCTAGACTGTCTCTCCACAGCGTCGTCCCTTCCTGTGTGTCAGTACATCATATCCGTGTCACTCCTTCTCCTTAAAGCTGAAGTCACAAACCAGAGAGAGGTGGTCTGACGGATAGCTAAAGGAAGGAAGCCTGTTTGGCCCAATCTGTTCCTCAGTGGGCATGTCCAAAACTGCGTCCACTCTCAGTGTGTCCTGACTATACCAGATGTAGTCCAGAGTGGTACAGCATTCCCCTGTGGGCCGAATCTTCCATGTCGTGTACTCCGGCTCGGTCGATCCGTCCTGGCTGAGTTTCTTATAAGCCGAGTCCAAACCGAGAGGAGACGCTGTGAAACGTCGGTACACCTCCTCAGTGGGGATTGCGTTGAAATCGCCACATACGAGAAGAGGAATGTCAGAGTTAGGGGCACCCGTGGGCCCGCTGCCGTGTTTCTGGACCAGATTCTGGAGGTGTCGCAGGAGGTCGGAGCCCTGGGCGCTGCGGAGCCACTCCCAGCCAGAACGAGCCTTCAGGTGAGTCACGGCCACGCACAGGCATTTCCCTGTGCTCCGACAGCGTAGCATCATCACCACAGCAACCTGAGGCAAGAGAGCAGTGAGTTAGAGGTGCTAATGAGTAGGTTTTTATGTGTGGCTTCAAGCAGAGTCTACCCACCTGATTGGTTGGAATTCTCATAGCAGAGAGCCGTACGTTTGCGCTGTCCACAAACTCGTATCGCGTCTGATCGAAGAACAGCGCGCAGCCGTCGGGGCCGTTGTTGCCCTCCACATCCAGGCACGGCGACCAGGGTTTAGGGCAGAAGTTGCTGCTGTAACCCAGGCCTGCCAGGACCGGCTGTAAGGTGTCATAGTAGTGGTCGACTTCCTGCAGACACAGGATATGAGGTCGGTAGGTGAGGATCTCTTCTAAGATGAGGTACTTCCTGCGGGACCAGCTGAGGGCCTCCGGGGGACACTGGACAAAACTGTCAAGTCCCTCGCCCAGAGCTGAAGGACAGGAGAAAGAGGGACATCTGACTTCACTATAGAGTTAACCTCGAGTAGCTTCACAATACTCTGCAGTTTATGTTAGCAAGTGTTCAGTCTCCTTGTGTCTACGTCTAGTCAACATTTCACACAATTTTACTAAAAAACGTAAGATAGATCAGTGTGTAAATTAGAGAATATTCCAGTTCCACTTCCTGTGAAGTATAAATGGAGTTTTATGGCCACCTGAGGGCGTGTTGGTGTATTATCACCTTGTAAAGTTGATATGGCAACAACAGGTTAGTAAACAGTTGCTTATTTACGCATCCAGCAGACAAAGAGCAACATTAGCATTTCTTGATACCTGGCTTTAAGCTCTGTTTGTTGGGTTTTTATTTTGCTAGTTGCTATTTAAGATAGCTTAACTAATTGCCAACGTTGTCTGCTGTTTGGAGGCGAGTGGTGTACAGTGGTTTAATGGAGATTTTTCTCTGCTGTGACTGGAAACTGAGTGAATCAAAACAGCAGATTTGTGGGCCACAGAACCAAAACAATGACCTGAACAAGGCTAAAATGCTCTCTAGAGCTGAATGAAACTGCGAAAAGGTGACAATTATTTGAGTGACCCCATTCAGATTTCACATAGTCTTTTGATCCCATTGTTAATATTAAATTTCAATTTCAATTCAATTTTATTTGTACAGCACCAATTCATAACAGAAGAATATAAAAACATTGACTGGTGTAGCTTTAACTGGCTTAAGATTGAATGGAAGCAAACGGAGTGAAGAACGAGACCTGACATCTCAAACTTTGTTGTAGAACTGTTAACTTAAGTTAAAATGTGCCAGTAGATGCACAATCCAGTGTGATGCGATATAAAACTAAAAGCAGTCTACCTTGGGCCAGTATGTTCCACTGCATCACCCTGATGGGGCTGCTGGGGGCGCTGTCTCCATCATTGATGTGAGTGAACTTCCTGTGGAAGCGAGGTGGTCTGTCCCCGAGGGCCTCCTCACACTGACGAAGCAGCTCCACTGGATCGGACACCTTCTGCTCCTGCAAGACAGACCTGACACTGTTACCTTTATTTCCCCTCAGGAGGCAGATTTCTACACACACTGGAGTTTCTGAAAACTGTGAACAGAAGAGAAGGAGTCACCTGGCAGAAAGCTGGATCCAGGTTTGTGTCCACGGGAGGATGGGGCGAAGGGAGGGCGAGAGGAGAGCTGCTGCTGAGGGTCTGAGTCAGGGCGCCGTACAGCCTTGTGGCCCCCCCACCCATTGGACACACTGATTTGAAGACAAGGACAAAGTTGGTGAGAGGTGTGTGTGAGGATGGAGAGAAAATATAAAACATTCAACAGAAGTGTAATTCTAATGCCACATCTGTGGTGCAGCAGCTGGATTCAAAGGATTTTTTTAGTATTCTATTCAAGGCATTTGTTGACCTTCAGCTCAGATTATGTCTGCAGAGTCATCTGGAGCAACCAAACTGTGACAAATCCCCGCTTTATTAAATTCACATGATGACTAAGTGTTCCTGTTTCATGTCTCGGGATGACTGCACTCATCTCGCCTCTTGTCCCCCTTTAACATCTGTCCCCTCACATGTGAACCGAATCCCTAATGCAACCTAAAAATAACACTGATGCTTCCCAGTGACTGTCACAGGCTGACACTGAATATTAACAGTTTCAGCAGAGGAGTTGCTGACAAATAGCTTGCCACAACCGGCAAGAGTACAGAGCACTGACCTTATGAACCTCAATGTGTTAGCAAACAGCTGCTTCTTAACACATGAAGCAACACTGACCAACATTAGCATTTATCAGAGATGGGAAGTAAAGTACAAATACTTAAACACCCTTGCATTTGAGGGGAATTATTATTTTACATCATTGCATGCCTTCCCTGCATCAAGACTGTTGCATATCACGTATGGCAGTCATTTGAAAACTAATATAATTCAAACATTCACTCTTCTTTTAGCTAAACTTTTGGTCTTCATGAACTCCTGAGGGAAATACCTGGCTGTTAAATGCTCTGCTTTTGTTTCACTGAAACCACCAGCCAGCTGTGCCTGAAATGCCACATGTAATACTGAATTAAAATATTTTAGTTGCAGGTCGTAAAACCAAAACAATGGTGGAGTTGGTGGAGAGCAATGACTAAAGTGCTCCATAGAGCTGAGGGGAGCTGCAGAGTTGGGTGATCTCTGTGGGTTTGTCACTATGAATGACCCGTCACATTACGCAAAGCCATTAAAGCCATAGTTAATAAATATATTGATTATACCAGCTTTATGTGGCATACATAAACTCCCATACTGCCCGATAACCAGGCAGCCTTTTCATTTTCAAGGGAGGCAACTTTCAATTTTAAATTGTAGGGTTAAGTTTGCGGAGGTCACACCCCGTTGATAATAAGCACTGCCATGTGTGCACACACACACACACACACACACACACACACACACACACACACACACACACACACACACACACACACACACACACACACACACACACACACACACACACACACACACACACACACACACACACACACACACACACACACACACACACACACACACACACGCCATCTGTTCCTCTGGTTTCTACTTCCATGAGTATTCAACATGGTGGCTGTTTGTTTGTGAGAACTTTGAACAGCAGGTCAAACCAAAGTGGGTCAAATTGACTGGTACTTCACGCAAGAGACATCAGACTTGTTCAACTCCAAATGGTGCAGATAATACAATGCAAACGTTAATATTACGTTTTAATTAAATGTTATGACAGCATTAGTTAGCCGACTGTTTGCATTTCCAGCAAGAACATTACAAATATTTGTGTTATGTAGTTATGGTTTGTGCTTTCATTTTCTAAAAGCAGTCATTTTTCAGTAATTGTATGCCATAATTTGTTTCAACAAACTAATTTAGACTTAACTTCTCCTGGGCTCCTCTAGACCAGAACTATATGACTGTAAAAGGAGAGATCAGACACAGTTAGACCACTGATGTTTAGGATCTGTCCAGTTTTACGTGTGAGTGAGCGAGTACAGGACTTCAGTGACGAGAGCCGCCACCACTGTCATATAAAACAAACCCTGGTGCGTTTAAATAAACATACACAGACTTTTTACTCTTTCAGACATTAATGTTAATAATTATAAGGCTCCATGTTTATCCATACATGTGCCAGCAACAGCCAGACTGAATATGGCGATTAAATCCACGCTCTCTGCTGCACAGCATCACTGTCGCTCCTTCCACCTCTGATCTTTGACTTTGTACATTCAAACTGACACCAGTCATGTATATACGATAGATACTACACATCCAAACATGACCTCATCCTCAGTAAAATAAAGAATAGCTGCCTCTTACCCATAGTCTCCATCACTGTCCACAGCTATGTCCACTCTGCACTTGAGTAAATTGTCCTTAGCACCTCCTTTTAACACTACTCTTACTGATACTGTATGTGACTATCAGCTGATCTAAGATTCCTGGCTTCCCTGAAAGTGTTTTCACTGCAAAAGGAGACAGTGACAGATGTGTTTGTCTCTGTGTGAATGTGGAAATCTGACTGCTCACTGCTGCCTATAAAGCCTCGGGGAGGGGGGAGAGAGAGAGAGAGAGAGAGAGAGAGAGAGAGAGAGAGAGAGAGAGAGAGAGAGAGAGAGAGAGAGAGAGAGAGAAGGAAGTATAGACGTCATCAGGCCATATGGAGTATTACAGTTCATGTGCTAGTGAGGAAGAGGGGGATACACTGCGCAATCCGAACCCCTGCCCTCTCACAGTTACCCGCACACACACACACACACACACACACTAACAAGCGGAGTGCGTGGCGGATAGGTTACTGATTGTATCTGGAGATTTGTTGCATCGTCACCTGAACACTGAGCAAAAGCATAAAGACAGAGCAACATGGAGACACACCCTCACAAACACACAATCCACTTTCAATGGGTCACAGTTTGTTAATGATTTCCAAATATTAACTTCTGTACAACAATGACTGCATGAATGCACAAACATGCTGAGTGTGTGTGTGTGTGCATATTGCAATAATAACTTCCTCAGTTTGCATGTTGTAACAGCACTCAGGTCCCTTTGATCATAACTCATCGTCACTAATGGTACGTCAATGTTCAGTGTTGTTTTCCATTCAAAACATTGTACTTTTCCAAACTGAACTAAATGTAATCATTATTTGGGCTGGAATAAAATTTTGTCATTGACACAGTATATCTGTTCAAGGCCTCGCTAAGGGATCGCGGCAAAAGTGTGAAGAGTCATGAGATTTAAGAAAATACATTTTTGCAACACATTTCTTTTCAGTTTTTCTCTCTTTTTGTGAAATATTGGATTGTTTTGCCTCTTCAGGTCAGTAAAATCTATTTAAATGATACATTAGTCTGTAGCTCAACCACACACTACCTAGAGACATGCAAACTGTGACAAGAAGTCAAGTCTCAACTATTGGGAGGACTGCTAAGATCACGGTCCCTACAGGATGAATTGTACTGACTTTGGTGAGCCATCAGGGGGTAAACATTTTTGTGTATCATCATCATAATTGTAAAATCTCAACATCTGGATGAACTGGCACCAATTGTTGGACAGACATTTAGTCCTATTGACTTTAATGATGCCCTGACTTTCTAGCGCCACCATGAGGCTGACATTTACAGTTGTGCAACTATGTAGATTGATTGTCATGAAATTTCATACAGAAATGAATTGTTCCCACAAGATAAATTGTAATTATTTTTCACAATGCGCCATCATCAGGTCAGAGTTTCAATTTATGTAGTACCAATACCTGAAAATCTAAAGTCTCAGCTGTATTTGTTTAGTGCTGAATAGCAAATGGCAGGATAGTACAACTAAACTAAGATGCTGAAAATGGTAAACATTGTACCTGACACACATCTGAATATTAACAATGTCATTGCGAGGCGGCAGACGTTCATTTAGCTCAAAATACAGCCTCACAGAGCTGATAGCGTGTGTTGTGAGTGATTTCCCTCCCTTGTTTTATTTGAATGATTTGTAGAGATTTTTTTTCTGTTAATCATTTCATGCTACCCTCAGATTTCCCTTGAAAACCACTGTTTTTAATCAAAGCCATAAAGGTTGTGAACCACTGGCAGTATTGTCTGTGAACTCTTGTTTTTAACGGCAGTTATCAGAGTATAGCACACGTAAAGCCTACATGTGAGTCTTTTGTAGATCAACAGAAGCATAATGAAAACCTGGATTCTTTTTTCCTGTAAGAAAAACAAACAGGACTCATCAACAGCTGTCAGTGCGAGTATGTTGAATCAAAGTGGGAAACTGTGTTCGGGGCTAAATCAGCATTCTGCAGAGACCTCTGTGAAACATCCACCTGTTCCTCTATGAATACCAATAAGACTGTCATCTCCGTGATCCAAATCATTCTGATGCTTTATGAGCAGAGACAAAGCGATATCGTTCCTCTCCTCTCCTTAATCCAACAGAGTGTCAAGGAGCCAACGTTTCCAGTTCCTCTGTGTTGCTTTGACGTCAGTGTGTCAGTGCACAGCTGAGCACACAGAATGAAAAGCTGACTTGTGAGTGATGACTCACGTCTTCGCGTAGATGCAAGACTGTACAGTCACTACACATTGCCACACAAGTCACAACGCTTTAAGGCAGGCGCCAGCGTGATACCGAAGACCTCTTTACTGAACGACAAGATTTCTACAGCATGGAGGTTGTTTTGTTACCAAACAGCAAGAGAACAAATCATTTTCCACAAGAGCCACAAGCAACAGAGCCAAAGAGCATTCATTGATAACGTATGTGTACATGTGTGTTTGTATGTGTGTGTGTAAGCTGTTAGGGCAGTGTGACTCACATCCTGTAGACAACCTCTTGTGGGTCCACGCAGAATAATTTACTGTGCTGGGGAGGGAGGGAGAGAGAGAGAGAGAGAGAGAGAGAGACTAAATCCTTTTGTGGCATAGTGACATTTACACATTGAAGGGCAGCTGCCTCATTACATTACAATGTGTGTGTGTGTGTGTGTGTGTGTGTGTGTGTGTGTGTGAGAGCGAGATCAGCTGAAACAATTTCACTATGATTTATTATATTAATGAACTCAACCCCTCTTTAAGTTATTTAAAATTCAAACTAAATGCTAATTTGACTCTCTTTAATCTGTAACAAATTACAAATGCATGTCGGTAGTTCAAATGTATTATGATATTGTCACTATTTTTTTCCCCTTTTTTTCTTTGTTTTAATTATTTCACTTTTTGATGTATCTAGTTTCTTGTTTGTTTGTTTTTATCTTGTTTTATGTTAGTGAATTGGTATGACTATTTTCTTATAAATAAATAAATTTAAAAACAAACACAAAAAACTTCTATTTGTGATCTTTAAGTACCACTATTACTATGACAAACAACTTTTCCCCTTTTGAATCAATTGACAGATCTGTATCTGACAGTATAACATTACCTTCTGGTTATCCTACCAACAGTCGAGTTTCAAACTAAATATGTAGGAAATATGAGGGGTATGGAGGAGTCAATTCTGTTCCATTTTCCAGGAATAATTATTCAATCAAATAGAATAGTTATTTTAAACCATAAAAGAGGTGTTTCGATGACTGGAAAACTCCAAGTGGGAACCCTGATGGACTTTGCAGCTAGCATTGCTAATGGAAAATAAATATGTATTTTGTTGAGCGACTTTAAGCAGTTTGTTTACGTTTAAGTCAAGACTTGATGTATAACCATAACCTGTATCATATATTTACGACTGAGTATTAGGGCAAATAAGAGAACATATTTTATTATTTTAAATTATCAGAATAAAGTCGTAATAATACAAGAATACTAATGTTTTAATGAGAAAAAGTAAATTAACATGAGTGACGTGAGCGCCAACCAATCAATCCTGAGCGCGCCGCTCTTTGTCTCAGTGCAACGTACATCAAGGTAAAGTTTTGTGTTGTCATTTCGGTGTTAAACAGTTTTGCTGGCTGAGCAACAGGCTGACAGTTCTCATAAAATTACAACTTTATGCTTGCAATATTATGATTTTATTCTCGCACTATGATTTTTTTGTGGTGGGGCTTTATTCTCGCAATATTATGACTTTACGTAGAATGCAAGTTTCTATTGGTTCGGTTTGATTCTGGACCTAATATCATGACTTAATTCCGCAATATTATCACTTTTCTTCTCCGACTTTGTGCTCGTAGACCTAATATTATGCTTTATTCTTGTAATATTATGCCTTTATTCTTATTGTAAAATATTTTTTTTTTTTCTTTTTTCTGTTCAAGTTTTTTAATTCAAGCAACATTCATTAGAAACAGTTCTCCCAAGTATATGCCATCTCATTTCAATATATCACTTAAGATCAGTTAATCTTGCACTGACCTATAGTGCAGATGTGTAGGCTGTGACGTGTTTGGTGATTGTTCACATGTGAAAATTCATGTGAGACCATAACGAACAACATCATATGGCAACATTTTGTTTTGTGTATGAATTCTCAAAAACATTGTATCAACTAAGGGCTATGATGTTGGATGTTACAGGGACTGTGATAAACAGATGCAAATCACACTGTTTTGGTTGCATTAAGAAATTAAACTTTAAATATTTTTGGGGCTTTATTGCCTTTAAGTGATAGTGACAGCTGTATAGGGACAGTAATAGGGGATAGGGATGCTACACAGCAAAGGGCCACAGGTTGAAGTCCAACCCACGGCCACCGCAGCAAGGACTCAGTCTTGGTACATGGGGTGCCAGCTCTACCAGGTGAGCTACCAGCCAGGGCACCCCTAAAAAACAACAACTCAGATTTGTGAATGGTGGCGTGTTCTTTATACTATGACAGTTTTCCTAAAATGAGATTTAGAAATAGAAATCACAATATATTGCTTTGCTCACAGTATAATATATTGAGCATAACCCCTGTATCGTGACGCGTATCATATTGCGAGACTCATGCCAATACGCAGCCCTCGTGCTGCTGATGAATAAGTTCAGCATTTAGAGACCTAAAAGTTTTGTATCTTCTTTGTAAATTACTTCAGAAGACACAAGACTTCACTATCATGGGTCAAAGTCAACATGAAAACTGGTTAATTGGTTCAAAAAATAGTCACCACTGATTGAAGGTTGTGTCTTCAAAATTACAAACGAAACTAAAGTCAACCTAAAAAAAAGCTGGTTTGATCTCGGCTGAGTGTGTAAAATACAACACATTACATAATTCAAAGAAGTTTCTTACATTTTACATGAGAATGTCCTTCAACTGAAGATAACAAGAGGCAATTAACAGTAAAATGTACAGATGTACAGATGAGTTTGTGATACAAAAAGAGTTGTGTTGTGGCATCTATCACACACAGACATAATACCACAGATAATATAATAATGACACACATAAATATGTTGTAACAACCTGATCACAGATCGTACAGCTAGCCGCCAGATCACAAGGCACAGAGGAATTCAAAGGAAAGTTGACTTCATGATTATCTAACAAGACTTACCTTCTTTACTGGTATAAACTTCTGATTTCCCTTCAAACTCCTCATGTGCTGCTGCTGCTGCCTTGTTTCCCAGCTATCTTCCTCTGCCTGTATGTGGTCTTAACAGTGTGTGTGACACAGGCGGAGGGAATGTAAACTCTCTGTGCATGTGTCTGCTGTTTTTGTTCAGTGGGACGTGGGTGGTTGCTTGACCCTCCAGCTGCAGGGCAAGGTCACAGCAGAGAGAAACCAGGCCCCTTCTGCCATCTGCTGGTAGGAGCCACACAAGGACCGTGTGTCACACTTCATACGCTGAGTCTGAAGAGAAAGAAAAGATTATGGTCATTATTCCATCGGTTCAATTAGATTTAAACACTGAAAAATGAAACAAGCAGCAGCTACAAAAAGTGACTTTTTACAATTTGAATCATTTTTCTTTTCAATATTTCATTTTACTTTATTTTGACATGATCATTTTGTTTGGTTTGCTACACTAAAAATTAAAGCATTTATCAATAAAATCCTATTTTAAATGGAAAAAACACAGTGGGTGACTTAGTGAATTCTCTGATACAAAGAAGAAAAGGACAAACATGTTGGTGAGTAAATACATATACACATATATAAAAAAATAGCAGTTCATATTACCTTTGACTAATTGAGCATCACAATGGCAACAGGAGAAAGTTCAAAATAACCTTGTGATTTTACTTAGTTACGATGATACCTTAATAACCCGAAAATGTCAGAAAAAAGAGTTATTTGTTTAGTTTTGTTATGTTTTGTTTTGTTTATTATTCCAGTACATAAAAGAAGAATATGATGATGTATATGACAGATACTCAATAAGATAAAACATTCAAAAGGTTTGTGCTTATTTAGTGAAGTCAACCAGAAGTGGGTAAACATTTGCCAAAAAGGCATTACAGCGGGTTATGAAATTAAAGAAATGGACTTCATGTGTCCTACATTCAGATCAGTTATTTTAGATTTTTATTTTTATTTAGTTTTGAATTGAGTTGAGTATTAGTTAGTTCCCAGAGTGGGTTTACACGTTTCCAGTTTTAAATGTTTGCTTTTAGTTTAGTTTTTATGACTTTCAGTGTTGCTTTTGGGATTATATGGGGGCTATTTGTCAAGGGAAAGCTAAGTTAATTTTCATTTTGTTTCAAAAGTCTAGTTTATATTTCTATTTCAGTTAACTAAAATGTTTTTTCACACCTAGTTTTATTTTTTTTGTTTATTATATTAACCTTGGTTAGTGTATAAAAATGGTTCTCAAACTTGTTCTGGCATAGCCACAAACAAAAGTACTAAGTTGTGACCTGTTATAGGACATTGTATACAAGCCTTTGTGGCAACAGTAACTTAATACTTTTGTAATCTTAGTTTCTGGAGAGAAATCGAACTTTGCAAAGTGGTTAGTAACACTTTCAGGTGAGCACGTTGGAGGAAAAACGTCAATACAAATATTCCATCCATATTCAAAGAGTTTCAATTTATTTTTTTTTAAAGAGTTTCAATACATCTATTTAAGTTACCTTATAATTGTCAAAGCTTACACGTGCTGCTAATCCCTATTCAACTTAATCATTACATTCCAAATAGTAATACTGAGCACAAACTTTAGATGAACTGGTAAAGATTTTGACTTGACATAGCAGGAAAAGCACATGTAATACAACTAATAACATTAATGATCGCTCTGTTCCAGCAATGCAGGAATCAATCATGTTATTAGTGACACCTGTGTTTGATAAAATAAATATCATGACAAATATCATGACAAATATCTATACTAAAAGATATACATAAAACTATACTGTGCTATGCTGTAAAATACATCATTACTGTCCCAGTTTGAATGCTTTTTACTGAAGTCTACTATTCAAAACTGAATTGTATGCATTTGAGCACAATAGACATTCATATAATCTTCTTGTTGCTGTGAGCTTTATTTAAAAGTTTTTATTATTATGTCAACCTTGAATGCAATTCACATTAGACACTACAGTTCAGCAGACATTGGACTCTTTGTGACACAGGATTAGAGGCACTCATCAACTAAACTCTGCTGTTGTATGGTTGTTTGATCTCCCAGTCGCTTGCTGAAGTCCAACATTTGTTGGTGTAGGAGTGTGCCGACATGCCCTAACTGCTGTCTCCTGGTTTTCAGATGGCTCAACATGCCACTCATGGCCTCCAACAGAACACCATCGCTGCTCTGACAGTCCTGGGTTAGCAATAAATCCTCTCTCCATGCTTCCTGTACGTTTTCAGACAAGTCCTTCATGTCCTGCTTAAACTGGTGAGTCTCCTGCTGGTATCTGTCTTTGTCCACCCGGGCTCTGCTGGCAGCCTCCGTCATCTGTCTGATACAGAGATGCAGCCTGCTGTTCTCCATGCTGACCTCCTCCAGTTTCACGCTACTGTCATAGATGCTCAACTCCACAGCTTTCAGCTCTGAGGCCTGCGTGTCGAGCGTGTCCATGTAACTCCCTCGCATCTCCTCCAGCTCAGCCTTCATCTCCTCTTTGGGCTGAAGCAGAGAGACGGTTTTCTCCTTCAGCCGCTGGATCGACAGTTCCAGATCGCGCCTCTTCCTCCTCTGCTCGTAGGTCAGCATCTTCAGCCTCTGGTGCCTGGACTCCTCCTCGCTCCACTTTGCTTCCACCTCCTTCAGCATCTCCTCCTTCTCCTCCACCTCCCTCTGCTTCTCCTCGTTGCCCCTCGCGATGCTCTCGGCCTCTGCGGTGCACTGCTCGATTTCCTGACTCTGTTTGCTCTCTATTTGCCCGTACTCTACCTCACACTGCCTCACGTGGCTCATCAGCAAGTCGGCGTCTGTGCTCTGGGGGTGCCGCTGCTGGAGTGCGGTCTCCTCTTGCCGCAGTTCCTGGTATCTCCGCCTGGTGCTGGCAATATCAGAGGTCATTTTCGCCACGTGCTCCTCCTGCTTCCTCTTCGTCTCATCCAAGAGCCTCCTCAGCCGCCTCTTCTCCTCCTCAAAATGGCTGATGTTCTTCTTCTCCGTATCCACGTTACCGCACATCTCTTCCTGATTCCTCTCGAACACGCGCTGGTTGATTGTGTCGACCTCCAGGATTTCTCCGATCTGCTTGTCCATCTCTTTGATCTCCTTGCTGTGTTTAACTATGGAGGCAATGCGCTCCTCCAGCTGCAGCTTGGACCGCTCCAGCTGTTGCGAGACGTGGAAATGCTCTGCCCTGACTTCGTCCTCTTCATTTAGCTGGTGCTTGAATATCTCATAGATTTGAGCCAGGGAGTCTTGACAGTGCAATCTTGATCTTCGGCCATCCTCTATTTTACCCTCCACTGTGATAATGTCCTCTTTAAGACGCTGGATGGCAACGCTGAAGGCTTCCACTAAGTCACACAGCTCTTTCTTCAGCGTTTCTCTCTGCTGCCTCAATTCTTGATGCTTTTGGGTCTCCCCCTCCAGCTGTTTCTCGCACTGGCACCGAGATGCTGTCAGTCTTCGTAAATTGCTCTCAAGCTTGGCTAAATCAATCGTGAGCTTGCCCAGGTGGTCATTGGTTTCTCGTTTCTTGTCGTCGACCCTGTCCAACTCTCCTCTGTCCCGCCTGATCACTTGCTTCTGCTGCTTGATTTTTCCCTCGACCTGGTCCACCTCTCTGTCCAGGTTGCCCTGTTTCACAGCCAATGCTTCTCTCTCCAACACCATGTTTTGCTGCAGTGTTGCTTTGTCCTGTTGGACCGCAGCGACGCAGGACCTCAGCTCCTCTATTTGCTCCTGTGTCCAATCCAGCTGCATCTGCAAGCCATACTTAAAGGTGATTTGATCATTCAGAGTAGCAACGATCTCCACATGCTCAGCCCTCACACGTTCTCGCTCTGGGTACAAGGCCTCGTTTTCCCTCAGGAGGGCTTCCTGCCTCTTCACAGTGTCTTCTTGTAGCTGACAAACTGTGCGGAGGTCTTTGTGCAGCTGCTCTATCTCCTCGGCATTAGATGCCCGGGCTGCTGCTACGTCAGCCATGATTTCTTGGCTCATTCTTTCTCTTATGCTGTTAATTTGGTGTCTCAGCTTGCTGTTTTCTATGGTTTCCACTTCTAAATGTTCATGAGTGGCACGCCGGTCCGCTTCCAGTTCAGTGATGGCAGCAGTCATCTCTGTCAGATGGAGGCTGGCTTCAGGTGAGAAGGGTATTCCGTCCTCTTTGAGCTGCTTGTCCAGCTCCTTTATGTGCTCGAGAGCAACCATGACTGCCGGGAAGTCAGGGACCAGGCAAGACGCCATTTTTATCCGTGTGTGTGTTGTGTTTCTAAGTCTCTGGGTGTCTTGGGGCTCGACGGTGTGTCTGTAGTCTGAAGTTCAGTTAGTAACTTGTGACTGGGGTTGCCGTGGCAACAGCTGCCCCACCACGAAGAAGAAGAAAGCGTGCTACGGCAAGAGAGCGAGGCCACTATGTTGTTAGCAGTGGCTAAACCATGAGCTAATCGACAGTACGTGAAACCAAGTCAGTAAGGTCGGAACTAACCGCAAGAAACTGAGCTAAAGCTAAGTTTAGA
Source organism: Dicentrarchus labrax (assembly GCF_905237075.1). Lineage (NCBI taxonomy): Eukaryota > Metazoa > Chordata > Actinopteri > Moronidae > Dicentrarchus > Dicentrarchus labrax. The sequence continues at coordinate 11,044,671 of NW_026136721.1, forward strand.
CAAACAGACAAGTCGGGTGTCCCTCGCATTTGAAGCATGACTATTCCATTTAACTACTCCGTGGGGTCCTACGAGAGAGCCCCTGTCCTGAAAAACACGGCGACATAAACGGTGGAAGCTCACCCACAGCGGGTTTAGTGCTTACCTGTAATATGTAGTTAACTGTTAGCACCAGCCGAGCAGACGTTTAGGAACAACCTGAGCTTCCAAAGATGTGTAAGTTACATGAGCTGAAAACACAAGTCACACTCACCTACTGCAGCTAACGCCTAACTGGGGACGGCAGGAGGGGGTTAGACCAGCCCCGGTGTTGCCAGATTTGAGGATTTCACGTAAATCAGTGAAAAAGGGAGGATGTGGCGCTCTGCTGTCACATGAAGAGTTGTTGTTATGTTTTTTTACATTTGTAAGAGCTTATGGGAATTTCCAGTTGGGAGGAAGGTGGCCCAGTATTCTGAACTTTGTACAATTTGTATTTTCTACTCTCAATGGGGGAAATGTCAATTACAATTCTACAAGTACAGGGCCAGTAATAAAGTTAAAATCAGTATTTCAAGATTAGGTAAGACTGCAGGAGCCACCTTGAGCTCCTTATTGTTACAGTTCATATGTATAGGTATATATTACCACACAGTCTTTGGGGTGCCTGAGGTTCTGGGGCCTGCTTTAGCTGGTTGGGATTCCAGCCTTGGACTTACATTTGTTTAAAGCAAACATAAACTATTCATAGTGCATTTCAGCTGGTATTTTTCTGGGTGAACTATCTTTCTTTAATGTTATTTTAAGAGCTTATTTTCACACACATAGCAACTAATCATTGCTAGTACTGCATAAGTGGGCCTATTAAATACCTGCAGTAGGATACAAGGTTTGACATAGCTCAAACAATATTCAGAATAAAGTGGGCAGGCACATAAAACTCAATTCATGTGGATTCCTGCACACGTTGGTGTGGCTAGAAATAAGCTGGCAGATACAGTAAATATACAAAAGGAGCAACAAGAAAAAACCAAAAAGTGTGGTGGAAACGGTGGAGCATCAACAAGAGAAATGTTTGCAGAGGAGTTCAGGTGATGAAGGACGCACGGCTATTTTCAGGTGTTTAGAAAACACAGGAATTAACAGGAGAATTTAATGTTAGTTGACTGTAATAGTTTAATGTCATAGTACCCAGTCTGATCCACACTCCAATCCAGAAGCTGGCAGTAATGCACCTAAAAGCTGTTTGCCAACCGCCATTAAACAACAAAAGAAGAAGACATTTTCCACCTCTCTAAACAGCGGCGCTGCATCCGGCGGACAGCCTGCAGAAAAGCAGGAAAAGGGCAACAGAAAGATGGATCTTATCAGTAAACCAAGAAGCAAGTCTATCGTGTGGTTGTACTTCGGCTTGAAGGCAGATGAGAAGGGACAACCTTTGAACTCTGGCGAGGCCGTCTGTCGTTTATGCCGAAAAATAGTGCTTGCAAAAGGTGGAAATACCACGAATTTAAGAAGTCATCTGAGACGTCGACATCGTGCAGATTTTTTCGAGAGCACTTCTTCCTCGACCTCTGGAGCTTTGTTTGAGGCTCAAGGTGATTTACCACCAAATTCAGCACTTTTCACTGCGAGAATTGTGAATCTAAAGTGTGCATCAATTTTAAGTCCTATTGCACTACTGCATTCATCCACCCCCTTAAAACTGACAGAATGTAATTGCAGCCGGGCACTATGGGGTTTTATAAACTTGCATTGCATTGGGGAGCAGATAAAGGTGAAACAATAGTCCCTAACCCGGATGCTGTTTGCATACTCTTTGCTAATTTATAGCACTGGTCACATGATATGGTATATCTTGTTTTAATCTTTAATGTTGCAACGTAGAGTTATTTGAGTCTGTTTAGTGTGTCACATCGATGAATGCAACGTTTCAATCCGACCATGCATTGTTATTGTATTTAACACATCCAAAGAGTATATACAATCAAAATAGTTCCTTACGTCGCTTAATTAACACCGCCAGCAAGTTTCTAAGGGTCTGTTTCTTTAAACGGGGGTAATCTAATGTCAAGTTCTTTCACAAATAATGGAATGTACATGTCACAGGTAGGGGCACTGATAACCTGTACACTATACAACACAGAGTTCATTCATGTTACAGTGTTATTACTAACAAAACTTAGCGAAAGAGACGTGTACGCATGCGCAGAGAAGATGCGACCCCAGGACCAGAACTGTTTTACGGCAGTCTCATACCCTTGTTGTTGCCATGGTATCACCTAAACAGCCATGCACCCAGTCTGCTGTAAAGAGCTGATGGAGGTGTTTGGGAAATGTTGGCATTAAAATATCGTTTGTAATGGGATATGCTGCGCGTGTCCCGCTGGTGTGATATGTCGCAAATAACGACAGTTATGCGGTTGGTGCAGTGATTGGTCAGTTTGAGCCGCCATCTTTACCGTTTTAAAATCCCTCTTCTTATCGACTGACCCCGTCTCCTCAATACAGGCTGATAATGACTGTGGTATAATCGCCGTATAGCACCGTAACCTGACTACTCGAGCGGTATCACTCCGCTTTGTTTACATCCTAACACCTGTGCTCGCTTCATTTGACATTTATTACAAAGCACAGCTGGTGGAGCTAGCAGCTAACAGTATGAATGCACACCTGAGGGATTCCCGTGAACATTTGTTTGAACCTGATACGAAAACTAAAGAAGAAATAATTCTGAAAGAAGAGGAAGAGTCACAAGAAGAGGAAGAGTGTGAGGTGAATACCACTGACATTTGTAGACATGCAGTGGTATCAGACTTGGAACTAGACGAACTTGAAGACAGCAGGACTGAAATAAGTAAGGTTACAAAGAAGCAGACGACATGGGCTGTGAATTGCTTCATTGGCTGGCTGGAGTCCCAGGGGCTCCAGGTGGACCTGACTGCAGTGGAGAAGACTGAGCTGAACGGGCTGCTGAGACACTTTTATGGATCAGTGCGTAACAGCAAAGGAGAGCTGTATGGGATCGCTAGTTACATTGCACTGAGGGCTGGGCTCAACCGTTACTTCAAAGAGCCTCCCGTCAGCCGCCCTGTGTGCTTAATGAGGGATGCTGAGTTCACCTCAGCCAACAAGGTTTTCCTGGGAGTGCTCAAGAGAATAAGGAAGTCGGGTCGAGACATAACATCACACCATCAGGCACTGTCCCCCAACGATATCTGCATCCTCAGACACTCGCGTGTGATGGACACCAGCACTCCAAGGGGACTTCTGAACAAAGTCTGGTTTGATATACAGGTACATTTTGGCCGTAGGGGGAAGCAAGCTAACAGGAATCTAAAGCCAGATTCATTTGTAATCAGAAAAGACGAGAGGGGACTGAGATACTGCACTTTATCCTTCGGTGATGAGGCAAAAATTCATAACGAGAAGGACCAAAGCACTATGCTTGAGAAGCCAGGCAGTGAATTCTGTCCCATTACTTCTCTTCTAAAGTACCTCAGCAAGCTCCCAACCAATGCAACAGCCCTTTACTTGCAGCCTAAGAAGGAGCTGACAGATGAAATGTGGTACAGCCACGTACCCCTAGGAGTCAATTATCTGGGCTCAATGCTGGCTCGCATGTGTAAAGAAGCCCGCACGTCAGTCATCTATACCAATCACTGCATCAGAAGCACACCCTTTCACCACCTGTGTGTCACAGGACTGGAGGGGAGAGATCTTATTCCTGTCAGTGTGTGCAGGTAGGATGTGTTTACTCACCACTTACCATCTTGATTTACACGTATTCCATTACACCTGCTGAAATATCATTTTTACAACAGGTCTGAAGGCTCCCTCCAAAGTCACCAGACGCCATCCCTCGGGAGCCGTATGCAGCGGGGCGAGATAGTGCCAGAGAGCGATTCAGCTGGCCCAGCAGGTCTGCCACCAGACAAGTGGGCACCCCTAACAGAAGTTCACTCAAGCGCACACATTCTGCACCACTGCTGCAATGGATTCATTATCTTAGTGATTACAGTCTGAGTGAAATGCTCAGATAAATGTCAGAATGACCAAATGTGATACTGGAAACAAGATGCTAAAGAAACATATATATCTCTTTGGGGGAGGGGTGGGGGGCACAATAAAATTAATCAAAACAAACTAAAAGTTTCTGTCTTTGCTATAAATAACTAATGTGTAAATGTTGTGTTTACTATAATGTAATGCGTAAGGTTGTATAGTAACAATCCCATTCTAATGCAGTAATTTCCTGTGTTGCTTAATTCTATCATCTCGGTTTTGTTACTGAAAACAAAGGAACAGTAAACATGCCTCCTCTGGATTGTCAGTAACAATAACTCACCTTAAATCCACATTTGATTAATTATTTCTGGGGTTTTTTTTCCTCTCCAGGTTTGGATTTAAACCAGGAAGAATTTTTCGAGGATGTTCCGTTTCTCCATACTGCAGCAAACCAAAACTATGTCCCAGACGCTGTGCTGCCGCCGGGAGAGCCGTGGCTTCACGGCGGCCCCTCCCGGGCGGTGCTGTCCCTGCCTTCCTGCCTGTGCCTGTGCAGGGACATTGGGTCTGAGATGTCTGGTTCTGGATCTTCTGGCGAAGAGCAGATGGGAGAGATGAAGGTGTACGCCAAGTGTCACCTTCAGCAAGGAGTCATGTTTGGGCCATTTTTAGGAGAAGTGTGCCGAGGACAAATGCCGACCAACCTCAGATACTCCTGGGCTGTAAGTAGACAGGTTTGAGTGGACTTAAAGAGGAAGTTTTAAGAAAGGGTTGTTGTCTTGTTTTTGCTACAATCACAATTAAAACCACAATGTAACTTGTGGCTTGTGTTGATAAGCAGCAGGAATTCCATATGAGACTGGTCATAAAAATAGTTAACATACACATTGCTCTTGATCTTCAGATCAGGGATGATGCTGCATTTGTCTACGTCGATGCTTCTGATGAGAACAAATCTAACTGGATGAGGTGGGCAGTTCTTACTAACTCAAGTAAAGTTTCCCTCTCAAAGTAGTTCTCTCTTCTGCTTTACTTTTTTGGGTTTTGTTTTTTTGGGCTTTTCTTTAATCACAGCACAGAGATTGGCTCTTACTGGCCTGGTCATAGTTACATACTATAGGTGTTTGCTCTATGTTTCAGGTACGTAACGTATACTAGCAATGAGGAGGAACACAACCTGGTCGTCTTCCAGTTTTACCGTCGCATATACTACAGGGTTTCCCAGCCCATCACAGAGGGAACAGAGCTCAGAGTCTGGATCGGCAAGGATTATGCCACCTTGCTGGGTCTGGGGATGGGTGAGTTTTACTGACTGAAGCATGGAATGACATGATGCAGATCCTCTTTTACTTCCAAGTGGATTTTCAGCGGGCAGTAGACTTTATTTTGGCCAACATCTTATGTACAGGTGCACGATCTGCTTGTTTTCAGTTCCGATCCCTGAATTTTGATACTTGCTGCAATTAAATTGGTAGTATTGTACAATGTCGCACAACGTCCACCCCTCTGAATGTTGGCTTTACACACATGTCTATATTTTCTGTTTTTCATGACTAAAATATGTCCAGACAAGGGACAGCAGGTTCATGGTCCAGCGCAAGCTCCATCTGTACATCTAACTCAAGATAAAAAAAAATTAATTGATTTGTGCTACAACATATTGGCTATGGGGCTTAAAATTGCATTGTTGCATATTTCTAAGTTATAAAACCAACAGACTATGGAGTCTGGATCTGTACGTGGATCAGTGACGTCACCTGACACTGATGTTGGATCAGATCAGTCCCAACTCTAATCTTATGCATTTGTTTTGGGTGGGGGGATGCAGGTGACAATGTGAAATGTGAAGTGGGAGATAAGGAGACGGTTCTACGCCTCCTGCAGGACATCCAATTGGTCACCCTTCCAGAGCCCAGCAGCTCTTCCCTTTGGTCAGACCACAGCCAATCACAGAGCCCCATGCTTGTGATCAGTGACGTGACGACGATGTCAAATCCGGATGCAGCCAGTGATTCAGGCATGATTTCTGGCTCTGTCTTCCCCACCTCCTCCCTGATCTCCTTCCCGTCCCCCAGCTCTCATCCATCTGAAAAGTACGATTTCATGCCTGGAACTGAGAAGCTGCTGAGTAACCCAAACGCCACGCAGAACAGTCCTTGGTACTTTTTTGGGTTTGAGCCTGACCCAACCGGTCGGCCTCTGGACCGGAGCACTGTGGTGTGTAAGCTGTGTGGGGATAATGTGGGCTGTGGAGGAGGAGCAGTGGATCTCCAAAACCATCTGACTAACAAGCACCACATCAGACCACGTGACGTTAACAAGGATCGAATAGGTAACTGTTACTGTCTGCTGCCTGCTCACATTGCATAATAGATAACAGTCTATCAAAGTTACAGTGTTAAAGAAAAGTTCTGGTTTATTACAACTTCAACCTTGTTTTCATAGATCATTTCTATCTGTTCTGATAAATTTACTCACCAGCGTTATTGCTGCTTCTATCTGAGAACATAATTATCAAGATAATTATCCAAGCAGCAGTGCGTTAAGCTAATGCTATCATTGACACATGCTCACAATGTTGATGCTAACATGCTGATGTTTAGCAGGTACAGTTTTTACAGTGTTTATCATCTTATTTTGTGTGTGAGCATGATAACATTTACTTATTTATACTTAACAAAGTACACCATAGCTTGATGGGGAGGTCACTGGTTTTGAAAAAACTGTCCATAAAGTAAAGTATCCGGCAAACTGAAATGTTGACTTCATGGCAAAACCGTCCAATAGTTGTAGAGGCATTTCATTAAAAACCACAAATGTCAACCTCATCGTGGCACTAGAGGTGCTCTGGGCACCATGGATATCTGCACCACATTTCAACAATCCATCCACTAGTTCCTGTCCCTAAAATACAAAAAATGTCCACCTGCAGGTGGTGCTACAGAAAAAGGATCACTAGTTAAGTCTTTATTTCTTAGTAAACCGTTTAATAGGTAAGCTAGTTAGACAGTTGTAGAAACAAGAGTTTTGGTTTTAAACAACTTGAAGCTCTTTTACTCAAAATGTGAGTCAGAAAACTCTTTGTCAAATAAACAAATGTACAGGTTATGATATCTAGTGAAATAAACTCTGTTGTCAAAGGGTTTTTCTTTCTTCTTTTTCACAAAAGGTCAACAACGCTCACAGCCAATGATGGTTAACAGCGGTCTGGTCAGTACACTCCCCCTGGTATTGTCTGCTCATGTGACCGATGCCATCGCCAACTTTCTCATCATGGACCTCCAGCCCCCTGCTCTGGTAGAAGGGGAAGGCTTCAAACAGCTGATCCACACCCTCCTGCCCTCCTACAAGGAGCTGCCTTCACCTTGTCAGCTCGAGAACCTCCTGAAAGAAAACCATACCAAAGGCAAGACGAGCCTGGCTCAGCTGCTGAGGAGGAAAATGGGAAGTGGAGAAAATGAGGAGATATCTGACTACACTGCTCCCATCGAGTTTGAGTCCAGGAGACGTGGGCGACCTCCCAGCCATTGGAGGGAAGTTCCTCACTTTGTCACTTTAAGTGTGGATGTTTGGTTCCACAATTGGCAGGGCAACACTGAGAGGTACCTCACCCTCTGGGCACATTACATAAACTGTGACTTTAATTTTCAGAACCTGGCCCTGGCAACCCAAAGACTGACAGAGAGCGGGGTGAAAGATCACAGTCTTCGAGCACTGGAGGCTCAGGTGAAAGTGATGGCCCAGGAGTGGGGAATCTCACAGCCTAATATGGTCTTGCTGGGAGGGGAGGGAAGGAACAAGATGAGGCCGGGGCCGATTAAGTGTGACAAAAGTGGAGAGGCTGCGGGAAGCGTTCCTCACCCGAACTCCACAACATTTCTTGAGAGGGACGACTCTGTGTCGCCTGAGGAACCACGTGGCTCAGAGCACGGCCATTCTAGTGAAGGACTTCCATCTGTGCCATGTTTCTTCAGCGCTGTGCAAGGCTGCATTGAGGAAGTGATGTCACATCCTGTCATCTCCAAGACCCTCAGCCAATTCCAGAGTGTTCTGTCAACCCTGTTCTTGCCTCCGGCTCAAAACAAAAGCTTGTATCAGTACCACACCCACAGTCTGTTGAAGACCCTGACGAAACAAGAACAGGCAGAGCTGAAGTCATGGGCTCATAGCCGGCCAACTTGGAATAAGCTGTACCCTTTACTGAGCACCCTCATCAAACATAAAAGCTTTCTTTGTGATATGATGAGAGAGATTAAAGGTGAGGGTTTGTCTAAAGAAGACACTTCTTCAGAATCCAGTTCATCTGGCAGCTGCCACGCAAACTCCACGTCCACCACGTCCCCAACAAGCGCTACAACCTTGCGATCTGAATGGAAGGTTCTGGAGGAACTGTGTTCGGTCCTCAAACCTCTGGACGTGGCATGTCGAACTCTCGCCAAAGAGGCATTCCCCCGTCTGTCCCTCATCAAACCCATTCTAACCGGCCTGCTCTCTCGCCACCTCATGTCGCGGCCAGGAGATTCGTCGTCCACCCTGAAGGAAGTGAAGAGGATGATGAGGCGGAACTTGGCAAGCTGTTACGACAACCCTGTTGTCAACAGGGTTCTGTGTGTTGCATGTTCCCTTGACCCCCAGTTTCACGGGCTGGGGTTCATGGAGGAGAAGGTGAGTCGTAAAGTTAAAATGCAGGGAATTGTTCTCTAAACCCTGCCAGTTATTGTTGCTACGCCTGTCCAACTTTCTGTTCTCGCATTACACATGCAATTTACAATGATAGCCGTGGCATATTTGCTATTAAAATTCTTAGTCATTTTTAAGAGTCAAGTAGCCGTATAAGAACTTTGCCTTATAAAATACAGCCTAAAATCCACAGTGTTTAGATATAAAGCACTGTAAGCTGGGATATGAATCTGAACAGGCATTTGATGCCAACTTTAAGTATCTGACAGTTTTCAATACTCTATGGACACATTTTGGTCAGAACCAAGACATTGAGGTTAGATATCCAACTCTATGAACAGCGCTTTCTACTGCAAAGCATAGCCACACAAGTCTGATACTGAACATTTCATTAAAACCAGTATTTTCTTGGGGTTTCCATTTGGTTTAGAACACATATTAATGATTAATATGCATTAAGAGATTTCTGTTTTCCTGCTTATGTCTATTCTATTGGCCAGGAACACTGAATTACATTCACTTTTTAGGCTGCCTTCTTGATCAAAAATTCTTCTATGTAACCTAACTAATCCCGTCACTACCCTCCACAATCATGGTTATAATAATGTGTGAAGTGAAGAATACTCTGGAAGACAAATTAATATATAATGCAATATAATTAATATTAATATTTTTATCTTTGTTTTAATTACTTTCAAGGAGCAGACAGCCACTTTTGACTGGTTGAAGAAAGAGGCTGTTAGGATTGTGAAGGAAGACCGGAGGAGAAGCAAAGGTAAGAAGTATAGCCAGAGCAAGAGAAGCCCCTCACCTGGTTCTCCTGAGTCGGAGAGTGACCTGCGGAGGAGCAAGCGCCTCAAAGATTCCCGCCCAATCAACTTCAAAGAGCTCGTCGACGAAGAGGAAGAGAGCGATACAGGTGAGGCAGATGAGAGCGAGTTGCTGGATCCTGGTTCTCAAGGTGGGCTCTCTGGTATGGAGTTCCTCCTGGGAGACCTGTTCTGCTCCACCCCCAGGAGCAGGCAGAACTCTGTGGAGGAGTCTATAGACATGGAGATGTCTGTCTTCAGAGCCGACAAGGGGACTTCTCTGGGAGTGGAGCCCTTGCAATGGTGGAGGACGAAGGCAGTGCAGTTTCCACTGTTGGCCACAGTGGCACGGGCCTATCTGGCTGCCCCGGCAGTGGCAGGTAACGCTGCACAGGACTTTGTGGCGGAAGGAGCGAGGGCCACGTATAGAAAGAGAGCCTACATTCCACCAGAAAGTTTGGATTCGATCTTGTTCCTACACCACAACCACATGCCTACCACTGAGAGTGGGCAAACAGCAGTGGCACATAATTAGCCTGTTGAGAAAAAAAATGGAGAACAGCACAATATCCCCACAAGGACACAAACAGATGCTATGTTTGGATGCAGTACACACAGAGGTGTTAAGTGTAATTCATTTATTGGGATCAAAGCTTGAGACTGAAGAGAAGAAAGACAAAGAAAATCGGTTTGTACTGTGTATAGTTTGGACTGTTATCCTTCTGATCTACAGTTAACTTTGCTGTGTGCATTAAGTACCTTGTAGCGCCTAGTGCCTTACCTCCCTTGTATACAATCACACAGTAGATCGGTAGGTATTCCTAATTTTTATTTTTGATCCTTAATGCTCATTTTTAAACGAATGTGTGTAACTGTGATTACAAGTTTGTGGATTGTTTACTACTACCTTTGCTTATGCACCACGTGTTTTATGTTATTAACAGTGTTGGGCAGTAACTCATTACTAGTAATAATTTTCCTTTTCCCAGTAACTAGTAGTGTTACTCCTCCATAAAATAATTAGCTACAATATTACTTTCGTTGTCACCCTCCCCTAATTTTTTTTTTTTTTATGATTAACAGTTTATTGGCTTAAAATATTGGTTCAAAATAGAATGTAAGGAAGACATAGCGCGATCATAGACAAAAACTAAACTAAAAATACATTTTATTAAAAAAAAAGAAGACAGTGAGTACTTGAGTTTACAACCTTGCCTGTATATAGGTACAGTATTCTATCAAAATGTATCCCTCGTGTTTTCTAGTTAAATGCTCTGTTTATGAGCCAGAATGCCATTAAATGTCCAAAGTGTAGGAATGATACTTTCCCCATTTCAATTTGTTCTCCTCCACTTTATCAAGCAACCTATAGGACAATTGTTCTAGGGCAGCTAGCTGACCAAGAGAGGTGTGCCACAAAGATAGTGCTGGTGCAGAGGAGGCTTTCCATTCTTTGACCAGAAGTTTCCGGCCTAACATGAGGAGAGTATGGGTCCAGTTAGAAAGTGGAGGTGTCAGATCACTTAATGCAGAGGGGTGTCACCCTCCCTTAATTTGAAATCCAAAAATCCAGTCACATCTTTGGATTCATTTTTATGATAATGATATTTGTTATTGTGGAGGAAACGAGTTTGGAAGATGGAAACACTTACAATAGGCAGCTAGAAATATTCCATTACTTTGATTGAACTAACAAAACTGGATTGTAATTGTTGTAAGTGAACTTTGGGGAAAAGGACACCATTACCAATTTTTTGGGGAGTAGCAGAAAAGTAATATAACTAGTAGTGTAACTAATTACTTTTGGCAGGGAATAATAACTAAAGTAATTAGATGACTTTTTAAAAGAATAATCAGGAATATAAATTTTGAGTAACTAACCGAGCACTGGTTATGAATCAGTATATTGTGAAAGAAAACTCCAAAGACCAGTTATTAGAGTAATGCTGCCTTTTGTCAGTAGATTATTAATGGAACTACAGTACTACAGTGGATGAAGCTTATTAGCATAATGTCTGTATTGTCTTAGACTGTGATGTTCGTATTCATGTACATGCAGAATAAATGTTTTTTTGTTTTTGATGTCTTACTGTAATACTGTAACTGTAAATATGCCTGTCACATACTTTTTTAAATAAAATATATTACCAATGGAGCTAATTATGCTAATTTAATCATGAACAATACACTTACACAGTATACAAGGTAGAGCACACAGTACAGTAGTGTGCTCTACATTGTATACTGACGTTAATATAAATACATGTGGACATGTATACACAGCATATTAAAGCTTAAAAATCTGAGTAAGCCAATCAATAAAACATTTACATTTAACAACAGTTATGTAATAACACGTTTTTATTAAACTATTAATACATTTTGGTTTATATAAAACAAAAAAATGTATGTATCCATTCACACAAACATTAAAAACATTTGAAATAATATCAGTGCACTTAGATTTAAAAAAAAAAAGCTATACAAAATACTGTACTGTATCTATTTTCAAGAAATTCTGAACAGGAGCAGACAGGCAAGTGAGAAGGTGTTTCCTTTTTCTCAAAGAAAATCATTTAACAACCTGAAAAGGAAAACTTCTAGACAGAACACACTTAAAACCCTTATTTATCCCCTTAACTATAATGTGGCTTCAGCCATTTTGGAGCCATTAGTGACCTCAGTCTGGGTGTTGTCCTCTCTGTGGCGAGCTACCCTCCTGCAGTGGATGAAGACATAGGCAGGATGGATAAACACCAGCAGAGTGAGGAGAGTCAGAGCAATGTCCACCTATAACACATCAAAACAACAGTTTTCCATTTGTCTGAAGTCACAGTATCACACTATTCTGTACAGCACCTTCTGACATTAATTCACCGACCATTATTAATGCATTCACATGCCCTTCACAAGGATTTGCTAGTCACCCAGCCGTTCTTTTTCTAATTCTTAAGCTTCCTTGAGCACTTACAAAAAAGGGGTCTCCATCCAGAGCTCCTTTGACCAGGGCGAAGCAGGGGTACTGCAGCAGAGAGACAACTGCAGACATGGACATCACCAAGCCGTACAGCTTCCCAAAGTGACAGGCTGGAAAACTGAGACAAAGAGAGACATGTTCACAGGTATTGCTATGACTATGTATATCAGTAGTCTGACCACTGATGCTCTTTACCAATGCATTCTTTCTCTATTTGGCATTTATTATCAGGTTTTGACACTTCCTCCCTTACCACATTACATTTTTTGCAGCTACTGATATATCTTCAATTCAAGTAGAATCTATTTGAAACTCCAGCAATTTAGGATTGCACTTTCAAAAAGGTGAGAGAGTTGTGGGAGGCAGATAAAAAAGTCCATTCTCAGTGGATGTATTGTGCACTGCTGGCTTCAAGTTTCTACATCACACTGTACAAGTTGATACTGGACCAGGACTGGCTTCCTAACTATTTGACTGGAGAGGGACTCATTTCACCATAATGATGATAATGAATCATTAAGATAGAGAAGTTAATTTAGTGCACCTTTGAATTCCCAGAGTAATGTACCTCAGCACTTCATAGAGGATAGGGAATCCGCAGAAATTGTATGATGGGTAACACTTTATGAATGGTCATCAATCTACATTCAATCTCACTCCAGCTCTGCATTTGTGTATTTGGTGTGAAACTGGTTGAAAAATTAAAATGTTACAGTATATATAAGTACATCGTCAAGCAACAGCACAAGAGGTGCAAAGAGACCAGATAATTGCTGCCAGACCTGCAACAGACCCATACACTGAAAAATGTAATGTTTGGAACATCATGGTGACGTACTGAATGATGTCAACATCAGATCTGTCTGTTCTGTTATAAGGTGTTTCCTTTATTTTGTCCATCTACTGTGTGTGTGAATGCAATAGCTACTCACGCAATGCTAATGAACGCTGCATTTCCCCCGTAGAGGAAAGAGCGATTGAGGACTTGTAGAACAAAGGTGAGGTACTGCAGTGGGAGGGAAGGAACGGAGGCACACACAGAGAACAGCAGGCACTGCAGCGAGGTCAGGAACAGAGACAAAGAAGAGGAGCGCAGGTCTGCCTCCTGCTCTGTTTCTCCTACAGGACGAAAAATGGTTAACAAATAATGAGTAACAATGCTCCGTTGCGAAAACACACATGCAGTTATAACAGCAGTCATTGATTCACCTGGAGCCAGAGGCTTCCCCTTGTGTCTGTCCATGAGGAGTCCGTTCCAGGGAGCACACAGCACTCCACACAGCTGGGTCATGGCAAAAGCATTGGTGTACTGACTCACTGAGATAAGGACACAAAAAGAATAGAAGAAAAAAGCAGGAGTTGGGGTTGGAGGGTGATGATGAGAAGAAAGAATAGATATGTCATTAAGAGTGTAAGGAGAACACTTTAACTCCCAGTCAGTTAATATGTGTGTGACAAAGGGTCAGTGGTTTTTATGATGAGTTACCCAGGTTGGGGTCATTGTTGGCCAGCCGGTTGAGCCTGGGGTTGAGTGTGCCAATGAAGAGATAGTGCCTCAGCTGCATTATGGACAACCACAATATGTGCCACAGGAAGAACCAGGACAGCACAAAGCTCTTGAAACTTGCCTCTAAACACATGGAAATTCACATGAAATCTGACATGAACATTGTGGGAAAATGAAAGCAAGTTCAGGTACTGAAAAGGTGCTTTAAAGGTCCAGTGTGTAACATTTAGGAGGATCTATTGGCAAAAATGGAATATAATATTCATAGGTATGTTTTCATTAGTGTATAATCACCTGAAAATTAGAATCAAGCTGTTTTTATCTAGACACTGGTTGCTGAACCACCATGTTTCTACAGTAGCCCAGAACCTTTTCAGAGCTCCGAAAACATGCAGAAAACATCCATTAGAGCTTCAGCGATTATTTGATTAATCAGTCGACAGACAGAAAATTAATTGGCAACTATTTTAATAACTGACCACTTGTTTTTCAAGCAAAAAGGCCAAATATACCCCAGTTTCAGCTTAGGAAATGTGATTTGCTTCTTCACTTTGTTATATGTGAAAGTACATTAATGTTTAGCTTAGACATCACAGCGGGTTCCTTATGTCTGTTAAACCGCAAACAAATGTTTTTAAAGGTCATATAGTTTGTCACTCTGCTCCTATACCTCTGGTTGTACAAACACACAGAGCAGACATTGAGGATAAGTACCTTTTCCTGAGTCTTGGGCCTCTGTCCCGTCCTCAGGTGCTGGTGGCACATTGACCCTCCCACCGGACTGCTGTGAATCTGTCATTGCACCATCCCTCATCCTCTCAAACTGCTCCACGTTGTAAGTGTTGGCCTGGCCGCAATTCACTCTGTAGGTCAGGAAAAGTGGATGTCATGTCTGATTCCTGGAGATGATCAACGTGACCTAATACAGTAGCTTCTTAAAGAGAATAGATAAAGAGAAGTTATTGTTCTCACCCGTAGGTGTAGTATTGTGGCAGAGGGTAGGGGATGTGTGTTCTGGGCATCAACAGGAAGGTCCTCAGCAGGTGTATGATGCTGCAGAAAGACAAAACAAGGAAGGAGGAGCGGAGACAGATTCCCTGTTCATAGAGGACCTGGAAAGCAGAGGAAAGTGTCTCGGTTAAACTTAAAGAAAATGGATAAAAGCAACTTTGTAGAAGTTGATGCTCGAACAAAAGAACAGAGAGCATACATGTACTGTACAGTATGTCAAATAAGCACAGACCTCAAATGGTGTATTTCAATTGCATTCAAGTTAAATTGGATTTGATGGAAAAATACTTTTTTTGCTGTTTTGAGAAAAAGAACTAGTGCACTAAATAGAAGACCTAGCAAAACGTTGCATTTGCATTGTCTATGTGAGAGCTCACTCACTGTTCACTGTGTTGTCCACCCTTTTGTGTCAGCCACTGTGAAGCAAGCTGTCTGACTGGTGAGAATGACCAGTGCCACCTACCATCCTGCAATGTGAATGCCCTGAGCTGTGCCTGATATTGTTTTATGACAACTACCCATCTAGTAAATGATTTCAGATGCTGCCAGATTATAGCATTAAAACGGCATCACTGACATGGCTGCACTCCTTTACCTTAATAATGAGAAACACAGCAGAAGAGGAGTCAAAGGCACCATTGTAGAGGGTGATGATGGTGGAGCGATGAGCAGCAAACAGGTTGCCCACCTTCCCGACACACAGAGACACAGTTCAGCAATACAAAATTTATAGTTGTGAGTTATTAGAGAGTTATAAGGTGTGAGAATTATAATTTAGTTTGGACACACAGTACGGATATATATCAGAATTCACCTGCATGTTAGTCAGAAGGAGCAGAATTCCCCCCACAGCGATGCAGGACAATGCAGGAAAAAGCAGCTCTGAAAACACTACATGACAGAGAAAGACAAACTTTAGGCAAGTAGATAAATGATTCCATTGATTATCACATGATTTTAAACTTATACCCATCTCCTTCACTTTGATTAGTGTTAGGGTCCAGAGTCTCTAGAACAGCGGGAAAGTTGGCTATTTAAGCATGAAACCACTGTTTAGTCCAGCAAGAAAGCTGCACTTGTTTAGTCCTGTGGCAATAATGTTCAATGGTCCAGACTATAGAGGTAGAAACATAGATGCTGCGTTTCTGATTTGACGTGTGTCTGCGTGCCATATAGGGGATATCAATATCAGCTAGTTAACAATACTGAGAGATGCAGACACTACAAAATCGATCGTAACTTGCCTAACTCTGAACTGATTTTCATGAAATTTGCTTTGTTATAAATGTGAGAAATAGAACCTGGTACTGTTATTTGCTGGAATTAATTCAGTTACTTATCATCTATATGATATGTGTTCACACACAATATAAACCATCTAACTAGAAAGAATATTCATGTATATTTAAATAGCCACAATAGAAACAAGGTGGGCTAAAATTGTGTGGAGAATAGCATGTCTGCCATGTCCCATCGTGAAAGGACTGTGGCAGGAAGAAACAAGTGCTATGAAACAGGTATGATGACATTTCCTTCCTCTGATGTAAACTACATTATTTATGTTGCCCAGTAACTCTAACATTATGCATGTTGTGAATGTGCGTGCGCCCACCTGCACTGGAGAAGGCCACAAGAAGGGTTCCAGTCGTGTACAAACATCTTGAGAGAGAAATATAACTGAATTAAGAGCAGCTACATCAGTGTCTCACAGTGACATTATCCATAACAGGATACACACACTCAGACACAATAGAAAGTTGAGAGGTATTTTCATACTTCACACATAAAAAATACAATGGTAAATATTGTAAGAACAAACTAAAATGTATTATATTTTGGTGGAAAATCTAACTGGCTTCAGGTGAAATAATTATGATGAATTCTATGAACTGCTTCAACTTCACCTATTTAATAAATAAGGAGGTTGATTTTTAAAAACACAGTCTGTCCAAGTGTTTTTTCATGGGTGGACTCTTTAACCTGATAACCTGCATCACGTGATCTAAAGATATGCATTCAAATGAGCGATAAATAAGTAATCTAAATTGTCAATGTATAACACAAAAACTCTGGAAATCAACATTCCTTGCCAACCTAGGAAAGAGAGAAAAGGCAATTCCATATTGGATGACATACTTACTATTAGGCACTTTCCAACAAATGAGTGCACATCTGACACATCTGCAGGTACACGTTTTTAGTGAAATGTGCCATTAATGGACAGTCTGCGGTCAAAGGTTTGAGTTTCTGACAAGAAGGGTCTCTATCCATCCTGTGACTGAACTAGGCTTGCCAGGTTTTGTTCAACTTGTCTTGAAAAGGATACATAGTTGTAAATGTTATAGTGATGATAATGACTCTGCAAATACGAGGATCAGATAGGGTCTGGGGTCAAAGGAGGTGGGCTCTGCTTAAGTGTAAGCCTTCTTTATTTTATACAATTAGATGAACTCACATTCCCAGCAGCCTCGTCACCATGGTGCCAAATCGATCAAACAGGTAGCCATTGACTAGAGTCAGGAAGTTGTTGAGGAACGAGGCGACGGTGAAGACCAGAGAGAACTGCTCATCCTGTCGACTACAGTCTGTGAGACAGAGAGAAAGCTTGGGGCATTATGGGATATTGAGCAAACTGTACCTGAACTGATGAGAACATCACTACACATTTTACCAATGACATATAAATGCCTGGTCTTTGTCTATACAGCTGTGGCACATTGAAGTGAAAACCTCAAAAGGGACAGTTTTCCTTCAGGTTGCTCCTTTAGTATTCTGCAACACTATTTTTACACTCATGCTCTTTATGGTAACGGTTATTTATTGTTATTATAACCACAATAATTTACTTTGTGTATCATGAAAGGGGTCCCTTGTGACGAACCCGTAGACCACATCTAGCAGTGAAAGACAGAGATGTTCAGTGAGGAGGTGGTGGACAGCACCATTGAAAGTATATATATTGGACAGAGGTTCTGAGTCAATGAGAAGCCTATGCGGAAGTGTCTTAAAGCTGCATTCTTTCTAATGGTCAGCAGGGGGAGTTCCTTGAGCTGCAAAAAAAGGAATTCAATAGTATTAAGTTTAATGGAGAAATGACCCGACTTCTCACTTGATTTATTAGCTCAGTAAACAGTTTCCTAATGAGTTTATGGTCTCAATTGCTAGTTCCAAGTCTTCTTCAATACATTATGATGTTCATTTAGTAAATTATGGTCCAATTCAGAGTAAAATAGAGGATAAAGCAGGGTATGCCTTAGGGTATGACTACCTTGTGATTGACCAATCATTCTCAGTGAATTTGTCCAGTGCAGCGCACGAGACTCAGGTAAAACTGTCAAACTGGGCAGTGCTGATCAAATATGAATCAAGATTCTGCATTGCACCCCAACATGCAGTATGTCACCACTGCTGACTGCAAAAAAACGACATGGTGACGGCCATAATGCCAAACTCAAGGTTTTAAACACAAACCAATTCGTTCGAATTTGTTTGATGTTTTGATAGGTTCACACTTGGCTAGCCATTAGGACAGAGGTTATAGTATGTCATTATATATATATATATATATATATATATATTGACATATAGTATAGTATGTCATTATGTTTTGGAGTTATTTTGTCCCCAAGTAGCTATAAATCTGTTCATGCAGCTTTAATTGATAGTATTGTACATTCTTGCTTCAGTTTAAAGACATGTGTGCCTATATTTTGGTAACATTAGGTATTGACAATCAGGTGGTACCATTGTTTAAAAGCTTTTTCTTAGTGCTAACTGTTTTCATCTAGCTCACACATTTTCTCAGGGAAATCTACTCTATTGACTTGTATGTTTGTGTTTTAAAAGAGCAGCTAATTTAAAGAAACAACTGATGTCTGAGGTTTATCCTGCAGGGATACTCAGATGAGCATCCCAGCAACACCATCACCTCTTAAACTTGTATCCCAGAGTTGCTCACCTGCACTGGTCAGGTTGCTGTTGGCATCTGTGATGCTGACACACAGCTGACTGAAGTATTCATCCTCTTTCAGCACAAACACCAGAGAGGCGAACCCAAAGACCACACCGGCAAAGCACAGACACTCCAGCATCCCCGAGGCCAGAGTCAGCCTGTAGCGCAGCCTGGTACCAACCTCGTACCCCTGCATGCTACACTCCCCTTCTCCAGGTCGCCAACAGGTTTACTTCCGGTACGGGTTTAGTCCTCAGAGGAAGGTGTTGCTGTCTCTCCTGTTCTCTTTGTTTGGCTGTTCCTCTAATATTGCTTCTGATTTCCCTTTCTGTTTTTCCCTGAAACAGTAAATGATAAGCAGAGTTACTTTATCATGTGCTGGTCTGCTAGAGAGTGCAGTGGCCCGTACCGCGTGGTGCCACTGACACCAGATCTACCAGTGGTCCAGTACGAACAACTTCACTGACTCTGCTCATGCTCTGCTCAAGTAATTTCCACCCCCAAAAAAAGTCATTTCTGCTGAGGTTTAAGTGGTCTCTTCTCTCTGGGAACAGTTGATGGATAATGAAACAGCTGCTGGTGCTCTAATTGTGGCAGCCCCCATACATTACACAGGGGCATAGGGACACATTCAAATAGATTAGAATTAAACTAATGTGGCTGTAATATCTTTTACAGAGGTAAAAAAATTCTGTTTTAACACCAGTCTTGATCATTTCTGAATTTATGGAGCCACTTGTGTAGGCCGTGGTAGGAAGTAACAACACAACAGTACATTGTACTTCAATTTTGAAGTATTTGTACTTTAAGGGAAATATTGTCCTTTTTGCTCCACTATATTTATTTGACAGTTATATTTACTATGTAGTTTTACTATGTTGAGTTATCCTGCAGATAGAGATTTTGTACACAACTAGGAGTGTCATTTGTTTTCTAATGCATGGAACTACCCAGTAGCAGCTCCACATTGACCAACATCAAACTGCTGCACAATACAATTCCTATAATTTAATTTATACCACATTACTATTATAATATAAAAACTAGCCTTATAAAAACACTGAAAGCGACCATTCTGAATTTAAAGTATCACGTGTATTTTTTACACTTTTAAGTAGAATGACATTTCTGCATTTTTCCTTCAGCTGAATTGTGTGTATTTTTAAGTTGTGCTACTTGAATTAAAGACCGTAATTCTTCTGCCTTATTTGTGTGTATAAATACAGTGTATAAACAATACAAACTTCGCATAAACTAAAAAATCTGATGTTCCTATGGCTTTCTGTGTCTCATGTCCAGCTCGCATTGCAGCATGAGGACACAGCGCTGTGGCCAGGCGGTGCAGACTGTAATCCAGATTAGTTCACTTAATCTATGTGCACAACGTGGACACAAACCCGCAAGAAATTAGACCTTTATAGCGTGAACGGCACATGGTTTATTGTCATTCCTCATGAAACACAACATGAATCGACATTTAATTTTATAAATACCCATACAGTGTTGTTCTCTGTGTGGAGACGTTCCATCAACTCACCTCAAAAGGCGCATCGTTCAGCCAACCCCCGCTGTATGCCCGTATCATTAACATTTTATAACAAGATATTATGTTTACCTTTTGATTTCCAGTTGCTCCAAACATCCGTTACAGTCCTTTGGCGCAGGGGGACGCACGACCGTGATGCACCCCGCAGGTTGTGTATCTAACGCACAGAGCTGCGCCTCACTGTCTCAGTCTGTCTGAGATCCAGTTGTAATCGCAACAGGTGGACCCAGGGCGGGAAACCACATCAACATATGGCTCTTTATTGTACGCAGTAACTCTCATTAACAGTTTAATTGTGAATACAGGCTAATCTTAATGGATTTTCTATTATTCGACCCGCATGATGATATCATTTTAATTAAGCCCCTGAAGCCTGGAGATAAAATATACTTAACTATAAATACATTACAGAGTCACTAATGATGCCAAAAGAAACGTGGGGGCATCTGCAGGGATATTATGGTTCTCTGTTTGATGCTGCAAACGGGTCTTTATAAGGATGATGGCATTACAAACTGCTGTCACAGTACACTGTATGGACTCATTCATGTGGAAATACTGTAATGAAGCTGTAGGAGAAATAAATGACTCACATCATTAGAATATTTACTGTAAAGCTCTCATGGCCAGATTTACTTGATTAATTACTTGAAAATTGGCACATTTGGATATGCTTCCACTGCTCATTCAGTCTGTGACTCATTATAACACATATTAGCTACCCTGTGATTTATGTCCAGCTGTGCCACCAACATATTCAGGAGAACTGGGAATCACCATGGCATAAAAAAAAGGCATACATACATTGGAGAAGGCAGTCTCTTATAAAACAATGTAATCGTTATTTGTCATTCTTGTTTTGATGTTCATTTAGAACTAAATTTCCAGTAATATGTTGTAAAATCAAATGCTGAAAAAAGCAAATGATCAGAATTGTATAAATTATCATTTAAAGCTCCATCAATAACATAATACATAAATAATTCAGGTGGCCAGAAACATGACAACAAATGAATGTTGCTCTGATTCTGCAGGATGCAACTGTTTGCCAACCCTTAACCAAAACCACTTTATATGGCTGTGAGGACTTATTCTGCCACCCAGTGGACAACTATTGAGCACTGCAGCTTTAATTATCACAGTAC
Source organism: Dicentrarchus labrax (assembly GCF_905237075.1). NCBI lineage: Eukaryota > Metazoa > Chordata > Actinopteri > Moronidae > Dicentrarchus > Dicentrarchus labrax. Next base: position 11,066,285 of record NW_026136721.1, read on the forward strand.
CTGTTCTATTTTCTTCAGAGGCTTAAAAAGATAGTTAGACATTCTGAGAAATACTTTACTTTTTTGCCAGGAGTTGGATACCACTGTCATATCTGTATGCTAAATATGAAGCTACTGCTTTCAGATCGTTAGCTTATAGCTTAGCAGATAGGAGGTAAACAGGCTCTGTCCACAGGTAATATTCATACCATAGCCATACAATACCATATAAAAACATAATATATATAAAATATTGATTGATGAAACTTTAAAGAGCTTAAATACAGCACAGAGCCAGTCATTGACACAGGCATGATGGTACATACACTCTGATGCCTATGGCCACCTGTAAACACAGAAATCTCCGACAGTGTTATCACCTGCAGTGGGTCTTCATGTGTGCATTGACATGTGCCCTGCAAGAGAACATGCAGCCACACATCAGGTGGCTCCGTCTGATGAAGCTCATCCCACTCTGTCCACAGAACTGAGCCCTCTCCCCTGTGTGTGTGAGCCTGTGGCATTTCATCATGCTCAAGAAGGGGAACTTCTTTCCACCGTAGTCACTTATGTACTTGAAATGCACAGTTGTTCAATTGGGCCTGAAAGCTGCCTTATTGCAGCTTCTACTTCCACTTTAACCAGGTTTCTTTGGTGCGTGGGTGTGTCTCTGTCTGCAGTGTGCTGTCTATTTAGGGATAAATTAGAGATGTCAAGTGTCCTTGATGTGGACTGGTTTTCTGATGGATGTAAGATGCTGAAATATGTGAGTGCTGGGGTATCAGGCAGAGTGCTGCCCACAGGAAACTCTCCACAGTCGGTGTACATCTGACACAGAATCCCTTCTTGGAGCTAAAAGCCCAGATTTACATCTCCACCTGGGGTCTGGTGGTCTTGACTTTCTGCTTCACTTTTACTATGAAATCCCAGATCAATTAACTGATCAGCTCTTGGGGAAATACTTAACCGGCACAGGTGTTTCCACAGACTGCCTGTAGTCTGTGTTTAGATCTTTGCTGTCCTCTGGAGGTTCACTGCAGAACTACGAGCTCTTCATCCTGACGTTGAGGACCTGTTCTCAGGTGGGTGAGTGGAGGAGAGACTCAAAAAAACAGCAGAAGCAAAAGTCATCACAGTCATTATAATGATCATTATTGACATGGCCATGGTAGTTTATCAAAAATAATGTACATTAACCTCTCAGCTCTGGTTGTCCTTCAGGAGCTGGCTCACATTTGACAGTAACTGGTTCAAACTTTCAGTCTGCCAACCTTAAAATACTTTCCTGTGGCATACAACAAAACAGTACATCAGATGGTTTTAATCATAGAACTATATCGGTTATAATACAGATTCAAGCACATTTTAAAAAAATTACCTATTTTGATAACAGCTGATTGGCTTGTAAAACTAATTTTAAAACGGTTGACACACTGAAATTTCAGCTACGTCCGTGATGACTCAGTTTTGGGGATGATTGGTCCAGCAGTTTCTGACAAGGTGTTGAAAATAGGATTTTGATAAAATGTGGCAAAAGATGAAAGAATTTTGACTGAAGGCCAAGAAGAGTCCCCCTGCAGCTAGGACCCACCCTCAGCACAAGGGGCTGCCACCTCTTCCAGGTGAGCTACAAGGGCGCCCCTCATAAGCTTGGACCCATAATAACAGGGTTGTTGGTCAATACAAATAACTTATAATTATGTTATATACCCTAAACAAAGCATTTGTCACAAAAGTAGAATAAATGGTTTGCACTAAGCCTTTTTCAGTACACAAAAGTAGGCTTGAGGGCAAGAACAACTCGTGTCACAAGACATTTGAGCTGTGATGGTGCAAATTAGTCTTGTTCGCAGCCCAAAATGATAGCTGGAAAAGTGATAATTGATTGTGTAGTTTTGTCCTCATGATGTCTTCAGGCAGTGTATCTGCCTGAATTAGCAACAGTTTATTCCTTTCAAGTCTAAAGACTATGCTGAACGGGTACACCTCATCCTGCTCCTCTGCATTTTCTTTTTCATTCCTCCATTCTGTATTGCTCTCTATCTGATCGGCCTGCAGCTGTGGTCCTGCTCCATTGTGTCCTGCAAAAAACACTCAGCAATTAACCAAAATACAACAATTTAAGGCCAATAATCAGAAAGGTACTGATCAGAAGGTAAAATAACATTACATAATCAGAGTATGGTGTTGCATATTCCTGCTAAACTATTAATTAATTATTATACCATTTGTCAGTGCAGTTACACCTGAATTACCTTGATTTCCTCCACAAGTATTTATTGACAAGACAGTCTAAAAGTTATTTAGTATATGTTCACAGATTAGGCATGGGACGATATACCATATTATTACGTATTGTGCAAAAAAATACTGTCACCAAGGTCAAGAATAAATCTCCATGCTCTGACACAGTTTGCTTTCATCGTTGTGAATACTTACGTTATATTTGACAATGTAATATTTAACTATTGGAATGGCTTACACCTGCTTTATCACGCAATGATCATTTGACAATAGAAAATGTGGTGGATGATCTATCTCAACCAAGTTGTTTTGCACAATCTCGACATTCGAGTGCAGAATTCTCCTCAATACATCCATGGTCACGAGTCATAATGCATTATCCTCCTGATGTAATATAATTTCCAAATGTGAACTCTAAGCAGTAAGAAGTAGTAAGAAGTAAACCCAACGTAAAACATTATAGAATACATAAGAAATATTCAGCAGCAATGTGAAGTTTACATGGTTCATAATAAATTAAACCTGCAAAAACCCTTGTGTGGTCCCAACTGTGGTTTCCAAAAAGAGAAACTACTTCTTTACAATTGCATCATATGCATTTTTAATTTCATTTTTAGACTTGGTTACACTGGATAAAGTCTACATCTTGCCGACCCTCATTCATTTACTTCTTGTTCGGTCTTTCTCTGTTTGGCCAGCTTTCTGCAGTAGAGGTTGACATGGAGCGGGTGAATAAAGGTGAGCAGTGACACCAAGGTGACACCCACATTTACCTATGAGAATAACAGAAAATAAAAAATGGGGGAGTTGGGGGTGTGGGTGGGGTGTGAAAGAGACAAACTGCTTATTAAACTGGTTAACCTGACTCCTCAGGTTCAAAGCTCATCACACAACCTCTGGACACTTACATAGAGCGGATCACCCTGTAGCTGGTGCTGGATGAGGTGTAGGATTGGAAACTGGAGAAGCAGCACCAGAGCTGACAATGACATCACCATCCCAGTCAACTTCCCAAAATGAGACATTGGGAAGCTAGAGGTGAGATGGAGTGGAGAGAGAGGAAGACACAGCAGAGGGATTAGGAAAAAAAAAGATATTGTTGACTGAATTTGTTGTTTGGTCTGAAGTGTGTTGGAATTAAGAAGGACGTGTGAACATACGCAAAGCTGACAAAGGCTTGGTGGCCTCCATAAAAGAAGGAGCTGTTGACAACCTGCAGGACAAATGTGAGGTACTGCAGACGGAGGACGGGACAGGTGAAACACACACAGAAGAGGAAACACTGCAGGGAGGTCAGGAAGAGGGCGAGAGAGGATGAATGCAGGTCTGCTTCCCGCTTGGTTTCTCCTAAGAAATAGACAAAAGCATGGCTCAGGCTCATCTTAGGTGAAATCACTTCACTTTAACGTGGGGCTATATGCTACCTTCACCCACTGGTTCTCTCTTCAGCCCCAGCTATGTTGTGCGTGTCTTGTAAGTGATGCATTTAATATTTATTGAGTTATTACACATCATTTCTGTTGATGTATTTGATTTAATGTTAACCGTTTTATTCTCTATTAGCAGAGCTCAAAGGTCCAGTGACATCTAGCGGTGTAGTTGCAGTTTACAATTCATTCATTTCACCCTCCCTTTCCAAACGCGAGGGAGAAACTATGGTGGCCCCAAAATGCCTGAAATACACAAATGGTCCTTTCTAGAGCCAGTGTTTGGTTTGTCTGTTCTGGGCTAATGTAGAAACATGACAGGTCAACATGGTGGCCTCCACAGAAGGTGACCCGCAACGCCTGTGGATAAAAAATGGCTCATTCTAAGGTAACAAAAACACAACAAATCTTATTTTCAGGTGATTATACACTAATGAAAAGTAATTCATAAAACTATAAATATTATATTCAATTTCTAAATGGTACACACTGGACTTTTCACACATGCTGACTTGTAAATCATTAAGTTAAATAAACAGCTTTGTTCCACAGTGTAATTTGAAGAAATTCTAGCGAACCTGGAGCCAGAGGCCTGTGCTTGTGTCTGTCCATGATGAGACCGTTCATAGGAGCGAGCAGCACACTGCATAGCTGGGTGAAGGCAAATGCATTGGTGTACTGACTCACTGGACAGGAGGGGTGGAAAGAAAGGACAAATTTAGTACGGAGGAGGAAACATGGTGGTACATAATTTCAAAAAGAGCCAAGTCAAAGATCATGGTTGAAGGGAGTGAAAGTGTCAGTATAGACTATATATCATGTGTATATTATTATTATTATTATTATTATTCACTTAATCTTTTTAGCATTGCACTCCTGAAACATGGTCTGACATGAAAGAATTGATGCAGCAGAGCCAAAGCCTGGCACCTACATTACCCACAATGCAACTTTGCAATGGAATACAATATATTCAACCTACATACCGCAGCCACTGCAGCATCACCAAGATGAGCAAATCATCTGACCTTCGTATCTTGCTTTAATCTGTACAAGCAGTGATTGGCAAGCTTAAAATGCTCCAAGAAAATCAATCATTTTATACCTCACCCAAAGTTTGGTCATTATTGGCTAGCCTGGTGAGCATGGAGTTGACATTGGATAAGAAGATGAACTGACAGAAAAGGATGATGACCACCCACATCAGGTGCCAGAGGAAGAGCCAGGACAACACACAGCTCTGAAAACTAGCTTCTGGATGTAAGGAAAAAGGGAGGGTGGAAACAGGAAAATCAAAGGAAAAAGTTAAATGTGAAATGTTGCTGTGTATTCCATTGAGTCTACTTCCACTTGAGGTAGAGATTTACATTTCCCAGAATTACATTTGACCAGACAGTGAAGGCAGATCCATAAAACCACAGCAGCAATGCATTCTGGCTACTGATGCTGTTGCCAGAATGCTTCTTCTATGATGTATGATTGTTGGATGTTGGTCGAAACAAATGTCTAAAACCTGATGTTTGTATGAAAATCAAAATCCACTTAAATTGGTACTTGATTCTTCACACACACACAAAAAATCCCACAACCAAATGATCCAATACTTAAATTCAGTCAAAACATTTGCTCTTTCTTTGCATGTAAAAACATTTTTGGCTGGATTTTCCTTTTAAACAAATAATGATAGCTTTGGGATCCAAATTAATCCTTTTAGTTGCATGTAATGTGATCAGGTTAAGAGTTTTGAGATCAAAATTGTCACATATTTACAATACCTTCCCCTTGTTTGGGCTCATAGAGTGGCTTATTGAGCACATTCAAGGCAGATGTCTCAGCATCTGCTCTCCTGTTCTTCACATCTACTTTTTTGTCAGTCTCCTCTCCTCTTCCTCTCCTGCGAATGGGGCAGCTTACTCTGTCAAAGCAGAGGTTCTGGATGAGAACAATTCAGCTGCTAGAGGTTAAAATTCATCAATATGGTGTAGTTTTTTCTGACCCATAAGTGAAGGTTTCCGGTAGCGGGTAGGGGATATGTCCTCTGGGCATCAGGAAGAAGGTACGTAGGAGGTGGATTATGCTACACGAGGTGAGGAAGAGAAAACACGACTGAAGAGACACTCCTCTTTCATGCAGCAACTATTGACAGAAAGACAAAAGAGGTATGCTTACAATTTTTAATGTTGACTGAAGAGCACTTAGGTCTTATCAAAATATTGCATCAAATATCCATTACCTTTATGATGAGAAACACAGCAGCAGAGGAGTCATAGGCCCCATTATAGATGGTGATGATGGTGGAACGATAGGAGTCAAACAGGTTCCCCACCTTAACATAAAAGTTACATCCTCACATACTGCTTTTATTTTCCTTGTCACAAACTTTCACACCCACACACCACCCAGGTTTTTAGGCTGCATCACCACAGACCTGAGCATTGGTGATGTGGAGGATTGTTCCAGCAGTAATGAGACATGACAACGCAGGGTACAGCAACAGCGATGTCTCTGTGTGTGAAAGACAGGGCAGAGAAAGATACAGGGAAAGACAGAGACAACGCTGTACGGTATCTGCTCTAAAACTATTTGATGTGTTACATGCAAAACGACATACCTGCGTCGGACAGAGACATGAACAGTGTTCCAGTGGTGAACAAAGATCTGCAGGGAGATAAGTCATGACGTCAAACGCACTAGAAGTCACCTTTCACTTTTTTTTCACTTTTAAGTTGGAGTTGACTTAATGCGTGCTTTACCTGATGTTAGTGCTAGGATCACTAAAGTTACTGCAATCCTTCCAAGATTTGGACATTTATTTTAGCCTAGACATTGCCATCCTTAGATCCATGCAACTAGGACTGATAACACTCTCCAGGGGTATCAATCTCATGTAAGCAAATAAGCAGATATTCAAAAATGTTAAGCTTTTCCTTTAAATAATAAAACTACACATACCAATAACTAATGACATTCCCATCAGCCTCAGCTATACTTTGTGTGTGCAAATGCTAGCATGCTAACATGCTAAACTAAGATGGTGAACATGGTACATATTACCTGCTAGACATCAGCATGTTGGTCATTGTGAGCATTTTGCCATGCTAGTATTAGCATTTAGCTTTAAATTATTTACTGTTGGTTGCTGTTGAATCCTGAACTGTACCGGTTCAAGAATAAAGACCTAATAATTACAATTGCAGCGTTGTTAAACCATTCATTTGACCTCCGCTTCACATTTTAGCTTGTAACTAATCATGGATGTATGCATGGACTACGTGCATGAACATGACTAGTAGGCTGATATTGAAATAAAATATTCCAGGAATCTTATTGTTTTTCTATATATGTGTTTTAATTTGCACTAATTACAAACAATAGTCGATTTTATATAGATTACCATTTTCTTTAACAGGAGGAGCATTCCTGTTAAAGGAAGAGAGTGTTTTTTTTTTACTTCTGTCTCTAAGTAAATGCAGCGATCTTACAGTATGGAAGTTGAAAGAAGAAATACGAATATAAAGGCTGTATGTCAAGGTGTTAAAAACTGAAAATAAAATAAAAATTATTAAAATAAAGTTAAAAAATTAATATTATTATTTTAAATTACATTTCAGTGATCTCATAATTTAATGTTTTCAGTTGCAATTTGTTTGGAGCAGCCACAGTGTGGTATACAGAACTCCTTTCTGTGGCCAGTGCTTTGTCAATGGCATTGGTGGGACTTGGGAATGCAGGAAGAACATGCAAACTGCACACAGAAAAGCCTCAGTCAGTTGGTGGATTCGGACCAATGACCTTTTAGCTGTGATCCAACAGAACCAAGCAGTAAGCCACCCTGCCAGAAAGGTTTTAGTTAGTAATTTAAGGGGACAAATGATCAGACATTTCCTTTAAGGCTCTGCAAATAATTAGAGACCTGTTGTATAAACATCTTCTATGCAAACTTGTATCCTGTTTTGCAGGTCAGGCTTGAAGCTGTTTGAAGCCTGACCTGAACAGGATATTTGTGAAATAATCATTGCCTGAGAGAAGAAGTTGCTGCATTGCTAACAGTGAGAGTAAAGGTGGTTGTAGGGGCCGCAGAGATGATAAAAAGATTTAATTTTCAACATTCAACTTTCAACTTGTGGAAAGTATTGTGTACCTTAATTCATGTCTGCCATTTGATACATTAGGGGCAATGCCGAAAGTAGTGCTGCAGTGCCTAGGAAGTCTGGGATTACCAGGCAAGCCATTAGCCATTGTTAGCAGTTGATAATAATGCATTATGCTGTATTTTGTGCAGACAAACACCTTTGCAACATGTCCACAGACAAAGGTTTGACAGTACTGTGATTTAATGAGACATACAAGTGCTAATAAACAGTACTAACTTGGAGTAGCCATGTTGGATTATGAGGTCAGGGTTAGTGAGAACTTCAGGGGATGTTCCAGTTGAAATACCTGGGAACTCTGAGATTCCAACTTTCAGGTTCAAATGATACGCACCATAATTACTAGTTGAGATGTTGTATGGCGAGAACTACTGAATGTATGATAGCATGCTGCTACTAAGAACTATGTTTTGCTCAACTTTTGAAATAAAAAGTTCTTGTTAAGACTTTGCATTCTTTTATTCATGAGCCAACACTGAAACATCACTAGCATGTTTTTACAGCCAGTGGGTAAATTATGCTTTGTCCGTTTCGCTCCATCTGCCCCTTCATATGCAGCTTGAAGGTCTCAGAAGTGATCGTACCAATTAACAATGTATAGTTAATAGTTCATAATTGCTGCTCTTCTTTTCCTCAACTGCTTATAAAGAAATTAACCTTCACAAACCAAACTAGGCAAACATCAAATAATAAAACACGGTTTTTGTGTTGGTGTGCTCACACAGCTATTAGCCTTGTTGCTGTGGTTCCACAGCGATCGAAGACGTATCCAATGGGAAGGCGTATTATTGTGTTGGCGATGGAAGCAACAGACATGACCCGTGGGAAGTGTTCATCCTGACTAATACAATCTGGAAGAAAGATAGATAAAACGAGGAAAAGAGGTAAATATAGAAACAGTGGAAAACTACTGTATGTAGGCCTACTGCATGTCTGTAACTTATGAGCATATAATTAGTCATATTTTTAAAATTAATTCCCTTAAAGGTCCAGTGTGTAACATTTAGGAGGCTCTATAGACAGACAAGAAATATAATACTCACATGTTTTCTTTAGTGTATAAATAAAATATAAGAATTGTTGTTGTTTTTGTTACTTTCGAATGAGCTGTTTTTATCTATCTATCATCTACGGCCATGCCCGCCATGTTTCTACAGTAGCCCAAAATAGACAAACCAAAACACTCCTAAAACACTGCACACTACATGCCACTAAATCCTACACTGTTATACATTAACAAGTTGGTTGGATTCTTGCAACCCAGTGATTCAGTGGATACAGAGTGGGAAAACTGAACATATGTAATTTTACTGAAATAAATAGATAGATGAATAGAATAATCAGTATTACAAGTTCTGTGTTGTTCACCCTTATTTGCCTTGAAGGTTAACTAATGTTAGTATGAGCAAACCAAGTAAGGTTACAATATATGAATGTTTATATACCTATATACAGAGCATTGTCCTCCTCTCTGGTGGTGTTGGAACAGAATCCAGCAAAGTATCCATCAACTTTCAGCACAAAGACCAAAGAAGCCCAGCCGAAGACAATCCCTGTGAAGAACAAACTCTCTACAAATCCAGACAGTAGTGTCAACCAGTAGTACAATTTATTCCTTCCTCCTTTGAACTCGAACATTCTGCCAAACTCCTCTGCTTCTACCTGAGTAGCTCAGCCAGGTGAGTAGTGGAGTGGTGAAACTTTGACAGCAATAACCAGAGTCACAGAGGTTACCTAGAAAACATGGACACTGCTGACTACAGTATGACATGGCTCACTACACACACACACACTGACCTTTGTATTTATTATAACAAGTGTGTGGTGGTCTGTGGTGATCATCTCCAATTGAAATTAGATCAGCAGATTCTGTTTTTGTCACCAGGAAGCACATAAACACAGAAAGTCTTTGTCTTAATATGTCTCTCTTGATACACCCACCCACACACACACACACACACACACACACACACACACACACACACACACACAGACGCAATCTGTTCCTGGATGTTTTGCACATGTCTGAGTATAATGTTAAGAAAATTAATAAATGTTTTGATGATAATATTCTAAAACTATGTAAAAATGCATATGTATTATACATATAAGAGATAGACATAAAAATATATACACATACACACACACACACACACACACACACACACACACACACACACACACACACACACAAACACACACATACACACATGGCCAGCAGTAACCTAGCAAGACTTACCTGCTGTGCTACAGGCTGTTTGAGGAGATGTTATTCTTCACCACACCCTCTCCCTCAGCATTCTGACACCTACTCGCTCATTCTGAGCTAAAATAGGCCTGTAACTTAACACTGGGTGGGGCACTCAATCATAGACTGATTATCTCTGGAGAGTTGACATTATTTAGGTTTTTCAGGCTGTTCAAGATTCATTTTTGTTTTATTTGGCATTTGACATTACATTTTAAATGTAGCCCATATCAGATTCCAGGTAAGTAAGTAAGTTAAGCTTTATTTATATAGCACTTTTTAAACACAGAGTTACAAAGTGCTTTACAAACAACAAACATACATATGAGTCTATATATATGCATATGTACATATAAATATGTACATGCATAACCAAACCCAATCAAACATACCTAGAGAGCATGTAAATACAAACATACGGAAGATAAAACAAGGGGGAAGGATAAATTAAAAGAGAGACGACAGATGAGAAAACAAACAAGAAGGAGATCCATAAAAAGGCCTGTAGAGGGGGGTTTTGAGGAGCCGCATAAAACTATCCACAGAGTCAGGGAATTTAAGTGAATGGGGAAGACTATTCCACAATGTTGGGGCTAAAACAGCAAAGGCACGGTCACCTTTAGTTTTGCAGTTAGAGTGTAACTATATAACTGTAACTGGTATATATATCCTGCAGTGCACCACTGAGTCTAATGGAATTTGTCACAGTCCAGTAGTGACATGATTTAATTGAATCTATTCAATCAAATTAAAGAGACAATATAAGTGTGCATGATATATGACAAAGTAAAAATTCAAAGATTACAGTTTTATTTTCAAGTTTTGTAACGTATCAATTCATAGCCTTTAGAAGCATTGACTTTGATGGATCACTGGCATATTACAGAAAACACGCCTGGGATTATTTGGGATCAAACTTGGGTAGCACATTGCCTCTGTCTAAACTGATAAATAATATAAGTCCATTTTATTCTCACTTTCTTTTTAAATATGGCAGGGATATACTAACTATTTAAAGCAAAATCAAGACCATCATTTGATGAAAATACATTTTATAAGTGAATTTATGATGATTTATGATAAAGAAGACATTTGTCTGGCAAGATGTTCTTTGCCTTCACCTTAAGTAAGTCTTAAGTCTTATGTCTCTTAAGTCTTAAGTCTTGTTCCTAACTGTCTTTCTTATGCTGCACTTTAACAAGAAAACAAGAGATAACAAATGCCACAATCTTGTGGGATGGTGCTCATCACTGTATATTTTGTATTTAGGATGAAAAGTAATATTAGAGGTCAATCACTTTCTCGCAGATCCATGATTGTGATTTGGAACACTTTTCATCACTCCAGCTTCTCTGATGATTGTAATAATAGGTGACAACACAGTGCTTCATTCGTTCAGATATCCCACTGGCCTCACCTTTTTTCCAAAACCTGTTCAAACACAGACAATCAAATGATTGGCTGGGGTTAGAACATGATGCACAACACACTAATAATCCTCTCAGTGGCGGTCACAGCTCTGGAGACAAGAAGATGTCTTACCCTGTGCTGTTCAGAACTGAACCATCTACCCATTTCCAAGTTCCCTTTTCTTCTCTGTCAGTCAGACCAATCCAGAATATACGGTTTAAGGAATTGATGAATATCTGCAACAGTACCCAAAGTCAACAAAACTATGAAAATGTGGGTTCCTCTGACAGCACTAACCCAACTAAACACGCTGCACTCAATGCAATGTTAGGGAACACAATCTTTAACTTGTTTTCTCTTACCTGCTCTTCTTCGCTTTTTACAACCACCAGATCTGCCCCTCTGTCTTTGCAGTCCTGCCTGCTATTGGCCCAGCTCTCTTGTTTAGAAGAAATGTAGTAGAAACTGTTGTTGAACGATGTGCATCCATCTTTACAGAAATGACCTGCAAGCGTACACAATTTAGGAAGGGAAAGTGTCAAATGTCCATTGTACAAACAAACACACACACACACACACACACACACACACACACACACACACACACACACACACACACACACACACACACACACACACACACACACACACACACACACACACACACACACACACACACACACACACACACACACACACACACACAGAAAAAGACTCACTTCTCACTTTATATGGTCATATGCACACAAAACAAAGTCTACACTCACTGAGTTCAGCCAAAGCCTGTTTTCTCTCTTCAGACCAGCTCTCGTTGTGGGACGGCAGCTTGATTCTGCCTGCATGGGACATTAAATTCACACACTGAGACTATTCTAATCTGCCACCATTTAACTGCACAGGAAATCTAAAACAACAACTGTTGATTTGAAGTTGGTGAATGGATGTTTAGCAGCGCAAATCTGGCTGTCTTAAAAGACAACAAATGTAAATTCCTTACAGTGGAGTCCAGTGCCTATGATACCAGCCAGGAGGAGAACACAGAGCAGCACCAGGCACACAATCATAGCCCTGACCAAAGTCCTGCCTGAATGGAAAATGTTGTTATTATAACAATATAAATGGTCATTCAAACAGCAAAGGAAACGTAGACATTTGTGTTACTCACGTGGCTGCTGATGCACTGCACTCTGGGTTACAGCTTGTTGACCCCCGTAGATGTCTAAGCTTTTATAAATACACACTATCCTCTCCTCCACATCTCTCTCTCCAGTTGTATTTGAGGCTATTTCTTCCATTTGGTTTTGTTCGATAGGATCATTATCATAAATGGCCTCAGACATCTCTGTTTCTGATTTTCCTTTTGCCTTTGTTTCTTTGTACTACCACCAAACTGTGTGCATCGAATATGACAATTTAGGTGGTTTAGTTGCGTTTTGTCGGTCTGTCCAATATCACACTTCTGCATATGCTGTGGCACAGTATCTACACACTTCTGCATTATAATTTCTTCTTTATTCAGCCTGTTCACTGTGGCTGAACCACATGCCCAGATGACCAGATCTAGAGTAAAGTATGAAGTATTTATTTATTCATTCATACACTTCACTGAATGACCATTGACATTTCCTAAATATATCATAAGCAATGTAAATAGAATAAATAATAAACTAAAAGAGAATATCAGTTGTTCAGCCTATAGAGAGTTGCCTTTTACATTTACATGGCCATATACACATGGCACTAAAATGTACTTGTGACCTGGCCCTAAAAACAACTTAACAGCATATTTACTTTAAATTACATATAATGGTTTGATTGGAAGTGAAACCCATGATGGATGTAGGCCTTCAGAGGCGAATCAACTCATAATTATTAGAGCGCAAGTTCTGTGCTGTTTGCTTTTAATGCTACATCAGGCTCTGTCATGGAGTATGGTGTAAAAATACATACAAACATGACAGTTGTTGGGTATGTGTGCTGACAGCAGTCCTAGAAGAACCCTGCACCTCTAGCATCACTTAGTGGTCGTTTCTGGGAAAAGAAATTGATTCTTTTAAAACAAGATAATGTTGTCTATGGCAGAGTGTCAATAAATGTGCACTGCAGTAGTGGCAGAAGTATTGAGATCTTTTACTTAAAGGTCCAGTGTGTAACATTTACTAGGGTCTATTGGCAGAAATTTTTCAGTAGTGTATAATCACCTGAAAATAAAAATCATTAAGTCTTGGTTACCTTAGAATGAGCCGTTTTTGTCTACAAAGGGAGCGGGTCCTCTCCACGGAGATTACCATGTTGAACTGCCATGTTTCTACAGTAGCCCAGAATGGACAAACTAAACATTGGCTTTAGATAGACACTAGAAGTTTGGAAGGCTGAGCTGTATTGAAATGGTTGCAATCTGCAACTTCACTGCTAGATGCCTCTAAATCCTCCACACTGATACTTTAAATAAAAGTTGTAATACCACAATGTAAAAATACCCTTTTCTGCTCAAAGCTAGCTTAAACAATATTTGTCTGCTTGGATTTGAAAGTTCAGTAAAGCTGAATTCTTGTAAAAAGTATAGCGTCAAAAGTGCATATATTATTATATTGTTGGCTGTTGTATTTTTTACTAGCTTCTGGGATTTAGACAGAACAATTAAATGATTTGTTGTTAGTAAATAAATCAATTATGAATTAATAGTTGCCGTCATACTAATTTTAACTATGTTATATACTGCTGGGTAGTTCAAAGATCCCCTCCAGACATGTATGAAGACATATATACAGATAGTCTTAGAAACATTATATTATTATCATTATTATTATTATTACTACATGACACAAATGATCGCCCTTTAGAAGCTGATCATATGTTTTGGATGTAAGAGCAACAACAGCCAGGGTAGCCACATGACAAATCATAATATACAGTTCCACAAAATTCAAAAACAGAACAAGCAAAACATTCATTACATTCAGTAGATGTACTTTCCACCAACAGTGCACTGTCCCCAGGGTAAACCTGAGTACAGCAGATGTCTCCTGTTGGCTATTATTCTGCTCTGTAATTGCCCTTCAATGGCCACATGAGGGCAATGTCGGAACTCTTTCATTTTTAAAGGCTATTTCTATGCCCGAAACAAATATATAATGTGAAGTGTTCAGTTTAAGGCCTGGAAGATGAGAAAAATACATAAATCTGAATGCATATGAGGGCTTCATTAACTATACCATAAACGGCGAAATGAGAAACTTGTTTTCTTTCCAGCGGAGGAAGGTACATTCATTTAACAATGTGATATTTAGTTTTAATTCAATCGTAGTTCAATAATATCGATATTACTTTCTGAAAAAGTCATTTTTCCTGTATTCATCCCTATATTTTAAAGACGCCCCCCCCTCCCCGCCTCTCTCCCATTCTGTCGCCTCCTGTGCCACTCGCCCCCACCTCCCTCTTCCCCCCAGCGGAGAGGAAGAGCAGAGACAAGTGAACAACAAGCCAAGGCAAGGAAGATAGGAAATCGCAGAGGTGGGTGTTTTCTCCGCATTCATCGTGAGTGCTGTCCCCCGCGGTGGACAGTCCATCTGTAGGCTGTTTGTTGGACCACGCTGAGGTCTTTCTGTTGTCTCGTCTCAACTCACTTCTTCTCCGAGGCTGCGGGTCGAGGTTTGGATCGTGTCAGCGGCGGGCAGCAGACCTCGGCTAGGCCTGAATCCATCTCGCAAACACTTCTGGACTTTGAAAAACAAGCCTAGCAGTCTCCACAACCGGTAATGGCCCGTGTTTTTGTGGTTGTGCGCTCGGTACAGCTGGTTGGGATTTGTTGTTAGGTGGAAAGAGGTGTGACCTTTTAATTTGGTGAACTTGGTTGATGTAAACGCAGCGTTAGCAGGCTAGCCGCCGTAGCACAGGCTAATTTCGCTAGCGCTGGTGTACTCCATTAGCTTGATGAATAACCTGTCTAGAGTGCGACTTAGGGAAAGTTTAACTAAACTTCTGCAGGCAGTCAAGGCTGGTTGATGTCAGGACAGCTAAACATATAAACGACCCAGCTAACGTGACGTTAAGTAGCTTAACCCAGCAGTTTATTACATGAATGGTGTAAGTGGCTGAGAGCTGTATCGCTTTAACGTTATTACATGAACTCAGCTAGCTACATGTTGAGTATTGTCTGTTTCCTGCATGTAAACACCGAAGCAGCAAGATTTCACTTCTTCCGCCAGTTTTTCCCCGAGCTGCGAGGGGGGGTATTCAGGTGAGAGTACACGGAAGTGACCGGCCAACCCGCCGCGTCACAGACCGTAAGGTGGGAGTCAAAGTCCAGTCCCGGCTTACTTATCAATTTCCTATTATGTATTGTACCTGAGACGCCCACTCTCTGCGGGCACTGGAGCTGCGTGGTGCTTTCCAGGTGACTATACCCGCATGGTGCGTGTTCTGCGGTTTTGACTTTTGTTCATTTTTGTGTGTTGAAAGTCTGCTGGGACTGTTTAATGTTACAGCAGCTGTCTTTTGATGTGGTCTGCAGAGCAGAGGAGGGAGACAGGGTTGCTGCTGGAGCAAGGGACAAAAAGCAAGAACCTGTTGTGTGGGTCTGGAAGTGTGGGGTGTGGTAAGGTGGCAGGCGTGTTTGTTGCTTCATTATTTAGTCCCTTGTTGTGTAGAGGCTTGCAACACGGACACCTTCTCAACTTACAGTTCTTCTGTGTGAATGGATGCTGGATTACTCCGAGGGACCAGGCTAAATCTGCTGTAGGGGATCGTTCTTGGAGTAAGCTTACTACTCTTAGTTTGTAGTCGTGGTCTTCTGTAGTATCTGTGTGTGCAGTTAAAAATAATTGCACAGGAACGACCCACAAACCAACCCGATGTTTGAGCGCTTTGTTTAAAGTAGCTGAATGGTTGATTTGAGTTGGTATAATCAGCTGATTGGTGAGTTTCAGTGCAGCATGGACATGGCTGCCTGTCATATTTCTCCAAATACCCTGCAGGCCTGTCTGCTTTGACCTGCTGCAACAGAGATGGAAAAGATTGTGAGCAAGTTTGGACATGCTGTGTTCTGGGAAATGTCCCTTCTCTAAGATGTAAAAAGGAGGGTCAAAAAAAAAAATCATAAGTTGGATAATTCTTTTGCTGCCTCGAATTTGCTCCAAGCCATGTTGCCTGTGGGAGCTAAAGTCTTGCTGCTCAGCCAGTTGTTTTAGCCAGGGCTATCATTTGTGAGCCACGGTAATGACGGGCTTTCAGAGTACACCACGGGTGTGTCCCTCTGACACACAGGAGCTGGGGTTTTCTTATATTTGCTCCTCCTCCCTGTCTGTCTTCTCTCTCGCTCTTTCTCTCTCTCCATTTCTCTTTCTTCCTCTGTGTACTTCCAACGGTTACACCTGCAGTGTTTTTATTTGAACGGTGAGCACGTCAGCTCGCTTTCCATGCAGGGAGGACATGTGAGATGTGTGATAGTGTACACAGAGAGAAATCAAAGTGCACAGATTTCCAGAAGCTGTGAAGCAAAGCTGTCGAGCAGTACCCTCCCTCAGAGCTGGTGGTTAACTTCTTGGAAAGGTTGAGTGTCAGTTTGCACTTTTATGATCCTCGCTGCAGCAATTTAACCAACTTCCTTGTTAAGTGGTGGTCACACTGTGATTGCAAGTCGCCTGTGGTAATGCTTTACCGACTGCTGCATGCTGGTTTTTAGTTTGTTTGACTGTTTTTCATTAAGCAATTGACCAGGAATGTTAATTATGTTTTATGCAGTATTACTGGATTTCTGTGTTTTGTGATTGTGGTCTTATTGACTGAAGTTGAAGTGAAGACTACAGTGAAGAACTTCAAGTACTACTTTACCTAGATGTAAAGCTGGCCAGTATTGACTAAATCAAATATGACAGTATCTTACAGCGGAGTGACAACAATACAATATTATCAATTGTTGGCTTTCAGTGGTTCAGTGTTTTTGGTTTTTAATGATTATGAGCAAAATATAGTTATAAATCAAGGAACTTCATCAAACTTCATATGTGCATATGCATAACAATGGAAGGATCTCCATTGTGTTATTAATTGAGTACTCATCAATTTGCTTATTTTATATGTTGATTTTTGATTAATTAATTTGCCATAGTGATATACCACACTATCAATACGGGAAAATACATAAAATCATGATTTCTACCATATTGTCTAGTCCTACAATATGTTTGACTAAGTACCAGTATTAATATTATAATGGTATTAGCAATAATGCATTGATATATTTACTCTGACTTGAGGGAAATGTGGGTTTTCCTCCCACAAAAACGTTTATCTGAGGTGGTAAGCCACCCAGTTACTGATGAATCTTGCCTTGTGATCAATAAAGTTAGTAGATTATGACCTAATCAATAGCCAAGATTGTTAAATTTAGGCATTAGTTGTGTAAAATATGCTTCTGCTCTTTTTCTACAACACTGGTGGAAACCCTTTGTAGAGGATTTTGTTACTGGGGTCAAATCCATCATGGGGTGTAATGGTACTACACGCAGGTAGTGGCATTCATTATTCATTTCACACAGTGAAACAATTGGTCAGTCAACAAACAACAATTTGAATAATAAGCAAACAAAAATACCCAACATTTGCTGGTTCTAGCTTTTCAAATGTAAGGTTTGCTTCTTTAATCTGTTTATATCATAGTAAATTTAACATCTTGGTTTGACAAAACAGGCAATTTGAAGAAGTCATAGTTCAGTTAAACTAGAGGTGGGTGATATGGTGTCAGAAATTCTTATGTTACGTAGGTAGATAGAGGCATTCATTGTTCACTTCACTCAGCTAGAACATAAATGTTATCATCTAACTGTAATGCTGCATTTAAGACAACTTAGAAGCATTGTAATGATTTTACAATGACCAAAACCCAGTTGATATCAAGCCTCATATAATATCCCAGTATCTCCCAGCTCCGTTTAGGTGTATGTACTGTATACCTGAACCGACTGGTCCATTTCTTGGCTCTTTTTTGCCCTCTCAGTTACAGTTGCCTGCTCGTTTCCTTCCTCACTAAGAATAGTAAGTTAGCGTCCTGTAGATTAGACAGCTGGCCTTGCAGAGGTCATTGAAAAGTTTCTGTGCGAGTGAGTGAGTGAGTGAGTGAGTGAGTGAATGTGTGGGTGGGTGGGTGGGTGGGCGTGTGTGCTTGTGCACTCTCTGCAGCTACCACACTGCCCACACTGTAGGCCACATGGGGGGCGGGGTAGGTTTCATGGTTTGAATTCATGATGGTAAAGGCGCTGGTAGTTGGATGTGGGCCAAGGCTAACACACAACGCACACACTGACCAAATTTCTGTGTGACCATTCAAATGAGGCTGAGTCAGCAGAGCACTTGGCCAAACCACAACAACATTTTACCATAGCTTCACCTCAGCTGTGTGTGTGTGTGTGTGTGTGTGTGTGTGTGTGTGTGTGTGTTTGTGTGTGTGTTTGTGTGTGTGTGTGTGTGTAAGCTGGAACAGAATGCACAGCCTGCCACAGCCACCAGTGACTAAGTTGCTAAAATAGCAATGATAGCATATGAAAATGAGGGAATACGCTGTAGTCACAATACTCAATGGGTGGTGATAGACCAACGAACTGGCTGTGAGTGTGTTGGCTCAGGATGGTAAGTGGCTTAGCAGTGTAATTCCAGGGCTATCCCATTAGCAGATATGATTTAGAGTTTCTGCTAATGGCCTTACAATAGATTAATGACTAATGCCCTGGCTTTAAGTGGCTAAAGCCATTTTAAACTCTCTCACAAGCAACTGCTCCCTGCCACAAGAATGTTAGCGGTGGGACTTGCATAGCTGTAGAGGTTGTGTGGGTCTGTCTGTCTGTTGCACGGAGGCACAAGAGACCGCCTTCCTCTGTGCTCTCAGAAAAGTGTTGACGTTTTGACAGAGCCACAAAGAACAACCCGGACTGTGGTATGTTGACTTATCTGATGTGTGGTGTCAGTGCTCTGTTGCCAAGTTGAAATCTTGGTCCCTAATGTAAATCTTGACGGCAGCAACAGGCAAACTTCTTGACACAACAAACATTTCTTCGAAGCTATCTGCTACATTTTGTTACATGTTTTCTTTTTCCCAGCAAAGACCTGTCATTGTCAAATGGAGTCAAGGTGTTCAATTTAAGTTTTAATGCTTTCCACACAGGTTCCATACAGCCACTTGAGATTATTTCAAACCATCTTTCAATCTGTGTGCATTATCCACTAAAGAAGCACTTTGTCGGCTTGTGGTCGGATGTCCTGATTGGGTCAGAGAAAGTAACGGCTCTCTCTTTCCAGGATTGAAGTGTTTGGCTGGGAAGAAAAAACATTGGTGTGAGAGACGGATGAGAGCAGCACAATGAAAGAGTAATGGGCTCCCTTATTAGGACAGCTTCCAACAGCTGAGACAGGATATGACACGCTAAATCTCACCCTGGAATGTATGACAAAGGCGGTGCATGTGGGTTTCTGTGCAGCTTGTGTGTGTTTCTGTACACATATGTATGTTGTCCCCCCCCACCCCCAACACACACACACACACACACACACAACTGGAAAGAAAGGAGGTGGCATTAACTTCACCAAAACTTGCCACAGCTCTGTTTTAACTATTCAAGGATATGAGCACGCACTTGCCACCTTTAGTCTCAGACCCACATACACAATGACTCGCCCTCGCCCAGATGTGTGTGCACACACTCACGCTGGCATATGTGCACACTCACACCTAATACAGGAGTCTTTGTTCACTCAGCCAGTCCTGAGTGCGCAGACAGAGAGCAGATTTGATCTACGTGACTCAGTGAACTTTGAAGTAGAAAATGGTTTTTGCCCTGGTTTGGAGATGAGCCACACTCATGTCATCCAGTTATTAGACAGACACTGTTGAAGTAATCTTCCCCAGATTCCTCATTCCTCCCTCACCAGTGTCCCTGCTGAGGAGGTCTGACAAAAAGCACTTTGTCATTGTCTTAATTTGGGCTGCAGTGACGTTCACTTATTATCATGCTTCTCTAATTTAGGCTTTGGTCATCTGTGGCATTTGTTTAGGCCGCATTGTCTTCCAAAAGTCTGAGTTGACGATTTCCAACCAACTTCTCTGCTTCTTTTCTTTGGTGTTTTTTATCCTAATGAACTAAAAGCACATTTCTCTGTTGCTGCACACTGGCTCATTGGTATTTTTTTATGCATTATTCCTTCCATAATTATTCAACTACTTTTGAAATGCCTGTTTCAGTATGTTGTGTTCCCTTGAAATGTCTAGTGTCAAGCACTCCCTTTACATATGAATAATCATTAAACTCCCCATGTTAGGAAAGTGAAAGTTCAGAAGGAGGATCAGACTGTTGAGAGAAAGTTAGGTACAGTTAGCCTCAGAGTAAAAGATATGCCCTTACATTATAAAGCACCGACTTTTAGACTCTGGCAGAGGCACAGTGACACTAAAACAGTAAAACTCATTGCTGAATGTGTAAATACATGCAGAAGCACTTACATAAAATAAATCAATTTTGTCTGCTGAAATTGAAAAATTACATTTTTGAGCAGAATAATCACTGTTCAAATAGAAATTATCATTATGCTGGCCATGGTAAATGTCAGATAGTTGGACCTATGACTGGACATTGTTTTTACATTTACTATATCGCTCAAAGTCCAATGCATAATAAAAAAGGTCACTGACCAGCTCCAGTTTTTATTACTTGTTATTTTAAATCTAATGTCCAATTCCTAATTGAATCTCCTGTGAACAGTAAATTGTCATGGATGGACTACAAATGAAATGGCTCCCCTATTATAACTTGCAGATTATAGTAAGTATAAAGGAAAGTGAGGGAAAACGAGGCCTGCTGTCTCTTTTCCTGCTGTGGAGCACGCCCTCTCAATTCAAAACACCTCAAATTTGGTGTGACTTGATGGTGTGATACTGTCTCTTGATAACTCTGAATGCTCTCACACGTACTCGTCTCCCCTTTTCCTTCCTCACTTTCTCTGCATCCATGGAAAGAAGTGCTAACAAGCTCCACGCGCTGCAGCTGAAAACATGCTGTAATTGTCTCTCGTCATGTATCTCACTTTCTTTCTATTTATAAGCCTGCAAAGCAGAAGGTGATGAAACGCGCTGAAAAGATTACAGTATTTCGCTTCCATCCCTGCTCTGCTGATGCTGGTCCCACCTTGAATTTGAACTGAATAATCACTTTTCGAGATGAATTCTCAAGTAGTGAGCTCTTTCTCTATGCCTGCTGTTCGTGTGTTGCTCGCTCTTGTTCTGTCTATACTCATGTTTTCTCTATACTTGCTTCTTTATCTCCGCAGTTCTCTCTCTTTCCTCATTTATCTTCCCTTGCTTTGCCTTCCTGCGTCAGGTCCTGCTGCTTTTTAACCTCTAAATATCAACTTCATTAGCACTTCAGTGTGTGCTTTCCTAGACGTGCACAGTGCCAGGTCCCCTCTGTCTTTATATCTGTATACTTGGGTGATTCAGCCTGGCTCTGTCTGTTCTTTGATTAAATCCCGGTGTTGGTAGAATCTCTTCTGCTCTCTGGTGTTGACCCTGTCCTGTCCTGTGCTGTCCTGTGCTCTGCTCTCAGCGTGTGAATGGAGCAGTGTGCGAGTACGGCCTCCCTGCTGGCCTCGGTGCGGGAGCAGGAGAGGCAGTTTGAGATGCTGAGCCGAGCTCTGGAGGAGGAGCGGAGGTCGTGTGCCGGCACCTTGCCCCGCCCCCTCCCCAACATGCAGGTAACATGGACAACCCTCCCCCTTCTCCACCCACCCTCACGCACATTTTCCATCGAAAAAGACCCTCGGATTCGACCTTGATCCGAGCGAGTTCATCCAACATCATCTCCATGGTCATCCCCATCCCATCTGTGTGGACTGGCTGGTTGGCAGCAGAACCTAAACCAAACCTGGGGGGAAAAAAATACCTCCTCGTGGGTTTTCTAAGGGTTGATTCTTGAATTTTGGAAGTAAAAAAGTTGAATCAAATAAAGCGACAAAAGCACCTTCCAATACAGCCATCCTGAGGAGGTAATTTACACCCTCTGTTGGTCCTCGCAGCTTTTGTTCATGCATTTTTCCTATCTTCCATTGGTTCTTCCGTAACCGTCCATGTCTCATTCAAAATAAAAGTCCTCCCTTCATCCTGACACCCCACCTCCCCCCAACAATCAAGCTTAACAACCCATCTTGTTTGTCGTGACTTGTCCAAGGACGATTGCATGCAGAGATGTTTTGCTTGGCGTTTTGTTAATTATATTATTGGGCTTTTACTGGACCATCACCAAGAGTTAAGTTTTAGTTGTAGCTCTCAGAATTTCAGCCAACTGGTTTCTTTATATTTTTTTGTATTTATTTCTGGGATAAATAAGGTTAAAAATAATTTATTACTCTGTACTAGCTGGAGTGTTTTGCTGTTTGTTACACACCCTCTTTATCATCAATATGAGTCAGTTAGCTGGAGAGACTGCAGAGTGACTCCATGCTCTGAGCTTACCTCATACCAGACTTACAGGCACACACACCTGTGTTCGCTCATTCTCCTGCTTCCTTATTGACACACTTGGTCATTAGCTTGCATGAATATACCGACATACACACATACGCACTTCTGGCCCGAGGCAACCTTTGAAACACAGACAATTATAAACAACCGGATTCCCCCTCTTGCTCACTTTCCCTCTTTTATTTGCTGCTCTTGCACGCAGGCATGCATTTAACCGGACACATCTCAGTCCCAGGTAATTCTAGCGGCAGAAAGGTAGACAGAGTGTGTGTAATAGTGAGAACAGGACAGAAATGTAGCCTGTGCTGGTTCTTATCTTTGCTGTGTGTGTTTACATAGCCCGAAGGCTTCAACATGCCTCTGCCACTCTCCCAGGCAGTGCAACACGACCTTAGTTTTTACTGACAGGTTCCCACACGCTCACGTCTGCCCGGCACTTTCTGGTATTCTCTCTTCCATATTGGAACACCTTATTCGTGTTCATTTGCTTATCCTATGTCTTCTTTATTTGATCTGGCCAGACTGGCACAACATTTTCTTTAGTTATTTCTGTTTTTTAGATTTGAAAATGCAACATTTCTGTCAGAATGAGGCAGCTGTATTTCATCTTTGAATACTGTTGAGTAATTCCCCCACCCCTCTGGCTGTGCCACCTTTACCCCCATAGTCGTGCTGTTGAAACTGCAGAGATGGCAGTAGAGCTCCTCCTGTGACTGGAATGGAAAATGCACCACACCCATCACCATTCCTGGACAGGCAGTGCTGGTGGTGTCGACTCATTAGAGAAATTAGTTTGTTTATTTCTCTATGGGCCATTTTCATCATTCATTTCATTACTCACTAATTATTAATCTGTTCATTCCATCATCACAGTTCATTCATAGGTTTGTTGGATGATTGTGTTGCATTCAGCTACCTCATTGTTTGTGTTTAGGGAGGAAGAGTGCATACATGATAGCCTCTGTATGTTTATGTTCATACTCATAGTTTTTACATACCTGTGGAGAACATGAAGTTTAATTCTTACAGTCCACGCAGACTTTATTAAACGCACTGCAAACAACAGTGATCAACTGTCACTGACTTTTACTTTCAATTTTTAAAAAACGGCACCCTTGTCATCCAACACATAAAAACAAAATATTTTGTCTTAAAAATTAAATGTAAAGGGCCTGAGCTTCACAAGATAAAGCTGGCTGCCATTAAAATTCAAATGAAAGTTGATGCTTTCACTTTTTTCTTATTTTTATTTATTTTTCATCTTATTTTGACAGTACTGCCATATGAGTTGCTTGTGACTCTGTGTAGCTGGAAAAGTTCAACTGCCCAGTTAGGGGTGTGTGTGTGTGTGTGTGTGTGTGTGTGTGTGTGTGTGTGTGTGTGTGTGTGTGTGTGTGTGTGTGTGTGTGTGTGTGTGTGTGTGTGTGTGTGTGTGTGTGTGTGTGTGTGTGTGTGTGTGTGTGTGTGTGTGTGTGTGTGTGTGTGTGTGTGTGTGTGTGTGTTAGATCTCATATGTATTTCTTCCTCGCTGCAGAACGGCCGCATTCCTTGTGATGCAGACATAGAGAGGCTGACACTGAACGAGGGTTACATCAACGGGACACATCACGTAAGCATTTGCCCTCTGCATTTCAGCTGTTTAATTCTCAACATGGTTACCCCCTGAGGATATCCCATGTGTTGAGTTTTATTCTCATTCGTGTGTGCAGTTCAGGATGGAGCCTGGTCAGGTGATGCAGGAGACATACACAGTGGAGGAGGACCCCCAGGAGTCGCAACCCGTTGTCTCTGTGGAGACCAGTGAAGATGGGACCACGCGGCGCACAGAAACCACAGTAAGATGAGTTGATTGGAAATGGGAGTTGACTTTGCAAAGGGTTGCAGTTTAGAGCACTAAATGACTATTAACAAACTCTGGAGTAACTTCAGGGTGCGTCTTGTAAGTGACATATGTTAATTACATTATTATTTAAGCTTATGAATATTAACTGTTGAATCGCGTCTCCTCAAGGTAAAGAAAGTGGTGAAGACCACCCACACTCGCACAGTCATCCCCTCCGTATCAGACACACTTTCCCTGGATGGTGGGGGTTCAGTGACAGGTATGGGGGGCTACACTGCACCCATGGTCTACAGGCAGGGGCCCGGAGCCGGTGTGCCCATGGACTACCCCACTCACACTGTGCCCCGCAACTACCACTACGGACCACCAGCGGGCTACGACGACTACCGCACTGGACCCCCATCTGAGACCTACGCAAGCCTTAGCAGGGGAGCTCGCATGGATGATCGCTACAGGTACCGTGTTTGTTGAAATTTGCATTCGTTGGCCCTGCTGATTCCTGCCATCAAGGCTGGGTGGACGTTCATCTTATGGCTAATATTTCCCTCTCTTTCTGTTCTCACTCTCAACCGCCCTGCCCCTCCCCTCTCCAGACCGGTCCATCCTGATGGTTATAGAACTCTGGATCCAAGCTATAGAGCCCACAGCAGGAACCATCTCGACCCCTATGCTGCTCAGCCACAGGTATGTTAAACAATAACTGTTAAAACGGTTTTAACTTGCTTGACTTCAAAATTCACTTTTACTATTTATGGTATTTTGCTTCCTTGCTATATGAAAAAAATTGAATAGGATTTCGAGTACACAATTTTTTTTTATTGGGGCCTGTCTCTGTAGGTCGGACGTATGGGAAGTGCCATGGAGCTATCCTCCATCCCGAGGTTTGTCCCAGAGCCCTACGGTCTGGAAGACGATCAGCGCAGCATTGGTTATGATGAGCCTGACTATGGCATGGGACACCCAATGCACTACAGCACCGTTCCCCGCAACCACAATGCATTCCTTCATGGACCCCCACGCAGAACTGGGTAAGTTGTGTGTTTTTTGTCGTGTTTGTGTGTAAGAGGTGCATGGTCACTTTTCTTTTTTAAATATACTGAATAATTGTTATTGTTTTGGTTTCAAATCAGCACAGTTATAAACAATTTCAGGGCCTTTACTCTCTGTTTGTATTGATGTCTTGACGTGTACATGTAAAAAACGTGTACATTTACAAATGTTCTTTTACTCCCTCCCCAGGAGTTATGAGGGTACCTTGGATGGCGACATGAGTGGTCCAGGGGACATGTACTATTGGGGGGGAGGTGCACCGCTGGCCCAGGGTGAAAGAGGGAGCATGGCTTCGTTGGACAGCACTCTAAGGAAAGGCCCTGGTCCCAGTGGCTGGCGTCAGCCGGAGCTGCCAGAGGTTATCGTCATGCTCAACTACAGGCTGGACCCAGTCAAGAGCAATGCAGCAGCATACCTGCAGCATCTCACCTATAAGAATGATAAAGTAAGCAATGCACATGTGCAAGCATATATTTTTATGGTAGACAGCATTAGGTAAGATAAGCTATTCCTTTATTTATCCCCTGTAGGAGAAATTCAAATAGTAATTTTGGCACAACAGCACAAGGGAAATGTAGTGCAAAGAGCAGAAAAAGGATAAAAAATAGTATAATAGACTTCAATTAAAAGCGATAGATGATTAGTCGTACATGTTTTCTAGGAATGATTGAGGCCTGTATGGTAAAAGATATAGTAGAGCCAGACAGGAAGTTATAATTTTACCAGACTGGGAATAAGATAAGTTTGCTACCTATCCAACTACTCCTTAATTTAAGGGAGTTAAAGTGGAGACCTTCTTTTCTGGTGAATTTGTCACGAAAATATGCCTTTTGATTTTTCTCATTGATCAGTGAAGTAAATTTTTAATAGCAAATTTGGACGTGCTCCTCAGACAGTACTGCTGTTTGGTTAACCAGACTGTCTAAAGTCTGTCTCAGACACTGTGTGTTTTCATTCTTGCACGTTGTGTTAACTCACACTGCATGTTTTAATCTGCCCTTCTGCCCGGAAAGAACTGACGGCAACAATTTGGAACAAATTTAATTCAAACAGACGTCTGAATTCTAAACAATGTTGAGAAAAAGAGAGATAGGCAGCGTTACTTTGTGCAGTTCTACTATGGACCTAAAGTAAGTGAAAAAAACATAAAAATATGGAGCTGCAGATGGCTGAAAGATGCAGACAGTATGGTGTCTGTTCTGCAGTGAAGGTTATTTTATATGACACCAGTCTCAAGACTACAGTTTTGGCCACAACATGTACAATACTGCATCAATAATATTAAAAGAAGAATTTCACTACAGTTTATAATGGATCTTTTGACAGCAGTCACACATTATCTGCAGCTGCCTGT
This sequence comes from Dicentrarchus labrax, assembly GCF_905237075.1. Classification (NCBI taxonomy): domain Eukaryota; kingdom Metazoa; phylum Chordata; class Actinopteri; family Moronidae; genus Dicentrarchus; species Dicentrarchus labrax. Next base: position 11,093,494 of record NW_026136721.1, read on the forward strand.
ACAGTTGTTGATGTCTCTAGTTGTTGACATAGCAACATTTGACTTGTGAATGGCTAGATAGAGAATATTCTTATATATTATATTTAAACTTTTTCTTAATTTTACCTTAAAGAAAAAGCACCAAAAAAATGGTTACTGTTAATTGCAGTTTAAGGATTCTCCAGGATATTTCTTCCACATGATATCCTGTGTCCTGTGTCTTTTACTTTTTTATTGATTGATGTTGACATAGGTTTGATTTTCTGTGTAACAACAGTAAATTGGACTTTACTTGACTGTGATATGTCTTTTGCTTTCCAGGTGAAGTCTGATGTGCGTCGTCTGAAAGGCATCCCAGCGCTGGTCTCCATGCTTGACAACCCAAACAAAGAGGTCAGTTTGCAGATTTTTCTCCATGGCTTTCTGCTCATTCTTTACTTTACTGGAAGTGTGTTATGATTGAACTAGGTGGGGTAAAAGGGAGGCTTAAGGGATGTAGTGTATTTCTTATGTAATACCAAGACAGTTCATTGGCCTGAGACAAGGTGAACTTGAGACGCACCACTAATACCAATTGAAAGGGAAATAGAAATAAGCATTACGTATCTGACTTCTCCTCAAATCCTGTAGGTCAACATTTGTGCTAAATATGGTTTCGGCCAAAACATTCTGCGGTTTTTCTATGATTCCCTTTCATTTAGCACAAGCTGTGGCAAAGTTTTGCTGATGTTTGTATGGGCATTACCAGACAAACCACATCATGCATTCCACTCTCGAGGCAAAGAAGCATCTTAATTTCACATTTCATGCTCTGTGGCCAGTGACAAGTTTGAAGTCTGGTGTGTGTCGGATGAGTTGCTCGCTGGAGAAATGGGTCAAACAGTGACTGCATCCTCTTAATGCTTTTAAGTGGTTTCAAAAGCTCCACACACTGTGTGTGTGTGTGTGTGTGTGTGTGTGTGTGTGTGTGTGTGTGTGTGTGTGTGTGTGTGTGTGTGTGTGTGTGTGTGTGTGTGTGTGTGTGTGTGTGTGTGTGTGTGTGTGTGTGTGTGTGTGTGAAAGTTCGATATATAAAATAGGAAAAAGAGTATAGTATCCTGAAAACTAGGCATGGGACCAAATGAAAATTTCATGTCACAATTATCTTGGCTAAAATAATTGCGATACATGGTATTATCACGATAATGCTGAAAATATATGTCATACTTTTATAATGGCACTAAAACCTTCACAGATAGGCACTCCCTGTTCTTTATTTTGGAGTCTGTTCTATTTCCACACATCCGGTTTAACTTTTTTTTTGTGGGGGATAGCCGAGCCTTCAGCCATGGTGACAGGATTTTGGAATGACTGGAAAGATTTGGGCTCTCCCTAGTCCCTTTGTTCAAAAGAAATAAGGAAATTAATGTAGGACTGTATGGTGTTGAGTTGGACAGCTTTTTCAAGTCAAGCCATGTGAGGATATTCACAATTATTGGAAATCTACTATTCATTATAGGCAGTTACTTGCATGAGTAGTAATGCCAAGTCCCAGTAATTGCATCATGCAATCAAAAAACAGTTACATGGGGATGACACTCTTTTCTAATACTACAATAAATCCATGTATGTGAAATCAATGCTCTCTTTAAGTGGTGCTCCATCATGACTAACAGCTGTTATTGTTATAGGTTCACTATGCAGCTTGTGGAGCACTAAAGAACATCTCCTATGGCAAAGATGCAGACAACAAGATCGCCATCAAGAACTGTGACGGAGTGCCTGCTCTGGTCAGGCTGCTGAGAAAGACCCGCGACCAGGACCTCACTGACACTATCACAGGTTAGAGGCACATTGCAAACACAGTGTAAACATGACTTTGACTGGTAAGGAGCCAGGTAAAGATATTGGGCTAATAGACTGGACTATGATCTGATTGCTTGGTTGAACTTGGGGTTAAATGTTTTTTGTTAAGGTGACGTTTGACAAGAGTGGAAGTAGGCTTCATAATTGAATATGCATATATACATTTCTGCATTTTCTCCCCCAGGGACGCTGTGGAACTTATCGTCCCACGACTCGGTGAAAATGGAGATTGTGGACCACGCGCTGCACGCCCTCTCCGACGAGGTGATTGTACCTCATTCGGGCTGGGAACGAGGCAGCAACGGAGCAGGAGGAGGGGAAGAGAACTGCAAGCCCAGGCATCTTGAGTGGGAGACGGCCATCACCAACACAGCCGGCTGCCTGAGGTATGGAAGGATGATGATATGGAGGAGATGGAAGGAGGGAGGGTTCAAGTAGACAAGAGAGAAAAATGGAAACATGCCAGCTCAACAGACTGACAGAGCAGTGGGATGTATGAGGGAGGAGGAGAGCAATGACGAGTTAACAGAGCAGAATAGAAGGAAAAACATCATGGAGTGGTCTTGATGAAGAGAGGGGAAAGAAGCTACAGTATGTTAATGTGAAGCCTTTTATTCCACCAATAATCGGAATCATGGTGGATATTAACAGAATTGGATTACTTTATTAATCCCACAACGGGGAAATTCCCTTGACACAGCAGCATTTTACGTGAAATAAATAAATACAGATATAAAAATAAAGAAAACTATGGTAAAGTGGTAAAGCTATGGTATGGTGGTAATTTGAAAAACAGAAACTACAACATTGATCACGTGTTGTAGAGTCTGACAGCGGCAGGGATAAAAGACCTGCGGAACCTCTCCTTACACCGTGGGTGTAACAGTCTGCTGCTGAAGGAGCTACTCAGGGACCCGACAGTGTCATGTAGAGGGTGAGAGGTGTTGTCCATGATGGATGTCAGCTTCACTAACATCCTTCTCTCACCCACTTCCTCTATGGAGTCCAGAGGACAGTCCAGGACAGAGCTTGCTCTCCTGATCAGTTTATTGAGTCTCTTCCTACTCTATTCCTTCCATACAATAAGTGCAGTCCAAGTATACTTTCATAAATCTACTCAGTAGAAAGCCCTCCGTGCAGGTCCATTATATTCAAACGTTTGTAATAAATGATGCACATGGTTTGTTCATAGCAGAAGCCTTTTCTCTGATTACTAGTACATACTGTAAACAGGATATCTCATTTCATTTTATATAGTGCTCATGAAAAGATTTTAGGGTTGAATGTCAGTTATTTATGTAAAAAAAAAAAAACTGAGCTGCAGCCTCACAGTGAGTCTGTGAGATCAGGAGAGGGTGAAGAAGGGAATGTCAGAGTTGACAGGGAGGGGGCGAGCAGGGGACAGTGGGGCATTGACACATACAGTGTAAACACTGTGTTCTAGCCTGCCGGTCTGTTATCTATGCATTCCGCTTGACCACATGGTTAATTAGCAGTGTTCATTTGTAGGTCTAGAAAAGTATGTGTGAATAACTTGATAATCTTAAAAAGTTTGGTATTTGCAGAAATGGTCTGGACAGTATCATCTCAGTACACCACATGATTAGAGGCTGGAGTTGAAGATCTTTACTGTCATTTAAAATACAGTATATTTTAGTTTTTTCAGATACTGATAAAATGATTAAACACAATACTCTCCATGTCACATTGCTGCTCTCTACAAACTGATATGGTCCCTTAAAGATTATATACAGATGGGCTTTAAATAAAATCTAGCATAGGTAATAGCAGTAGGTAAAGTGGATAGAGCTAACTGGATGTAGAGAGGTTTGAAAATGGCGATACATAGAACTTACTTGTTCAAACATAAAGAAAGGTGATTGGTCTGTGCTCTGGGTAAACATATTGTTAGTGGTATAATAAAAAAAAGACCATCGTACAGGTAAACCCAGTACCATCAGAATTTGAATCTGAAGTCTAGTAGAGTTGTAAAGGTGAAACATTAACGCCTCAGATATGTAACTTTTACTAACATTACGCCTACACATTCACAAGGCTGAGCCATGTTGGTCCGGTGACTTGCTTTATCCACGTGCCCATCATTTTACAAATGATAAAGGAATAAGATGGAGATCAGGGTTGCATCTCATAAATAAGGTATTAGTGAGCTCCATGATTAACTCCCAATGAAAAAGTGGTAATGGTTGTTCAGTTAATGGATGAGAATGAAATATGTACTATGTACCGCAGGTTTGCAATAAAACAGCATATGGTAGGCAGAGGTAGAATTTTATGAATCCAGAAATTGTAACAAGATTAGATTAGCGGCTCTGTGAGGATACTTTTGAGTTCAGTTCTCTAAAGCTAAATGCTAATGTCAGTATGCTAACACGCTCATCACTACAGTGTTAACAGGCTAATGTTCAGCAGGTAATGTTTACCATGGCTAACTTAGCTTAGCTTGTTAGCATGCTAACATACCAGACTATCATGCTTAGTACATAACACATTTCTTACACAAATACATTAGTTTTGCAGATAATTGGACATAAACCAAAGTATTGGATGAATAACATTTTTGACCCGATGATCAATGATGATGAGCTAGATGGAAAGTTACTAAATGGACCATTGAATTTATCCTGAAAGGGGACATGAATGTCTGCATGGATGCAAACCATCCAGTAGTTTTTGAGATATTTGGACCAAAGTGGTGGACCTGACTAACTGAAATTGCCATCCATAGAGCCACCATGTCAGTAAATTAAACACACATTTTTACCTGCCCAGGGAGTCTTAAAGAGGTAGAAGGTCTAACACTGTCCTCTGATTGAAGTGTTCACTTTCTGCTTAGAAGTTCAGTTTTAATTTCAGTCCCTTCCTGAGCACAGAGATGATTTACTGCCACTGGACAGCAGAATCTTACAAATATAGCACGTTTAAAGCTTTTCTTTTTCTCTTGTCCTGATATGATTTTACATTTACATTCTAAAATGTTATCCTACTGCAGCATATAAATAAACATCCTGTACTATGCAGTGAAATGAAATCAGTGCCCCCTGCTGTGGAAGGGAATGTGTCCTGGTATTGTGTGAGAGGGCGTGTCTGTCACTAGGAAAAACAAACCAGCACAAAAGACAAAAGCTGTCCATTTTTCTCCCTCGTGATTCTTTTTTTTTACATCCCTTCTTCTGCATTAATGGATGAAGAATTGGGTCTCAGTTTCCACATGTTTCCATCCATGCAGTCCTGTTAGATCTTTAAGTGGGACTGAGTCAGAGAGCAATTGAAGAAATTGGTCCAGAGCTGTAATTTGATCTCACCAAACTGTACTCCCTTTGTAAACCAGTAGATTTAACAGGATTTTCATTCAAACAACTCTTGGGGGTGTGTTCAAGCATTGTGTACTGGAATCCTTTTGTAGTCACTAAAATTGACTCTTTCCTCTCCCCTTTGACCTCCTAACTGCCTCTGTTCTTTCTCCAACCATTGTCACTGCTGCTAATCCTCGTTTTGTTTTACATTCTTGTTTCTCCTCTTCTCAACTTTCCACTCCGCTAAAGAAATGTGAGTTCAGAGCGAAGTGAGGCGAGGAGGAAGCTGAGGGAGTGCACGGGACTGGTCGATTCGCTCATGTACATCGTCCAATCCCAGATTGACTGTAAAGATGTTGACAATAAGGTAAGTGGACCTCAACTGATTCTAAACATCAAATACCGTTTACAGGTGAAAGAGGAGTAATACTGCATAGGTGAAAAAGTTGTATAAAGCAAATTCTAATAAATATCCTCAAGTGATGTCACTTGAGTCAGTGTGAGTTGGGGCTGAAGACTACAAAAATCTGGGAGATTGGAGTTAGAAAGGAGTGAGCTTAATAGGACTGTTGATAAGAAGAGCCTTTGTTGACGCACTTTTCATTAGTCGGATATTCGCAGAAAAACAAACAGGGTCAAACGGGTTCTGCACCGGGACAAAAGTATGAGGGGACTGTTGCAACATGGACATTTTCTCATATAACGCAGCATTAGCTGCTGCCACTAGCTTGATAGCGGCCATGTTACCTGACTGTATCCAGGACGAGCTGAAGTACCAGGGGAGGTTTGATTATACCACTAGCACAAGTATAATATGACACCATCAGAGGCATGGTGAAGTACAGCGGCTCTGACTAGGACCAGACACAGCGGGTTCAGGCGGGGGAGGACGTTTTTAGCATGCTGATTTGTGAGAACCAGCCCTTTGGCCTTCCTGTTAAGTTCACAGATCCAAAGTCTAGTTAATCTTGTTTTACCTTTAGCCTGAAAAGCAACACTGGAGTAATCCAGGTACTGCTGTAATCAACCATGAAACCACTTTGTGCTAGCTCGGGTCAGGGAGCACAACAGGAAGAGACATCAGGACAACACTGGGACAAAATGTCAGTCTCCTTGCTGATTGTTCTGACAGATTCAGAATTATTACCATATTTGCTGTTAACAGGTGGCTGTTAAAAAATAGATATTTTAAGAATTAAATTAATTTTGTTAATGTTTGACGACCAGTCGGCTAATGGCTTTAACTAAGGACCACTAGTGGACTAGGAAAATCTTAAGTCAGGGGCAGCGCTAGAGCTTGAGGCAAAGGGTAAACTAAACTGATGGAGTACTCTTTTTTTTTTTAAACCAAATGTAATGAAATAGTTAAAACAAGAGTGTATGATGCACTGTGGGTAGGTGATGTGATGTACTTACAATTAGAAATTGTCTTTAGCCCAACCCCCACCGCTTTCTCTCCATCCTTGCAGTTGATAGAGAACAGCGTGTGTCTGCTGAGGAACTTGTCCTATCAGGTGCATCGTGAAATCCCCGGCTATGAGCGCTACCAGGAGGCCGCGCCCCTCAACCAGGGCCCTGCCCCCTCCAGCCAGAAGGGCGGCTGCTTCAGCTCCCGCAAGAGCAAAGGTCGGTGTCAGGGAGAGAGAGAGCGAGCGAGAGAGAGAGAGAGAGAGAGAGAGAGAGGAGAGGGGAGAGAGAGAGAGAGAGAGAGAGCGAGAGAGAGAGCGAGAGAGAGAGAGAGAGAGCGAGAGAGAGACAGACAGACATGTACTGTATTCGTTCAGTCAATAGGAGGAACAGTTGTGGTGATGTCACCGTTAAGAGCAGTGTCTCACTGGACTGATACTCAGTCTCACACACACACACACACACACACACACACACACTTGCACAAACAAAACCACTCGCTCGCACAGGAATGTTAGCAATTTCCCCAGCTGCGAGAAAGCTCATCCTCTCTCCTGCTGCTCTCTGTTTGTGTTTCACTGAGAGTATTGATTTGGTTTTTTTCTCAACTACACACCCCCTTACTACTGTTCTGTGGCTTTGTCTGTGTTATTATAAAATGATTTTGCAGTGACAATGAACATCTGTCAGCATTCATATGAATAAGTCAGAAACTGCACATCCTCTCTTTTTGTTGGAAATGTTCTTTTTACTTGGATTTAATGAGGCAACATAGAAACAATGTAACCACTTCATAAAGACCTTGAATATTCATTCGCATATTATACATATAGAAATGCAAAAAAATAGGTTATTTTTCTGATTGACTAATTGCTTCGTTAGATAAGGCTCAAAGCTCAAACTGATACAGAACAGTAACTGTGTGTGTGTGTGTGTGTGTGTGTGTGTGTGTGTGTGTGTGTGTGTGTGTGTGTGTGTGTGTGTGTGTGTGTGTGTGTGTGTGTGTGTGTGTGTGTGTGTGTGTGTGTGTGTGTGTGTGTGTGTGTGTGTGTATATAGAGTGATAACATGAGCTGCTGTGTCCTTTTGATTAGCTTTATTTAGCCTTTGTACTTGGCATGTCACATCTCTGTGTGGTGGCAGCAGTGGCATTGGGATGTAAGCAGGCGTTAACTGGGTGGCTCAGTTATGGCTGCTTTCCTCTTACTTACTGTAAATGCTCTCTCTTCCTCCTGTTCTGTCATTCTCTCCATCCCTTCTTTCTCTTCTCCCTCCTCTCTTCTTCTCTCCCTTTTTTTGAGCTGGGCTACAGATGAGTGGTTTTCCAAAGGTAAGCTCTTTACCGCTGTATGACCGCACTTTGCTTCCGCTTCCTGTTGTCATTGTTGTTGTGGTAGTAGTACTAGAGTAGCTAACAGGTCGGTGTAACTGACTTTGTTCTAACATGCACGCATTCCCCTCGCTGTGAAAAAGTCGTAGTGAAATACCTAACATGCATCTCAGTTTTTGGTCAGAGCACATGTCTAACCAAAGTAGAATAAATGTACTCACAGTAGAACTAATTCTCTCAAATAAATCCTAATTTTTTGATTCTGCGTGTTTCTAAGGATGTAATGTTGATGTTTGATTCCAGGTAGGAAAGATGACGATGCAACAACAGATATCATCGACATTCCAAAGAGGACCTCACCTGCTAAAGGTAACTATAGGCTCAGTTGACACTTAGACTGTATGTAGCATACAGTAAGAGACAACTGAGAAAAAAAAAATACATTTGTCCATAACTTTCCATCTCAAACCATCTTCACCCTCTTTTTGTCCCTCTCCCCTCCCTTCTGTTTCTTTTACATATTTCTCATCAATCACTTTCTCCTCCTTCCCTGTAGGCTATGAGCTGTTGTACCAGCCAGAGGTGGTCCGCATCTACACCTCTCTGCTAAAGGAGTCCAAGAACCCCACCGTGCTGGAAGCCTCGGCCGGAGCCGTGCAGAACCTGTGTGCCGGACGCTGGACTGTAAGAACCGCTATCTGTTTTTCTCCGATTCCATTTCACAGCAGCAACGCTCCCTGTGTTGACCAAACACACTAGTTAAGGAATCATAACATTACAGCACACTACAGCACCAAACAGAGTTTAGAAGATGTAAATCATTCAAATCTGAGGCAACTTTGGGAGCGGACTAAGACATTAGTACTCATACTTTTTAAAGTGCTTACTTACATAGTTATCGTGACTTATATATATTATAGTGACGTTCCATATTTTGCCCATGATCTTACTTACCAATACTCTTCACCTGGCCTTGAAAATCCAAACAATACTACAGAGGAAAAAAATACTGTTCTGTCCTGGGTTATTGTTAAAGGAGGCATGTCCAGTCAAGAAATAAAGCTTTCTAAGCACTGAGGTTAAGACTAGTGAATGGAATAATGTGGGAAAATGGGAGTTTGAATACTACTTGGCGCGTGTCCTTTGGAAAGATGCCTATTATTATACTTACCTAATATATATGTATATGGTGTAATAATGAAGGTTTCGCTGCACAGGGTTATACACAACAAAAGGCTGTAAATGTACTGTATAACTGTATGCCACCCTTCATGCAAATTTAACCAAAACTGTATGCATGTATTTGAGAGTAGATGCATATGATGCGTTGCAAAGTGAAGCACTTGGAAAATGACCATGCAGAGGTTTGTTGGTTTGTCTACTCAGGGAAGTACCTTTTGTCATGAGTCATCATGCAGTTAGATTGGGCGTCACGAAATTACGTAAAACATGAGATCACAGTCTGTCAAAGGTAGAGAAGCTTGTCCCTTGATTTAAATGAAATGTGTGTGCCTGTTTAGTATGGGCGATACATCCGTGCCTTGCTGCGCCAGGAGAAGGGTCTACCCATGCTGACAGAGCTGCTGGCCCACGGCAACGACCGCGTCGTCCGTGCCATGTCTGGAGCCCTCCGCAACCTGGCCATTGACGCACGCAACAGAGATCTACTAGGTGAGACTTGGAGCGCATTGTGTGACTCAGCTAGTTGTTTTTCCCACAGTACTTAAAAATCCAGTTTTAACCATGTAGCACCAGAAGAATTTCTTGTGTTTTAACGCTCTTCTCGTACTTGTGTGTTGTCAGGTAGACATGCGGTGCCTCACCTGGTGGCCAACCTGCCCGGCGGTGGTCAGAGTCAGCCGGTGCGAGCGCTGTCGGAAGAGACGGTGGTGTCGGTACTGAGCACACTCCATGAGGTGCTGGGCTCCAGCCTGGAAGCAGCCAAGACCCTCAGGGCCTCACAGGGAATCGAGAGACTGGTGCTCATTAATAAGGACGGGTGAGGATTTATAGAAGATCTTTTTAGGTCGTTTGCAGTTTGTTGCCTGTTTAAACTGCAGTTTTGAATGAGTTGCCTTCATGATGTGTCCTATATAAGTGCCATCTTGTTTTTAAATTCCCTCTCTCTGCATCTGGTCCCCTGGGATTACCAGCAACCGCTCTGAGCGGGAGGTGCGTGGGGCTGGCCTGGTGCTGCAGACAGTGTGGGGCTACAAGGAGCTGCGGCGCACTTTGGAGAAGGATGGCTGGAAGAAGACAGACTTCATGGTCAACCTAAACCCTCCCAGCAACAACACCAGGGCCAACGGAGGATATGAGGACAGCACTCTGCCGCTCATAGGTCAGGAAGCGAAAGTGAAACGCATGTGAAGTGTACCGCGCTGCAAGGCGACATGTCTCCGAGTTTAGTTTGTGAAAGCAAGTGTCTCCTGTCTTGAAATTGCCTGTCCAGTGCAAGTATTGTTTGTATAGAAGCATTTTTTTTTTTTTTATGATGTTATTTTGTTGATGTTAACTACTGCAAAACACACAAAAGGTATATTTCTTGTTAGTAATACAGAATACAAACTACTGCTAAGATTTAAACCATTAGTGGTCAGATTTATTTGTTGTTTTATTCTCTAATGTATGGTACATTTTTTTTCCCAAGACAAATTCTGTCAGTCAAATGGCTTATTTGAGTTTGCACAGGTCCAATTCTGATTGCTGTTTTATTTTAAATATGGAGAGTGCACTTGCAACAAGTTTTTATGTAAGGCATTCAAACGCTCTAATTCTAGTGTTTTTAAGCAAAACAAGTCTTTAATTTCACATAAGCTCCAGAGAGCTCTGCTCAAATTCTACCGACTTAACTGTGGCAGTGTATCAAAGAATTGGCACTCCTAACAGTCTTTCTGTATGCTTCTATGTACTGCACTTCATACGTTGTAGGCTGTTTGCAGACTTTGGAGAATTAGATTAGAGTTGCAGTTAATTCTTGTGCGTTTGTATCAACCTGCTTGCGAAACATTTAAGGGTTTACCCCACAGTGGGACATTTGAGATGATCCTGAATCAGGCTGTCAATCACCATGTTTATGTTAAGGTTTTCTTTTTAATATTTTCAAAAGATCTTTTGAGCTACTTGGCACTGATTTTAAAAGTTTCAAAACCCCACCCAAACACCAAAGTAACATAAACAAAACCCCACCCAAACACCAAAGTAACATAAACCATACATTTGTAAATACTAGCTGGGTCATGTCAGTCACTTGAAACAGTTACAAAACACTCACACACCTACACAGTATTCTATCTTTGGCAGGAGATGGTGTGGCTGTTAACAAGTGCTTCTCTGGAAGATAACAATAACGTTTAAAAGTACATATTGGTGCTCATTGTTTGTGTGTCTTTAATACACAGGGGGCAAAGGGGACCGGGACATGATTCCAATGAATGACATGGGACCAGGTACGTGTGACAACAGAAAATACAGACCCACACACACAAACCAGGCTGTGATATTGGCTTGTGTAACAGATGAAACTTATCAATGAGTAGTTTTTTGGGAGACACATTCACACCTACCTCTAGTTTAACATATATTTCTCTTCTTCAGATGCCTACTCCACACTGGACCAGAGAGGGAGAAGGAACACTCTGGATAACACACTCGAACCTGCTGACAAAGATGCAGTACAGGTACACACTGGCACACACTGCACACACGGCACACACACACACACACACACACACACACACACACACACACACACACACACACACACACACACACACACACACACACACACACAACCCTGCATGACTGCACTTTAAGAACTATTTAAGTCCTTTACTCCTAACATCAACTCTGCTGCATACTTCTACATCCCTTTACTTACCTCAGTACAAGTTTAAGAGCTTTGAACAGACAATTAGTAGAAAATGTACATTTGTGAGAGTAATATTACAGATTTTGAAAACACCCTTTCTGTTGAGCGGTCTTCCACAGGATGTTATCTTTTCATGTGCTAATACTGTTTACCTCTGCATAATCTCTGTGAAGCAGTTCCACTCCCTTCAGGTGACGTCAGTGCAGAGTCTGTGCAAAGCTGAATCATTTTTCTTTGGATTGGATAGTGACTGCATAGCAAAAAAATGGTTTATTATGTGCAACACACACACACACACACACACTGACCTTTTTGAGGTTTCAGGATGATACACAGACCGATATCCTCATTTCTTGTTAAAAATGTTGCCGTGTGAACGGACACACTCTCACACACACCCACAGACAGCATGTTGATGCATGTCTTATTAAAGCACTGTGGTTGATCTGCGTCTTGCACATGATTTCTCACCAGTGGTGTTTTTTCCCCTGAAACATGACCTAACATTAAACTAACATTTTGTAACCCTTCTTTCTTTTCTCATCTGATGCCCTCATTATTCCTCCACTTCTTTTCTCTTGCTGTTCTTTTTCCCCTCTTCTTTTTTTTCATGTTTCACGTCTCCTCACCTTCTCCTTCTGGGTTTTCACACTTAACCCTTTAATTTCTTTATTTACCCTGTCCTCGCTGTGTGTCTTGTCTCTCTGTCTCTTTATGTCTCCTTTGGTCTCTCTCCTCCTCTCTTTATCTGTCACATACTCCTACGCTCTTTCTTTTTGTCTCCCTCTTTCTCTCTCTCAGGGAGGGATGTATGGGGAGAGGCAGGCCTCTTTGCCTCTAATGGATTCTTACGATGGTTAGGCTACACCCACTGTCACACTGCATGTCAGCGCATGGTATGTGTGTCCCACCGGCTGCTCCTCTCAACTCACTGCATGGCCTAATATGTTAGTTGTGTTTTAAGAACTGTGACTGTGTGTGTTTGACAGTGACCAGTGTTGTCAATGAGCTTCCATTGTACTGTATTTGGACTGTTTTTTGCTCCCTCTGCTGGTGAAAAAGTGTCAGTGTTTATTTTTGGGTTTTCCTGAGATGTGATTTTATTTTTCTCTCTGCACAGTTTGTATAATTTTTGTCTAACGTGTGGTGACCTTGTTGCCAGCAGCCACTATTGTGTACTGTATTTTGTACTTCTTTTTTAAGCCTCTGCTGTGAATCTGAAATTGAAATGTGCGATTCTTCCCGCCTAGGCATGAACACCTCACATTAGCTGCTCCACATGATCAATTCCCACACTTGTGCCTCTTCTCTTGCAGAAAAACTGATTGTGTGCATTACAAGACGACAGCCTCCTCCCACCTACTGCCCTTGCTGAACTGACAATGGGGGACCACTACACTACCGATGGGACTAAACTCCATCCTTAACTCTTCTGTCTCTCTTCACTCCATTGCAGCTTCTCGTCTCTCTCTTTGTCTTTATTACATTCCCCCATTGCAGCTGACAAACTATTGAAACCACATGGAAAAACTGACGTGAATCTCCGCTCCCTGTGGACAAACCGGACGAGACACTATGACCACTTTGTGCTCTGCGAGTCCCTGAGCTCCAAAAACACTAACCACTCAATCGGATGCCGTGGCCACAACACTACATCTCCATGCAACAATGCTACAACTTGCCTGGACAACACTAATTCTCCCTGCGACAAAAAAAGCAGATACTGTGGCTTCATCTGAGAACTTTTCTATGTCTTGGAGGTCGGAGCGTAGACTTAGACTAATTAGAAAGAACTGTGGGGATCAGAACAGGACACTTTTTGGGGAAATTTTACATAAATGGATATTACACTATGTTTCGAAGAAACTGAGGGAATGTGTCTTTTTCTCTCTCTCTCTGTTAGTTAAATACTACAAAAAATATCTTTCCTACCACTGATGTTTCACGATCTAATCAGATTTGTTGTTTTGGTAGTGGTAATTCCTCTTCTTGCTTTGCTCTGTACCACAGTAATGCACATGTGCCAAATGACACTGCTACTGTTGCGACTGCCAATATTGAATGCAAGAACTTCACACTTTTTGCAGCAGCTACACTGAAAAACTCATCATCTGCTTTGTTTTGTGCGCAGTTTGTGTCGGTGACAGTCCATCGCCAAGATGCATGGGGATGCTGCATTTTCTGTATTTGATTGTAAACCATAGATATAAGAGTGGAGGTCCAAGTATGGAGAATTCCTACAGACAGAACTAGAGAGACATTATTTTCTATCTCATTGGAATAGACAGTATAGTCTGTTCTACATTTCTAAAGTGTTTCTGTTAAATGTAGGCCCCTTAACTTTGTAATTATTGGGAGGTTTCACAGGATTCCATGGGCGCATTACCCTTATGTGTCTGTAATCTTATGAATGTGTACATACAAGTGTCTAAGAGCATCTGTGTGGGCTAACTGGAGTGCCTCGCTCATTCAGGATAGGTCTGATGGGTTTGTCCAACATGACAAGGGTTAACCAATCAAGGTGTGTTTTTCTCAGCAGTTGGGAATACTGTATATGGAACTCAGCAGTTATATTCTGCAAGATAATGGAATATGTGAACTTGTATGTATGTAAGAGTTGATTCTTGTCATTGGGATTGGTTTTTTACAAGGTATAAAACCTGTGAGTTCTGTTTAATTTACTGCTATCCCTTGCCTACCTGGCTTTAAGACTACAGAATAGTACATGGGAAAAGACACAATATTGTCTGTTTTTGCCCGCATTTCTTACGTACAGTGCTTGTTCTGTAGAAGAATGCATATTCTTAGTGCCGAGTGAGATGTAGATACTTACTGAGTGGATGATTAAAAGAAGCACTAGGGGGGTATAATGTGTGTTTTTCTTTTTTTCCTCCTGTTTTTATTTTTATTTTTTTTACCTTTCCTTTTATTTGTTTTCCATGCCAATTGAAACACTACAGAGGATGCCTCGTTTTCTCAAAGTAACAAGTTGCCTTCAAGAGTGGACTGACTAAAAGAGGGGAATAGAGGAGAGCAAGGGTTTGTGTCAGAAAATCTGTGTAAGGAGGCATAGACCAGAATCTGCTATTGGATTAAGTGGATAAAAAAAATAAAAGCACATTTAAACTATATATACAAGAGAATATTTGTTAATTTTAATGGTTTTATGTATTTCTTTTTTATATTGATTTGGGTTTAATTGTTTTGGGTGCTCTGGGTGAAAGCATATGCAATCAGTTTATATGTTTTGATTGAAAACATTCAATTTATGTCTTAATTAAATGCAAAATAAGTTAGCTAAACAAAATCCTCCAACACAGTCATCAGATACTGGAACACTAATGGAAAAATCTGATTCTGGACTACACCATAATCTCTTTGCCTTGGCTCTTAAAGTTGCACATTCTCATTTATGAATGAATTATGTAACTAGCAATACTGTTTTTAATAAAAAAGAAAATGATTTCTCAGAGCCTGTTTTCTTTTGCCTCTTGTTGATCACACTCATTTACAACATATCAGTGAGGAGCGGTTCATTATGGACAACAGAACAAACAAACGTCGTTATACAGAGCGGCCAGTAGGTGTCGCTATTAGTGAGCACTTCACCTGCGACCACAGTGGGTGTGAAACATTGAATGATTGTGTGACTTTGATTTTGGGGTTCAGTGCTAGCGTCATTTGTTTGAAATACAGTTAAAGTTTCCGAAATACCTCTGCTGGCGCAACAGAAAAATACTGGTAAGTTGTGATTTCCATGCTAATGCGAAGTTACCTCGCTTCAGCTGCAGTGTGTGAACTTCAGTGTACAGTAAGCTAACCTTAACTTGAGCCAGTCACACTGAGCTGCACCGCGGTTCGACACTTCACTGTACTACCGTTTGTGAACGAGGTGGACATTGCATACTTATTTGTTAAATTTTCTTCTGGTTATTGTGGCTAACAGCTAACGTTAGCCGCCTTATTAGCAGAAACGAGAAGAACAACTTGCAACGCAAATTTAATCCTTAAACTCGTCCAAGAAATGTTGTGCAGAGTTGTACCCTGTGGCGAAAAGAAACCGGCTGAGGTTAACAGAAAATAGAACAAAATGGAAGCGGGAAAATACAATTTAATTGTGGTAAATTGTTTAAAAATGTTTACGTAAAAAATGACCTTTAACATTAACGTTCCGCGAGCGCAGCTGTGGTCCTCCACGTGCTCAGAGTCCAGTATAAAAAAGGCTGAGGCACCAACCAGGCTATGCTACGTTAATGCTAGGCTATGTTGGTGCTGCACATGTCAGTCAAAACAACTCTTGTGTTGCGTTTTAAGGAAAAAGTTTCTTTAAAAAATCAGTAAAGAACTGCAGCTACAGACTGTGACACAGTAACATATATAAATAAATGATACAGGAGAACAACTTGTAACGCATTCAGACATTAAAATGAGATCATCAATAAATAGCAAAACCGAAGCAGGGACAAAGGTTTAAATGGGAAACAGTGAACAGGTAGGCTTTAACGGCTAAAACTTATATTTGTGATGTTTTTGTAACTAAATGTTTATTGTGATGGGGCATTTAAGGAGAAAATAAAACTCAGGGTTCAGGAGGTAGAGTACCACTTGTGCCAGAAACTTTTGTTTGTTTCTTTAAACAACAACTATATTCCTTTTATCTGTTAGCTCACCTCTAATATACTTCTTTCTCCCAGTACCCATGTGGACATGCAGAGGTACCAGTGGCCAGGTTATGAGATGCAGCTTCTCAGAGAGCTGCAGAGACAACAAAACAACGCCCAATTCTGTGATACCATGTTGCAAACTGAAGGTGAGCTGTGTACGTGATTGCACTATTGAAATGAAACAGTGGTGTAGCATACTTAAAGTTTTAAATGGAATGAAAATACATTTAATTTTTTCAACATCTCCTACTATTTGTAAAGGTATCTCAGTCCCGACCCACAGTTGCATCCTCGCAGCTCTCAGTCCCTACCTGTCTCAGAAGCTGTCAGCCTCACCGCCTCCTCCATATGGTCAGATGCGCCAGCTCCAGCTCCAGGCTGTCAAGGCCCAGACCCTGCTGAAGCTTGTTGGTCTTCTGTACTCTGGGGAGGTGGAGGTGAAGGGAAGCATAGAACAGAATGACGTGCTGTCTGCAGCCCGCCAGTTTGGGATAACAGACCTTGTTGAAGGACAGAGCTTCTCCATTTCCCTTAATGATGACTCAAACTCCTTGACACCTCAGGAAGACAGCTCCCACCTGCAGTCATCTGAGTTTGGGGACAGGGTTGGGACAGGATTGGACGATGAAAAAACAAATGCCAAGACGGCTGAAACAAGGGAAGATACCGAGCAGCGAAGCCACGCCAACAGAGATGAGATACCAGGAGAGGAACAAGGAAACTCTACAGAGAAGCACGCGTGTGCAAATGTAGGGATGAAGAGTCTGGCTAAGATGAAACAGATGCAAAAGATGATAATGAAAGAGACGACACAGATTTCTATCAAGGTAAGAAGAAGCAGTTAATTTTTTCACGTGAAAAAAACTTTGAAGGAGTTCTCTTTCATGAATGCATGTGGACATTAAGCCTAAAAACTGTTTTAGGTGAGATTAGAGAAAGTAGAGAAATTTTGTTTATCAGGCCGAATTGCAAAATTACACGACAGAATACAGGACCTGGGTGTAAGGGTGCTGTCAACAAACCACAATGTCCTGAGAAGGGATTGACCAATATGGTCTTTTCAGGGCTGATACAGATACCGATGATTAGTACTCAAGGACACCAATGACAAATATTTTAAACCGATACACATTTGCAATAAAAATGGAAATCTTGCAGTCAAATTTTTAAATATCTCATGGTGGAGTGTAACTAAATCTACTCCAGTATTGTGCGTGGGTACAATTTTGAGGTAATTTACTTACTTTATTTAGAATATTTTTATTTTGTGCTTTTTACTTATACACATTTTAGAGGCAAATATTGTACTTTCTACATTTATTTGATACTAGTTTACAGACTCACATTATTAATACAAATATAAACAAACTCATAAATGATGATGTATTATTATAGATCTATATATAAGATCCCCAGCAGTAAAGAAGTTAAAAATTAGCTCCATATTTACCAGCTCCAACATTAAAGGGATGAACACATTATTGTAACAATAACTATAAAATCCAGCGATTATAATACAGTATTCTTAAATGGGTTATTCTGCACTTTACTTAAAGCATATTTTGATGCCAATACTTGTACCTTTACTTAAGATTTTGAATACAGGAGTGATTTTATGCTGAGGTAACGCTCCTTTTTTTTTACTTAAGTAAAAGATCAGAGTACTTGAAGCATATGTTTAATTAAATGCAGCAAATGAGAACTTTCAACATTATCTTGAGGAAAATGATTACTATACTTTTACTCATGATGTGAAACCAATCAGATAATAGTGCTTTGGGCGGGTCATTGAGCGAGACTACAGAGTGGTGACTACAGACACAGAGAGGCGGCTACATTAAAGCCAAAGTGGCACATTACTTTTGGGAGTCGCGTTGTGCAAGTTCTCATCTCAACATTCTGGGAATATGAGTCTATTGAACCATTAGAGATCGTATTGTTGGGTTGCAACTACCTACTGTAATGTGCGATTAATTTTTTCGTCTAGCAAATTTCTCAGGTTATCCCAGTCACTCAACCGCTGTTGCCCAGCCATTTTGAATCCATTTCCCCTCGGCAGTAGAAATGGTTGTCACTTCCACATTCCACAAAGACAAGAAAGGACATTAAAAGTTTGTGGATTCAGTGACAGGATTGTCACACGTCTCGGCTATGATATGTTCATGATGTCTTTAGACTGTCATAACAAATGTCTTCCACCTTTTGTGTTCTCGTCATTGCTGGAGTGTCTTTCCTCTGTGAAGGTGAAGCTGAGGAGGAGGACCAAAGGAGAAGTGTGGGAGGTTGTGAGCATGCAAGACGCAGATGACACACTGTCAGTTCTTTCCTCCATGAAACAGGTAGATAAGTATGATGATGTCATTCTGTACACACACACTTCAATCCACTTGGATTTGATTGGATGTTTTGATGTGTGGAGGACGCTAATATATAACAATTAGAAACCCTTAATCTGCCAAGTGCAATAAATACTCAAAACAGTTGCCCATATATATATATATATATATATATATATATATATATATATGGGCAACTGTCCCTTTAAATAATGTCTGATGAAGTGATGTCTTTCTTTTGCTGTAGCATTTATCAGTCAATACTGTGAAATTATAGTCTATCTCTGTACTGCCACACATCACCAAGACAAATTATTGAGTATTTATTGCACTTGGCAGATTAAGGGTTTCTAATTGTTATATATTAGCGTCCTCCACACATCATATATATATATGCATTGTACAAATAGGGGGTAGAATATTTAGGATAAAGATCGGTTTCTTTGATGTCACTATGAAACTACAAACCTTGGTCACATTAGCCATGTAGCAGTGCTGTATTTGTCTGCCCTAATGATTTTGGCAAGGACTGATGCACCTAATAACTTAATGTGGTCTCTCTGGACCTCTGTTAGTCTCATATTGTCTCATAGGGCTAACTACCAGGCCTTCCTTATTTTATGAAATGAAATGCGAGTGACAAACAGAAGCCACTGCTTTTTTATATATTGCAATAGAAACACAGACTAAAGCACTAAGAAATATAATGAATGCTTGGGAAAGTAATGAGATGACAGAAGGGAAGTGTTAAGAGAGAGAATAATGCTCTTAGTAAATTTATCATGCAACACACATGGAGACGTGACACACAGAAGAGGAGACGGTGCTGTGGAGAGGGGTGCAGGTGGTCAGACAGAAGTTTTGGTGTGTTGTTCAGGCTGTATGATGCAAACATCTGGTAAAATCCTAACTTAGTAGCTCTAGACTGCTCGAGCTGCTGCCTGAGGCTAGATGGACAGCAAGCATGTTTCATCATCTGCTTCCAGAAATAGAGGATTATAAAAAAAAATCAGTGTGTTGCAGTGGTTCTGACATGAATTGAATCTGATTAAACTAAAGGTGATAAAAGACGTGAGCTCTTATTCTTCTTTCATAGACGGACCGTACAAATGGTGAGCCCTCATCTGTCCAGCCAGGCCAACTTCATAAACCAGAGACCCTGATTCTTCAATCTGCCACCGCCAACTCCCCCGAACCACCACCTCACCCCAGCAACACCCCTGACTCCCAGCTTCTCTGTGGTGACTGCCTCAACCCAAACCATAACCATGACGTTGAGTCAGTCCCACTGCCCCAGTCTCAGGGCCCTGCAGAGGAGTCTGAAGAGCAGATAGAGAAGCTGCTGGAGGACATCATGATGGGCCTGAACATCCTGCCAAACTTGAAGAGGGACTGCAAGAAGTCTCATCACCTTCAACCGGGCCACGATGGAGCACCGGCCATGTGCCAGGTCCCGGTTACAGAGGACGAGCGGGCGCATAGTCAAATGCATGCTCCCGTCGGTGCAGCAGGGTGTGTGTATAACCAGGATTTTGGGACACAGATTGGTCACTCTTCAGCAAGTACAGGTATCTAGATGCATATGTTTTCTTAATTATTTCTTCCCCTGCAACATTTGCAGACTGCTGTCCTTTTTGGATTTATAAATTGCTGGTTTAATGTATTGTTGGGCAAGCTAGAGAAGTAAGTAAGAAGCCATTTTTAATCCAAAGAGGGAGAGATTTGGTTGTTGGGATAACTAAATAGAAATATCAGACATGCTGTGAATCTTTCTCCTTTTGTATTTACAAGCTAAAATAACTTTTTGCATGTGGTGTGTGTTGAATTGGGGAAGCCAATGATTTCATGTCCATAAAATATATAAAACCAGAAAATCCCTACAACTGAAAAGATGGAACTAGCGAATGTTGAAGGAAAAATTACTTCAGTGATTGATAAATTGATGATTCAGTTAACTAATCTTTGGATTTATTGTTCAGAGTGCTGAAGGAAACAAAAAAACACAGATTTACCTTTAAATCTTCTTTCTGTGTAATTCCTCCCAGTTCTTCATGAGCACACAAACAGTCTCACTTGTACTTGTCTTCAGTCCACAATCTAAATGCACACACAGCTACCTTTCCTCTTTTCAGTCATCATCCCAAACCCCCAGCCTAACACCAGCCACCTCAGCTTTGTTAATTCAAGATGGATTGACAGCAGTCTTCTCACCTGTTGTACAGGTATCCATTGTTGTTTTACAGCTCAGCGCCAGCCCAGCTGCTCAAGCCTTTTGCTTGCACATTCGGACGCTGTGCTCATCCAGCAGCACCAACAGCGCTCTCCTCAATATCACTCATCCATGTGGCAAAGAGATGGAACGAGCCACCAGAGCACGCCACTATCCAAAAGTCTCAATTGTCCATATCCTGAAGCACCCACAGTAAGATCAGTCATACCCACATCGTTGTACTCCAGTGGGCAGAAACCACATTATCTAGAACATCAGGAACCGTCTTCACAAGGTGATCAGAACATCCTAGAGTTTTTACCCATGATGAATGAGGCTGAGTCCTTGCGTTTTTTTTCTTTACCTTGCGTGGATGATATGCGGCTTCCTCGATGTCTCTCTCCATTAGAGCCATTTGCCTCAGCAGCAAAATGTCAGCCTATCCTCAACAACTCAACCGACCAAGGCGAAAAAATTCAGCCCCAGCCATCTCAAAATGGACGATCCTGGCTCACAGAAAACCCTGGCTCACTACAGTTTCCTCTCAGTGCCATCACTCACAGAGAAAATAAAAGTGTATATTTACCACAGGATACAAACCACAGCTGTTGGCGATGGCAGAAACATCCAGAGAATCCACAAAATAGGGGAACCTGGGCAGAATCAGTGTCAGAAGTGAAATCTGACCAAAGTAAGATGAAGGAATGTTTAAAATGGAAACAAAGTGACACTAAAGGTGATGCTGCGGAGCCCAAAAGGAGGAAGAGAAAGCACACAAGTCATCCACAAAATGCTGCCGGTTCTCTTCTGGCATACGATGTGAAAGTCAGTGATGGAACAAAAAGTCAAATTAACCTGAGTGTTTGTTCAGTCAGTTTGTCAAGCAACAATGTGCTGGCAAAGGAAAGGGAAATGGCCACCAGTGCTTTAAACATACCAAACAAATTCATAGGGATACCAGATGAACCGTCAGCCATCACAGAAAGTTCAAGGGAGAAAACCAGAGGGGCTGGGGATCTCAGCATCGACCAGACTCGGATCAGGACTAGGAGCTTCTTGAAAAAAACTCAAGAGACCCCAAGTGACACAAGCCTAGAAAATTATTTGGTTTTAAAACCCGTGGCCTGTAGAGCTAAGATCTTGAATAAACAAGGAGTCTCACCCGTCAGGCGGAAACGCGGAAGGCCGCGGAAAGCGAAGCTTGAAGAGAGCTATCCTGCCATCAGCGGAAATAACAGCCACGGTGCGGAAAGTGAGCAGCAAATTGACAACAACTTGCCGAAAGAGAAGGAGGAGGGTGATAAAACAAAGAGGAGGCATAAAAGGCGTAGGAGGACTAGAAGTGAAAGGGAGGTAATTGCAGTTAAGAAGGCCAAAAGCGCTGAGACCGCTGGCAAGGCCGAGGCGGACGATAACGATGACAGAAAACTTGACGCACCCAAACGGCAGCGGATGGTCACTCTGAAGGAGATTCAAAAGCTTATCAAGCGCCAACACTCAAAAACAAGAAAGTCAAAGGAAAGCGAGGACAAGGAAACAAACGAAACTGCAAGAGATGTAGGAGGTGAAGCGAAGGCATGTGGCAGCAGATGTGAAAAATTATTTAAGGGGACAGAATTGGACATAGACATCAGTCAGCCTCAGAACGGGGACAGGATTGAAGAGCCTTGTGTCAATGTCACAGTTGATAAAAATCACAATCAAATTTTCAACAAATCAACAGCTGAGTATAGCAAATCACGGCGAGATGACACAAACAGCTCTACCAGTGAGACCAGTTTGTTGAGTGAGGAGTACCATCCAGTGTTTTCCTTTGATGTCTTGGGAGAAGAGGTGGCCAAGTTAGGTGCTGAGAGGGAGCAAGCACCGAGGAGTTCTGATGAAGGTAAAGTATTTGTTCCTTTATTTGTGGTAGATTATTGTGTACAGTGAGTAAAAATGAGTCCACATGAATTATGGTAAAAGACCACTGATTATTTTTCATTTGATTTTATTGGGTAGGCTGGAAAGGAACATATTTTCTTAAAGCCACTGCAATATGTGTAAGGTTAAAAAACTCCATCTCCAACGCCATCTGGTGGCAATATCAAGAATGACAGTGTGACCAACCAATAAATGCAAGATGCTTGAATCACACAGGTGGGTAGAAATAATTGTAACTCTTTGGACTAAAACCAATCATTTTAAACGAGAGGAAACGTCTCTCGGGTGGAAGCGCTGACAACTCACAGGGTGCTTTTCATTATGCTAACATGTCTCCTTGCTCCCCTCACTCGCTTCCTTTCCTCACGCCTTAGCTCCTCCCAGCGAGGAGGTAAGAGAGAGAGAGAGAGAAATGAGAAGACAGTGGAGCCGAAACTGCTAAATGAGAAATCCTTGCTTCCACAGCGTCAGTAACATAACCGTTTATTACTGTTCTTGATTTTAATCATTTAATATTCCTTTTAAATCGTTGAATTTCTGTACTGATCATTGTTATGATTACTTATTATTGTCTTATTATTATTATTATTTATTTGTATTATTGTTTTCTGCACAATAAAACACCACATAGCTGCATAAGAATGTGTTTTAAATATCAATTTTAGGGTCAAATGAAAAAGCACAAAAAACAAGCATTGCTTCTTTGTGTGACGCAATAGACTGTAAATTATTTATCACACAAGACGCATTATATTGCATCTCACCATGTAGCTGTATTCTATGATGTGTAGATCCCCATACAGACACTGCAGAGTAAAAGCTGTGAGAATAAACTGAATAAAGAAGGACTGAATTTTGTTGTCAATTAGGTTTTCAATCATGCCGAACATACAAATAGCACTCATGTTCCACATGTGGAGGTGCAGCATTTTTACATCGTGCTCAGGCTACTTGATAAAAGAATGTAAAATACACTGGTGTTTCCTCACTCCCAGCTCCTCCACAAGCCTCCTCTCTCCTCGTCTCCTCCAGGTGTATTTAAGAAATAGGAAGATCCTCCATGATGGCGGAGGGGAAAGGATTTCCGGGTCGCATGAGGAGAGAGGATGCAAGGAAGCATAAGTTAGCATAATGAAAAGCACCCATTGACATCTGAAACAACGCAACCACACTGCTTTTTTGTAAAGGACCACAAGCCAAGTTTAATCAATGCTCCCTATTTTAAACCTTACCACACGTTTTATGTAAAATCTTAATCTATGTAAAGACTTGTAATTAAAGTTGTCATATAATTGTAGCAGTACAAGGTTTCCCTCTGAATTGCAGTGGAGTACGAGTGTAAAGTAGCATAAAATGGAAAGTTCAGGTAAAGTACAAGTACTTATATAAGATATTTACAGTGGAGGTGAATTATTATTGTCTATGGTGCTCCAAGAGCAAAAATAAAAAGGCGTTCTCAAAACCAACATACATTTCCAAAAACAATGTTCTGCTTACTGTGTATGATCCATCTTCCGTCCTCCTTTTTTTAGCACTAAAAGCCAGTGATGCAGTGTCGGATACAACGCAACAGACTACCATCAATGATGAAGGCTCATCTCACAGTGACACCCACACAGCGCTTCAAGAAGACAAAATGCCTTTGGATAGCAGCGTGAATCCCCAGACTGCAGAGAGAACTCATCCACCTTTGTCAGGTGCTGTTGGGTTCATCCGGAGCTCAGGCTGCAATCGAGAAGAAGAAGAAGAGGAGGAGGAAGTGGAGGTGGACGTTCTGTTTTACTCCCCAGACAAAGTGGCTCAGTCCAGAGAGTGTGAGAACAGACTGGACAACATGAACATCAGTCCAGAGGAAGAAGAGGAGGAAGATGTGAACGAGATCGATGTGACTGGAGATGAGGCAGAGTGACCTTTGTACGTGTGCAGTTTTTACTGTGTTGTGTGACTAGTTCAGTGGCACTTTGATGTGCCAAGCCCAGTGTTCTCTCTATTCTGGTATTATGTATGTTCACACAATGCCAGATGAAGTCCATTTTGCTGTCAAACTATGTATAATAGATTTTTATGTCCGTCGCTCACAAGCTTTGTACATGCAAGAATCACAGGCTGCGTGCTGGTTTTGAGCTTCATTTAGTTCCATATGCAAGGTGTAAAATGGATGTTTCATTTCCATGAATAATATGCAGAAGCATTGATACAACAGAGAAAAAGTTCTTAGTGTTGTTTACAGTAACACTTCATATTTGTCAATATCTCTGAAATGTGAATCTTCAGACTGATTAAGGTAAAAGCACTTCAGTGGTATTGTCTCTAAGTAACTATTGTAAAAAAAAAAAAGTAAAAAAAAAAGCGTTATTTTGAGCCAGTATTTGTAAAGCAGCGTGTTTAATGTAAATTACATAATTAACAGTTATTGTTTATTAAAAAAAACAGTCTGTCTTTTCATGCAAGTGGTTGTTTTTTTCACCTCACAGCCATATATATATATATATATATATATATATACTGTGAATATATATATACTGTGAATGCTCAAGCACAATCACACAGAGACAGGGAGAGGGCGCACTGTCTGTGCCGTCCGTTTGAATCCAACTTTATTGACAGCAGAAGCGCCACCGGAAGCGGTACACACGTGCTGTCTTGAAGAGTTGAAGGTTAAAGAAGAAGCAGCGGTCCGGTTTCTTGTCGGCTATCCGCTGGAGAGGGTCAGGACGGCGCGTTTGCAGTCAGAGCCGGGTGTAAGCAACACTGAAGCGGAGACATGGATCCCATGAAGGCACAGCAGCTGGCGGCGGAGCTGGAGGTGGAAATGATGGCGGACATGTACAACCGGTAAAAAGCCAAAACAAGCTAACCATTGAGCTAGCTGTCTGCAGTTTATGCTACCTCTCTGTCAGTACTAAACCGTGCCCTGGCCTTCATTCATAGTATTTCTGAAACCTGTCGTTATGCGGTGACAAAGGGCTATCTTAAGGTTACCTACGCTCAGTGGAGACTAGCTACTGTGATGCTAACTGCACCCTGTAAGTCAAATGACTGTAGCTACATGTGACAGTATGTCAGATAGTCAGTCGGGCCGACTGTAACGTTACATAAAGCCACATTTTCCTACAGGACTGTACAAGCCACCAATAACAGTGCTGAGTAGTTATGTTCAGTGT
Source organism: Dicentrarchus labrax (assembly GCF_905237075.1). Lineage (NCBI taxonomy): Eukaryota > Metazoa > Chordata > Actinopteri > Moronidae > Dicentrarchus > Dicentrarchus labrax. Next base: position 11,119,535 of record NW_026136721.1, read on the forward strand.
GTTTGTCAGAATGTATCGGCTTCAATTACAGTAACACATGACCTTAAACTGAATTAGTGACTCGCAGCTAAGTGTGGCATTGATGTCCTATAATGTTAGCTTTTCATTACGAAAGCACAGTGCAGATTGAGTCCATGAATAAGGACATTAGGGATTCACTTTATTGTTCCATTCAGGATGTCAGGGTGCTGCTGCTGTGCACGTCGGCTCACTGCAAAGGCTGCTGCACTAAACGGAACTGAACCGTAATTGGTGTTATTGGTACCTCCTGTGATTACCTACTGTTTGATGTCACAATGGCTGATGACTGATGAGAGACGGGTGTAGTGGGAACATATTCAGAATATACTTTGGCCTAACAGGTTAATACATGTTCTTCCATGTTGTACAGCAGGAGGGACTTTAAACGTTTCCTGTACAGAAAGTTATATATGAATTAAATCTGTTCATACTGTGCTACTAATAACAGCCTGTCAATGCTGGAGTGAATATAAAATGCTCACATATTGCACGCACACTCTAACAGATGACTCATCCACATATTGTGACTACATTGAGTTGCCAGATTTTAAAAAAAGCTTAAAAAGATGGTTGATTCCCACGTCATCAAATACCGATGCTGGCAATGAAACAATCAATGTTTTTTTTTCTATTTTTCTTGCGTCTGATCTCTCCATAGTTTGGTTAACTTCACTTCCTTGCACCTTGAGGACTGTTTCAGAGTAAAGGAGAGCAAGACTGGCTTGTGTATTAAGGCCAAAGGTTTTACAGTAATATGGGTAGCTGGTAGAGAGCACAGGTGAAGAGCTGACGTGGTAGAACTTGGGGAGTTTTAACTTGAAGTGGCTATATTCTTAAAGATGAGCTGGGGATGAAGATTAGAAGAGGATTAAAACAGCAAGTTGGTCTGAGAACTGAGTTCAGGGGAACTCCAGTGTTCAAGGATGTGCCAACTGTGGATGTGAAAGAGGGACAAAACAACAGCCTTAGAGCTTCAGCTTGAGGTGAATTCACATCTTTTGTCACATCAGAAATTTTGACTTGTCATAGCAAGAAGAGCACAGGCATTAATATTAATGATGGCTGTGTTTAATCGTGGTCAGTGAGCTAGCATGTACAACACCAGAGCCCTGGAACTGTCTAATGTAAAGTAACATCATTAATGGTATTAAATAATAATAATTAACACTTGTGTTTTTTTCTGCCATGACGTGTCAAAATGACGACTATGAAAAAGGCCCATTTTCATGTACTATAGGTCATTTCTGCTGAAGTGGTGCTGTTCAGTTACACTTGAATCGACACTTGAGTGATTGTTGAGGCCGCAGTAGGTAACTTTCATAAAATATGTGCTTAAACCTTCAGTATATAGTAGTATATGAGACAGATAATCTGTGAGTTGTTTAGGTTCCTCTGGCTCCTCCTTGTGCTCAACAATCAATTATCTTCAAGCCACCAACCAAAAGTGTTTCTATTTTTCTTGGGTCTGATTGTTTTTTTTATTTTTTTCCCGCTCAGGCCCGGTGGATTCTTGCAAATGTCATTAGGAGCATTAGGAGGAGCCAGAGGATCATTTTTTCACAGATTATCTGTCTCGTGTACTACTGTGGGGACACAGTGAAAGTTTCAGCTGATAAAAAAGTTGTTTTTGTAAAAGTTACTCCACCTTTAATTATTATATGTACGCTATTTGCAGGCATACACATTAATAATAATTCACTCCTTATTTCTGATTATCAATGAGTATTGTCCCTGTGAAATCAAGAAATAAATTAAGTTCATGTCAGTCCAACTCAAAATGGCCTAGAGCTTTTTTGAAACTATAAATTGTGAAGTCTTCCTTTAATTCAAGCAGAAATTTCTAACATTTAATAGTTCCAGCTTCTCCATGTCCTATAAGTTGGTTAATCAAACATATTTTGGTTTTGTTTGGTTTAAAAAAAATCAGAAAACATGGAGACTGTCCATCACAACCTGACTTATTGAACAAACGAATGATTGTTTCATAAAAAAGAGAAATCATTGCATAATCATCACTGAATAATAATTTTGGCTCTAATCTGCTCACTCTGTAGTGATTCCAGCAGATGGAGCTGTACAGTTTTACCAAGTGACATAATTACACACAATGCTCTAAACACCTGACTGTGTCCTGGCTTCCTTTCCTCCCAGAATGACCAACGCCTGCCACAGGAAGTGTGTACCGCCACATTACAAGGAGGCTGAGCTGACAAAGGGCGAGTCGGTGTGCCTGGACCGCTGCGTGGCCAAATACCTGGACCTTCACGAGAGGCTGGGACGCAAGCTGACAGAGCTCTCCGTCCAGGATGAGGAAGTGATGAGGAAGGCAGCTGTAGGGAGCGGATAGAGACGCTGATGAAGGGAACGAAGTGGAGCATTGTCGGGGATTACACGGTTATGGGGCGGGGTCGGCATGTCTGGTTTCTCTAAAATGAGAGACTTGTATTTTAATGAGCGGGTGGGTTTTGTTGGGGAAAATAAAAAGTTGAGTTAATGCTGTTGAGGGTCCACTGAGGGACACTGCTTCCTCCGCTGCAGCAGAGGATGAGACGTAGGACAGGGCTGGAGGGATCACCAGAGCACCTGGTGGAAGGACAACGCGAGGACAACTTCCAGCCTCTCCGGATGTGCCAGATTATTTTTTTCCCCCCGTCAGCTTGGCCTGGTCCTCAAGAAGTCACCTGAAACTCGACTGGAAACGGACATCTAATATTATTTTAAAGTCAAACTGTGTGATTGTTTTCAGCTGCTTGGAGTGCAAGAACGAAAGAAATACTTTAAAGCGCCATGGTTCCAACCGTCTGGTACTTTGGGGCAGGTTAAAACAAACACTAAGAATGATTTGCATTTAGTCTTTGCTCCCTTTTGATTTGTTGGGGATTTTTTTTAAAGGATAATATCAATAAAACCTTGAAATACAGTCAATCAAATGTATCAGGGTATGCACTGAATTATGTATAGCAGTATTATACAGGATACTATGCATAGTTTACTCTTTTTCAGCCCTGGACGATGCCGTGGTGGCTTCTGTCTGTAACAGCTCGCATACAGACTGCCCGCCAGGCCACTCTGGTTACATGATGGACCTGTGTTGAAGATGGACTGAACTTTGCTCATTTGTCGTGTGTGTGCAGACTGTTGTGCAGTATGTCAGTGGACCATGTTTTTTTTTTTGACTGTGAAACTTTTTTCTTTCCTGTGCTAACCACTGTGTCAGTGACGCAGCTTTTTATCTGCATATTGGAGAAGCTGCACAGTGTTTCATTGTTATAAATCACTCTAATAAAACATCCTTATTTTAACATCATGAGTGGTTTGGAGGGTACTACAGTTTTATTCTCTGTCTACACACACACACACACACACACACCCTCTCACTCACTCTGGTTGTAATGGCGCACTAACTGGCCGAGAGGAGGCAGGGTTCAATAAATAAGTGTCTGTGCCTTTAAGACAAACTGAGGCAGACTAGGTGAGGAAGTGAAGACTACTGAGTTTCGTTTCCTTCGCGAAACTTTTATTTATACCTGCACTATCTACGTCGGAAAGGGGAACTAAAAGCGGCAGAGACGAACAGTAGCACTGTTGGGACAGAGACAGAGGTGTTTCTGTCTCTGCTGGACTAACTGGCAGCCCGCGAGGAGCACCGCGCGAGAAGCATGGTAAGTCATTTTCAAGGTGTTGATAAAATGATAAAATGGTGAAATGGTGAAAAGAGGTCGTTTGAAATAATACCTCTCACTCCCTCTGTCAGAATAGTTCTTATATCCTGAAATATTTTAAAGTCGTATAGCAATATTAGTTTCAAAGGCCATGCAGAGGGGAAAGAGGTCAAACAAACGTCCCACTATCTAGAATATAAACAGTAGCCTACTGTGAGAGAAACACGTCGATAATGAACCTTTACCGTGGTTTATACAGTAATTTAGCTTACATCTATGGAGGCCTACAACAAGTACTGTTTGTGGCATACTATTAAAACACTTTTGAGAACATGCTTAGGACCACATCCTCTTTTCTAACAATGTAACTTTAGGTCATGGTTGTCGAGTTAAAATGAATGGTAAAGACTCTTCAGAACATTAATATATACAGTCATTTACACAGATAGACCTGGTTAAAATCTGCATATAACGCTAACAGCTCGGGGATACTAAAAGAACTTTAAAAAAGTAAATTTTTGGTCAGATTAGGGACCATAAAAATGTTTATTTTTGCAGAAGAAATAAAGCTAGTCCTAACTTTTTTCAGAGGAAGCTATTTTTTTTCTTTGCCCATATTTCTAATTTATTTAATATGTTTTAAAATATATAAACAGATTAAATAGTTACATCAAAAAGATGGTGTGATATTGCCTGTTCCCAGTTCGCTCTCTCAATAGCTGTAATAACAGTTCATTTAATTTATTCTTATTAAAAATAGAAAGTGCCTGCATTTCCCCCATTTTGTTATATTTGCCATGAATGTATTGTTTTGAGATGGTGTGAAGTGAAGGAGTGGATCCGAACTCTGGGGAGGGTCGGCCCTTTAGAGTGTAAGACTCGACACCTGTCCCCACCTCAGTCATTTTCATACAGTCCCTTACCTACACTATGCTTTAACTGTGACTGTGATGTTAGTCTTCATCCAGAAACCCAAATGTTTTTTTGTTTTTAGATTTTTGGGGGCTTTTATATGATAGTGATAGGCGAAGATGGTCAGGAAAGGGGGGCAGAGAGAGGGGATGACACGCAGCAAAGGGCCACAGGTCGGATTCGAACCCTGGGGCCGCTGCAGCAAGGACTCGGCCTCGGTACATGGGACGCCAGTTCTACCCACTGAGCTAACTGGGCACACCCAAATGTTTTTTAACAAAGGATGCACATATAAATTCTACTATTCATACTCAACATATAATTATATAGCTTTAAAGTGCTTAAAAATAGGACAAAAGCTCAATAAAAAGCAACAAATGAATATAAATCATCAAAAGTATATTGTACAAAAACATCAAATTTTCAGTTGCCTTCCTATTATTAGATTTGCCAGCTCTACGTATGTAAACAAAACAGAAAGCAGTTACATAAATGATCTGAATTTCCTGAAAATGCATGTACGTAGTTAAAGAGATTAAGCAAGTGTAAAATAGGTTAAATGCTATTGCATGTACCATCACAGGACCCCACTTTCTTCTAAACTCATCAAGTTAAAAGTTAATAACTATCCAATAATCCAATTTATCTAATAAATCTGTAATGATTTTTTGACGCTTGTGAAAAATCATTTAAAATGTAGTGTCATTAGTTTGTACAGAGCGAGATTAGATAATTTTGTTACCTCATAGGAATCACAAAACAAAAAGTGATTGATTGGTTTTGATGAATGCTTAAGGTGCAGTGAGCCGTCTATTAATCCAGTGTACTGCTCCTTTTGGTCACTAGATGGAAGCATCTGAAAGAGAAGATTTGTTTGGGGCCGATCAGGTTGCAGCGCCTCCTAATGGCGTGGTAAATGAACTACTGAATGTGGATCAAGAAGACAACATGCAGGGCCAGGTGAGCTCCCTGCTATCATGTGAAACACCTTATAACCTCATAACCTGTGATTCTCAGGTTTCCAGTGGAAAACAACACGCTTCTCCATGAGTGTGATAAAATTCCTCAACCTTTGCTCTTATCAGACAGTTGCACAACTATTTGTTTCCCTACTTTCCTCAGATGGAGGAGTTTCTTGGCCCGCAGGCAGAGTACAACGAGGAGGAGGAGGAGAGGAAATATTACAGGAGGAAGAGGCTGGGAGTCATCAAGAATGTTCTCGCCGCCAGTTTTGGAGCAATGATTGTATATAGTGTGTACATGGGTGAGTTTGATTGGAGAAAATACATTGAAATGGACAAAGAAACACACAGACATGTAGAGCACAGAGACAGAGATATGTTATTTTAAATGTGTGTGTGTGTGTGTGTGTGTGTGTGTGTGTGTGTGTGCTACAGGCCTACTGCAGATGCAGCTTATCCTCCATTATGATATGACATACCGTGAGGTAAAGTACAGCAACCTTGGCCTTGAGGACATCGACCGCAAGATGCTGATGGGCATCAACGTCACCCCCATCATAGGCCTGCTGTACACCCCCATACTCATCAGGTACACACACACAAATTATAAAACCTTTCTTTTTTTATTTGAATGCCTTTGCTCTCCCTATACATATATATATTTATCTCTCTGGCAGGTTTCTAGGTACTAAGTGGATGATGTTCCTGGCCTCGGGAATCTACGCGCTCTTCGTCTCAACCAATTACTGGGAGCGATACTACACCTTGGTTCCATCAGCTGTAACAATCGGTGTGGCCATTGTGCCGCTGTGGGCCTCCTTGGGAAATTATGTTACAAGGTCAGAAAAGAGACATGACAACGTCAGCGGCACACAGAGCGTACTGATGGTTTACCACTGTAGTTAACGGAGGATCTGAGTAGATGACTATTGTCTCAGATCGTTGCTCTTACCTTCACCCCACCAAAATGACATCTACATTTCAACTTCACTTCCTTAACTGTTTCTCATCTTACATTACATTTGGTAATCCAGTGCTTAAATGTATAACTTTATAACCACCATCACTATCAAATCTAAACATTACATTAATGTTGAGAGTTTCTAATAACCGTCAAAGCTTTAAAAGTCAAAGTCAAGTGCTGTCAGTGTGACATATTCCCCCCCCCAAAATGATTCCCTTAACATTAACTAGTTGATGCACAGTAATTCAGGAGCTTTTGGGACCCCTGGAGCCAGTTGCTCTCTTTGCCTGGTTGGTAAACCAACTTTGAATGGAGATACTGTTTCTAAATTACTTGAAACATGTCTTTGGCTTTCTTGTACTTCAGTTTGTTATATATATGGTAAAATCATAGCCATAAGGCTGACATGTTTCAAAAATACCCTTTGGTCCTTAATTGAGCCATGATTAATTCACCATTAAAAACTGTCTAAGTAAGATAATACACTCTAGCCTGGGCTGTACTAGGCCTACATAAACTTCTCCTTTGATGGGGCACAAATTGTGATTTATTTAAAGTCTTTTTTGTTTAACCCTTTACTTAAACAGGAACTCTCATTCAGATCATGATCTCTTTTTCATGAGAAATTAGTAACAAGAATAAAAATATAAAGTTTAGGCATGCACAGATATAGAAATGTCCCACACGAGTTAGACATTAGTTTCACATTAGAAAAAAGCAAAACAGGTGGACCTGAATATACTTGAGTATAGCCTTTTAAAATCCTCAAGTGAAGTGAAATGTTTCCGAGTATTATTGTGTCAGCATTGAATTTCTAAAAAAGGATGATAAGCCACTTTGAGTGTTTTCACGTCTGTTCACAGAGGTGTAATAATAACAATACCCCATATTGTTTCAGTCAGTGTAAAGCTCAAAGGACAGTTTGAAAGGGCACTTTTTTTGTTGAAATCCTGTCGATCTGTGCAGTACTGTCTGTTGTTGTCAAGCTGAGATATTTTTTGTCAGCACTTTGTTTTTGTTATTTTCTAAAGCATTGTTTTTTTGTGCGATAGCATGCTGCTGAGAAACCCAATTCCCCCAGGCCAAATGTATTGTTTTTTATTCCAGTGTCTCAAGTACAGTTCTCTGTCATAGACAAGAAAAAAACAAACAAAAATGAAAAATAAGGCACATTCTAAGGATCTCTTTTTTCAATTAAATCAAACAGTGAATTGTAGTATTTTTTTTTTTAATGAATGTGTCTGTGTTTGCTGTTAATTTCTCCTCCCACGCCACTCATCTGCTCTCACAAACACGTGCAGGATGGCGCAGCAGTACTACGAGTACGTCAACTACAAGGAAGAGCATGTGCAGGAGCAAAAGAAGCTTCCTAAGGGAGCGTGCCACACCTACATCATCGTCTTCCAGTCAGTCTTCAACATCATCTTCCATGTGAGTCTTCAGCCATCTTTTGTTCACTAATGCTTCAGCTGACTTCATGTTGTGTTTAACACTGGAGAAGAAGTTTGTACAGCTGCAGAAACAAATTAGCCATCTCTCTCTTCCTCATCAGCTGAGCTTTGTCTTCGCGGAGTTCCCCATGATTTTCATCCTCAACAGCTACCTGCATTACAACGAACATGTTCTCTGCAACGTCAAAGCTTGTGGTAAAGACAACTGCTGCTTCAGCTCCACTGATGGATACTTACAGACTGTGTAAAATGATTCAGACCATCCCATCCAATGAGATATACAAAGCTATAGTTTGACACTTTGGGAAATACTTATTATACTTCTTTCCAAGAGTGAGATGAGAAGATTGACACCATTCTCATGTCTGTGCGGTAAATATGAAGCTATAGCCAGCAGCCGGTAAGGTTAGCTTTGCATAAAGACTGTACAGAGGGGGAAACAGCTAGCCTGGCTCTGTGCAAAGGTAACAAAATCCGACAACCAGCACCTCTGACACTATAAAACCCTTTCTTAATGCTAAGCTAAGCTAAATGGCGACTGGCTCCAGCTACATATTTACATACAGACATGAGCGTGATATTGATCTTCTCAACTAAATTTTCCCATTGGCTCTGTGGAGTCCTTCACCATCCTTTCACTGATTATTGTTGTTGTGTATGTTCCACAGACTCTGCTCTTATCAGCTTTTGTTTTAGCCAAACAGAGAACTATTTTCAACAAAGAAAGCTCTGATAAATTCAGTGTACACTCCTGCCCAACCCCAAACATCAGACACACGAAGTTAGTGACTAGCTGGTGGAACTTTTAGCAGCTAAACACACTGGAACACTGGACTATAAATCAGTTGGTCAGAGACACAACTCCAAATGAATGCTAATGCCGCTTCATTAATGAATGAGCAACACACTCACCACAACTTTAATGATAATTTGTCAAATTTACTAGAGTGAAATTTCTTTTTCATTTCCCTCAATCACATTTGTTAAAAAAACATAAAAACAAAAAACAACCAAAGTGAAAAAGGGCCCCTCGGTCTGTGTCTCATGTCTTCCCATGGTTTGTCCTAGACTGCTTAACAGAAAACCAGTCTCATAGGTTTGCATGAAGTAGAAGCACATGCGCTAGGCAAGTATATACCTTTCGTCTGCTGTATTTTAGTAGCAGCGAGGTGTGAAAGGAAACAAGTTTTCCTCCTACTGTGAAACTAGTGAACACTTCTGCTAAAGCTAAAATGTTTTTCCTGACGTGCTTAACTTCTGCACTTCTGCCCACAGCGCTTCATTTTTATTATAAACAACAATACTGTAGAGGTTCACACCATCGCGTGCCTCACAGACGACCTCTTCAAAATACAAAACCATGATCACACAAAGATCCTAGCTGCTCTGCTAGTTATCCATTCCACTTTTTATAATGTAGTCATGCGTTCGTTGCAGAGATGCAGTCTCATGTGTTGAACAGACAGGACTGAAACCTGTTGGTTGCTTCTCATCACCTCATTTCTAACGGCCGAACCTTCCTCTTCCTCTGCCAGGAGCAACGGTCACTGGAGTGATCCCTGGCTTCAACACCACCGTGCTGATCAACCTGCCTCGCTCCATGCTGCTTATCCAGGTGGAGAGTGTCCTCATGGGCTTCGCCTTCCTCGCCATGATTATTGTAAGATCGAATTTCCCTCACACACACATACACACATTCACACACACACACACACACACACACACACACACACACACACACACACACACACACACACACACACTCACCTCTGACTCCCTAGAATTCAGTGAGTTTGGGTTATTTGTTATGTACGAATTTGATCGTCGGGTGCCTGTTGTACTCTGTTTTGAGAGAAGGTCTTGGGAACTTAGATGGGCCCTGTGTCTCGAGGAGAGTCCCTGTTTAAAAATGTAGTTTAAAGATCTGGGGCCTGCTGGTATGTAAGATCTGTTAAACCTGCATTAGTTAATACATTTTTGCCAGTTGGGGGCAGCACAGCAAATTATATACATGTGTTATATATGTGTTAACATATACACCCAGCAGCTACTTTTTATGTGCACCTGTAAAATTGAATGCAATCCAATTGAATAACTCAAATTCTACCTTTACAAATATAATAATGCTCCGTTTTGATCGACAGTGTCAGAGATATATTAATTTAACTATATGTTTACCATTAAGGTTATAGTTTGCAGTGGAACCTGACAACACCACCACTTACTATGACCTCAGTAATTAATTACAACTTCAACAAAAGCTGGCTGCTATAAGTCTGGTAGAATATGTGGCAGAGCTGTTGTTTGTACTGGAGATTACATTGTGTAGGTGTATCTAATAAAGTGTACGACACACTCATTTGTAAACACTTTATTTATCAAACCAGCAGGCACAAAGCAACATGGCCAATTGACGAAAATTCTGTTAATCCAATGTTCACTCTGTGAATATTGTATATATACAGTATATTCTTACATAGGTTCACCACATAGTTGCTAATTTAAAGTGTGCTCTTTGTTCTTGGTCAGCTTTTCAATGAAACCGTTACCTGATGCTGGAAACGATGCTAATGGGAGCCAAAACAGTGAATTTACAGGCAGTAAAACCAAAATAATGAGCTAAAAGCTGGGGTTGATCAATTGTTCATATAAAAAGTATTCATTAGAGCAGCTTTAAGATGTTAACAATTGAGTAAGAGTCTTTATTATCCACAAAGTAATTTCAATATATAATTAATTTCCATTCATTTTCTAAACCCACAGTTCCTTGTGCTGTGTGGTGCTGCCTACCGCCCGACAGAAGAGATCGACCTTCGCAGTATCGGCTGGGGAAACATTTTCCAGCTGCCTTTCAAACACCTGAGAGACTACCGCCTGCGACTGCTCTGCCCCTTCTTCATCTATAGCGGATTTGAAATGCTGTTTGCGATCACCGGATTCTCTCTGGTACTGCGCTGTCAATGACGTTTGTTGAACAGTAGAGTAGCTTTTGCTTGCATTGCTTCATTTGGTTTGTGTCTTTGGATAGTTTATAATGCAAAATAATAATAATAACAGGGCACATTATGGAGCAGGCAGATTGTGGTACTAAAGACATGAAGTATGTATGTAATATATATGTTTCATCTAATTTCTCTCTTTCTCCGCCTCCACAGACGTATGGTGTCTGCATTTTGGGCCTGAGAAAACTGTGGCTCCTTATACTCGTCTATGGCCTCTCCTGCTCCGTCTTTTCCTCCCTCTCCCTTTGCCTCCTTCGCCTCCCGCGCTGGGTGTGTCTGGTGGCGGGTGCTTTTGTGCATGCGGTGCTGCTGGTGGCTCTCCTGTCGTTTTCTATAGTTCACGACAAAGAAAATCTTAACAGAACAGAGTATCTGGCCCCTCTGCTGGTGATCTCTGTGCTGTGGGGACTCGGCACTGCCCTGAACAAAACCGGAGTCAGCAGTAAGTAACAGCTGTGGTGTGTGTGCGTATGCTACACTAACTTTGTTCACACGTGTATCAGCATGAACTCCTCTGTGTGTGTGTGTGTGTGTGTGTGTGTGTGTGTGTGTGTGTGTGTGTGTGTGTGTGTGTGTGTGTGTATCAGCTCTGCTCGGTCTGCTGTACGCAGAGGAAAAAGAACGTCTGGACTTTGTCTACACCATCTATCACTGGTGGCAGGCCATCGCCATCTTCATAGTCTACCTCTGGTCCCATCTGCCGATGAGGGTACGACTGTGTGTGTGTGTTCAGACAATGTTTAATGCGTGTTTGTGTCTCGAATATAGCACATTTTAAACATCGCTTGTTTCTGTCCCTCTCCCCCAGGCCAAACTCTCCATCCTTTTGTTCACTTTGTTGGTGGCCTGTTACTGTTATTGGGTGATGGAGCGCCGGCTTGCCAATAAAGTGCCCTTCAGGCTGCCACGCATCCCTCGGCCCCGGCACAAGGTAACCAATCACAGTCTGACACACTCACAAATGACTGCCTGAACCGTGGCAGATTCATGCTGTCAGATTCATGCTGCAGTTTACTTGAACAAATAGGGATTCAGTTTGCTTTGTAGCCAAATATGGTAAAACAAATATTGGTGTCCATATGATGTAAAGAAGCAATCAGAATCAGTCTGCACATATGCTGTTATGTTTCAAAATTATAGCATCCTTTGCCAGATGAGTAACAGTTTTGTTTTATATATTTAATTTCAAGTGAGACATAAAACCTTCAAACACTGAATGAGCAGCTTCCCTAAAATGAATAAATGAATGGGCAGCCACACTGAAAGACAGTTTTGTTTGAAATATAAATTGTGGGTATTTTAAAAACCTTCTGCTGGTGTTCTCATGTAGCTGTGAAGTTAAAAAACCTTTTATAGCAGCAAAGCATAGACATTAAAACCCCCCTCCACTGTTTTGCTTATTGTTACATCATTTGGATGTATGACCTTCACCGTGCAGAGTTTAAAACTAGAAGGCTGTTTTTTTCTGTGCTCACCTTAAATCTCATTTTAAGACCTGTACATACGAGCAGGATTTTGTGACATATCACATGTTACATATATATTAAATATGCAACTTACACAGGTGTGATATGGAAACTTGAAACCTCCAACAGACAGACACTGAAAATAACTTGTCTGAACCAGCAGTGAAGGAGGCTGTCAAACTTAATAAGGAGGCCTTTTCAGGTTTGGTTAGGGTCTCCTGACTTTTGGTCAGCCCCAAGGAACGTCTAGCAAACTATCAGATGACTCAGGAAGGGAAAGGAGGGTTTGCCTCAGGCTGCGATCAGTTCAGGAGGCGAACTGCCAACCCTTTGCAGAAGTATAAATCTCACTGCGCACTAGATATCCACTTTTTATTCCTTATTCTGGAGTGAACAATGCTTTTTCATCCTGCATGTGAACAGTTTTATTCCCTCCAGGAAACTCTCTTCTCTCATGCAGAAATAAAGAATTATCTTCAGAGATCTGCTGTGTGGTGAGATTTGAACTACTGTAAACAGTGGTTTGCCCTGCACTCTACCAGCCCTCTATGGAAGGAATCCATTGGCTATGCAGGAGTCAAGTCATAATAATATAGTCAGAGCTTTATCGTAAAACATTTAACTGGTGACTAAAAGGTGAGTGCAAACACAGTTTAACTTAAGAGCGCCTCACTTTGTCTCAGTCACCAACATAACATATTATTTGTGTCTGCAGGTCAAAGGCTACCGCTACCTTGAAGAGGACAACTCAGATGAGTCAGACTCTGAGAGAAGTGAGGAGGATGTTGGAGATGACGAGGAGGACGAAGAGCATGTGGTGGAAGAGATGGGAGCAGAGGACAGGGAGGAAGGAGGCCAAGACGGAGGGGTCCAGGGAGCTGACTCACCCAGAAGCAGGAGGAGAGGAGCTGAGGGTCACCGTCGCAGACGGGAGGACGCCCATGTGAAGTAGGGAGAGAGGGAGGATCGTAAGCGAGGGTGAGAGAGTAGCAAATGAGGGGAGATGGTGGACAGATGACCGATACACAGAAGAGGAGGAGAGTTAGAGACGCGCTGGATGCTGTTGTGTTCATGACTCCATTCATATTTTTACAGATACTACACTAAACAAATCATTTCTTTTCTGGAATGAGCTGGAATTAAAAAGCTCTGATTACCTGTCCAACTGTAACAGCGATCCAGAGGAGAAGGTACAGAAACCATATGGCTATTTAACAACAGATATGACGGTCTTAAAATGTAGTGCACACTGGATAGTAATAATATAATATAATAATGAATATAATAATAATACAACAAGAACCGTTCTTTTTTTTGTTTTTGTTTATTGAGATGAATACAAAGCCAAAATCAATGGCTTGTTTTTTGTATCTTTTTTGTATCTGTAAAACAATATACAAAATACAGAACTAAAAACTAAAAGCAGCAACAACAACAGTTTTGTTTTTCCTTTGCTGCAGTTTGTGGCTCATATTTACAGAATGTACTGGTAATTATAGAGGGAGTTGCAGTTGCTTTTGTGCTTATCCAAGTAAACACACTCTGTAACTTGGTTTCATTTTTAAAAGAGCTTTTTGAGAAAAAAAGAACTGAAAGTGACAGAAAAAGAAATGAGGAATTGATTTTCTGAGTTTATCCTCCGGGTGAAGTGTGTTTTGCTGGAGTCATTTTTAGAGAGTCTGGTCCTGCTGGATGTGAAGAGCGTAAGCAGCATCAGCTATATTTGATCTTCTGTCCTTGTTTGCCTTCAACCCTTTAATTTATGCACAATTTTTAGAGAAAACAAGCCGACTCAAGCTATTAAAAGAAGCTCAGGCATGTGTTTGTTGCCTGATGTATTTCTTGGGAGAAGTTTAATATGAATATGAATATATGTAACAGTGGCCTCAGGGATATGTTACAGTAATTAATGCGTGGACTGGCTCAATTGTTTAATATAGTAATCTACAATATGAAAGTAAACAATATTATACAATAGTATAGAGCCTAGCTAGCTCCACCTAGGGGCTGTGATCTGATAACATCAGCATGCGTGTCTAATATACCTGATGTGCTGATGTTAGCATGTTAACATGCTCACAGTAACTATGTTAACATGTTGATGTTTAGCAGGTATAATGTTTACCATGTTCAATATCTCTGATATGTACTAAATAGCACTAAACACAAAGTGTCTCTGAGGCTGATGGGTATGTCCTTAGTTCTGCAGGTATTTGGGCATAAACCAAAGAATTGGATAATCTAAGCGTGGCTATAAAAAGAGCTGGTACACAAAATAACATATCAAGCAAACAAGGTCAGTTACCTTGAAACTGAACACATATCAGGGCGTCATCATGCCCTTAAAACCCTTAAAAAGGTATTGTAACATTTGTATTAATTTAAGTATTAAAATGTGATACGTTATTGGAGATATTATTTTGTCATGATTCAAAAACAGCTTTGTTTATGCTGAATGCCCAAACCAAGGACTACTAGGTCTTTATCACGTCAAAGCAGGAGAAACAGGTGAGGAAAATAATACAATGAATGGCTGCTGAATTCTGTTTAGCTGCTTCAGTTTCAGGGTCCTGGTGTTGTGTGTGCTGGCTCACTGTCAAGCCTGACTGAGACACTTGAATAGAACACAGCCATTGTAAATGTTATCAGTAACACCTGTGCTTAAGTCAAAGTGTCTGCAGTAAAACAGCCGTATTAATCATAACCAGTTGGCAAGTTTGGAGACCTGCTATTGGATGATTTAGTGATTGTGAGAACACAGATGTCATTATATACAAAACCTGTACAGTATGTTATTCTATTGTGCTTTCTTATCACTCTGTTTCCTGACATGTCTTTTGTTTTTCTGTCCATGTAAAGTTTGTAAAGTTATGTCATGTTGAGCTGGAAACAACAAGGCTTCATCACACTTTCGATATTTTTTGTTTGAGTTGGTTTGATCCAGGCAGCATTCAAAGAAAAGTAGCTAAGTAATGTCAGGACTGCAAGCAGTCATGTTTTCATACTGATGGTCAAACCTTCCTGTATGTTGTAGGTTCGGTACCCAGAGTTTGTATAGTTTATTTTTGGGGGGCTTTTTTGCCTTTACTGGACAGGACAGGAATAACAGGAAAGGGGGAGAAAGAGTGGGAAAGTGACACGCAGCAAAAGCCCACATGTCAGACTACCAGGTGAGCGCCCCCAACAGTTCTCTTTTGTAATGAAAAATAACTCATTAAATCAAATAGCTGATGCCAGTGGTACGCAATGTTGCACTGATCTCTATGGTGTTAATTTATGTAATGTCATGTTACTGACTTAAACAGTGCAGTGTGAACCTCTTTGTTGTTGTGTTGAGGAAAAAACTTTGTACTTCTCTCTTAATTACACCTCTACATTCAACTAAAGATTGTGCTGAACTTACCTGCTGCTCTCTGTTATTGTGTTTGTCTTGACTGGTGGGTGGTATGATGCTAATGTCACTGACTTTATATTATGGCCATTGTGACAGCCAGGCACTTATCACCATGGAAACTTTAAAGTAGGTACTTTGCTTGTGTAAGAGTAGAAATATTATAATTATCTTGAAAAAGAAAACACATTTCAATGTAAAAGTGTCACAAATTTTACATAACTAATTTAGATAACAGCCTTCACTTTCAAATGGTATATTAATGATGCATTATAACATCAGGTTATTATGAACACTTGAACACAAGTTATAATAATGGTACTGGTATTTAAACTGCATCATTTTTGGGTCTTTGTGTTTTCCATGCTTCTGCAGGGATTATCAGATGCTCAATAAATATGGGCCCTGCACTAAACGTGTCCCCAAATAATAAATACTCTAAACATTATGACAGAACATTACATTTGAACTTCTGCACTGCAGTAAATGAACTTTGTAAATGTATGTAATGTAAATGTTCACATATGATTAGTGCTGTTTGCCCAGATGAAACAATGCCAAACATCCTCTCTGCATACATCCACTCAACACAGGAAATTAGAGAAAGAACTGGTCCGCTTCTCAATCTGAACTTTATTTCACTTGTACTAAGACAAAATGAGTATGAACAGAAATAGGAATATGAGCTGGGATAAAGAGGTAGCTGCTACGTCACTGATGGTTTGTGTTGTAAATGAAGCCTTAAACTCAGAACCAAACCAAAGTTCAGGCTCTTTGGCTCATAGTCAGGCCCCTAAAGCACAGCGCCCAGGTGTTAGCCTGAGCCGACACTGTTGCCCGTCCTCATCCGTTTCTTCTCAGTGCCTGATGCGTCTGATGGACTGGATCTTTGGGGTCTGGCAGTGGGAGCCCCAGTTCTTCCAGTGCTGGTAGTCTCCGCTGTGTCTTTCACACTCCATGATGTACTGCTGGCCTCTGTAGCCCGGGTACTCGTAGCACACAAAGCTGAAGAAAGACAGAGGCAGGAGGAGGATGGAAAGTGAGTAAGTGAGAAGAGCTACAGTTACATTTCTGTGTCTTGCTTTAAGTGAAGAAATTCTCCAGGTGGTATTCGATTTAACCACCATTGGGGAAAGCATTCAAATTAGAGTGACACTGTATTTCTGAGACCAATAGCAATATTTGAAAAGTGAGACATTTAAATAATCATGGCAATCTAGTATTTAGTAGTTGTGGAGATATTTCAGTCAGGACCAAAACAGTGGACCAATTCACATTGGCATCCCTAGAGCCATGCTGCTGGGGTGGCTGAGAATAACTGCATCATGGTTTTTAATATTTCACTGAACAGAAGGGTGATCCAGCTGTTAGGACAGTGGTGGAAAGAGTGGGAAACTGCTGGAACGAAAAAAGAGAAAAGTGAAAAGAGCCAGGGGTAAATCTAGATGGGTTGCTAAAGATGCCTGGCCACCCCAAGTGCCACCCCAGTTTGGTGTCAAAAACTGTCAAATGTAACATTAATTTATATTAATTTGATAGTTGGTCAAAAATAACACTTTAACACATACTTAATGATCTGTTCTGCTAATGTTTCAGACAACATGATAGGCTGAAATTCTTCTTACTTTACCAATGTGCCACAATAATGTGTTTTAGTTCAAATATCTTCATTTGCCCCCCCCCACACTTAAAGTCTGCTGTATAAAATGTCTGTTTAATTCTTTGGTACTGAATGTGTTTTTTCTACTCCTTGCTTCATTTTTCCTCTTTAAAGCCCTCTGGAAGTTCTTTATGTGTTGGGATGAAGCACTGACTTACGCTCCGCACTGCACGTGCATGGAGCCCACCTCAGGCCTGAACCAGCCCATGGCCTGCAGGGAGGGGTAGTCGTCGCACAGCTCGCTGCAGCGGCCCATGAAGTTCTCCCTCTCGAAGATCATCATACGGCTGCTTTGGTGAGACTGTGGAGGGGATAGGTGTTAAAGTTAGCGTTAGGCCTGTCAGACAGATGTAAGACAGAAGCACAGAGTTGTCTCATTTCTGTTTCACTCGCTCTTCTGATCACTCCCTCCCTCCCCTCACTATCACTGCCACTGTCGGTCGTCATGCTCTGCAGGTACTCACGGCGCAGTAGATGGGGCGGAAGGACATGAAGCGCTCGGTGTGGTAGGACAGGGAGCCGCTGTAGGCGTCCCAGTTGGGGTACTCGCCTCTCTCCAGGATGAACTGCTGGCCCTGGAAGTCATGGTGCTCGTAACCCACCCAACTGGACACACGAGTGGAAGAACAAGGTGAAGTAGTCAAACAGGTGAGTAAAAATATTAATGTTTGAAAATCAGTGTGAACATAAAACAGGTGACATTAGACGGGGTGAGGAGTAAAAGGAGAGAGTCAGCAGCTGGAACATGAAACCAGTCTTGTCCTTCTAGTGGTCCCAGGAAACAGTGCACCTCATTAGGAGGATGATGGGCGGGTGCATGAAGTTGTTTTAATTAGTTACATTTAACATTCCCGCATTGTATCCACCATTTAAAAAATGTTCACAAAAAAAACACAACCAGGTGTGTCAGCTGAACTGAAGAGGACAGAGTGTACACAGGCAACTTCCAAACTGTCCTTGCTGCTCATTTGGCTGATAACAGGCTGTAGCCTGTAACATTCGTGGCTTGCTATCTGTCCACTTAGTTTCTTCCAAATACCTTGACTTGGTATTCAGGGATTGTATTTTCCTCCTTAGTATACAGTGGTAATGGTAATTTGTGATAATAGTAAAGTTCTCACAATCTGTTGTACTTTTAGTAGAATTAAGAACCGTAGAGAGTCATAAAACAATAAGTACATAACCATCTATTTGAGGTTGATATTTATCACTTCTAAAACTAAAAGAAACTATTTTTTATTTAGAGTTTTTTTTGTTATTAAATAGAACTCCAGGCAGTATATCGGATATTGTGTCAACATAATTATTGTCTTGGGTAAATATCTTATTATATTGCCCTGATGCATGCTGAAGGTGTAAGGTTGGTTAATGAGACGGCTGTTGGAGGGACAATCTGCCAGAGTTCAAATAGTTTTAGTTTTCTGTATTCATGTTCTTTGGCAGTGTCGTCACACACTTCCATGTACCAATGAGAGTGTGACAACATTTGAATCAAAATGTAATGATTGTGTCACTCAGATCTGGTCAAACCACACTCACACAGGGGGTTACACTCTTAATAAATAACACCCCAGGATGTTTCTTCAAAACTTTACCTTTGATTCTTGCTTATTCATACAGGAATATTTAATGATTTCAAGAAAAACATTTCAGAGATGGGAAGTTAGCTAGCAGTGAGAAAACTGGACCACAGAAATATAACAGTACTGACACAGTATTGCATCCATCACAGGGATTGTGGCTTTTTTTTGTCTCATACACTGTCTCACACCATTTTATCAAAGGGATAAAACCACTCATGTGACCTGAAATTATCCACTGCTGACCAATGATAACTGCTGAGCACAGGTGCCAGCCTCCACAAAGTGAAACTCTGCAGTATAAATAGCTTTCAGATTGGCTAAAAAAAAGATGGAGATAAAAACTCTTTTCCCAGCATTTCATCTGAAAAAGAAAACTGTGACAAAAAGAAGACGATCTCCTGACTACTGCTCATACTGGGTGCGCCCTATTGGTGGGACACAGTTACCTCAGAGGTGACATGCTTTAGTGGGAGCCTGGATGTTACTTCCTCTCTCATTATCTCTCTACCTCGGTCTCACAGACAAACACTTAGATAAACACACACACACACACACACACACACACACACACAGTCAGTCAGTCAACTGTCCACAGAGACTTGCAGGCGTACAGGCTGTGTGACTCACGCTCCACTCTCCACTCGGATGGAGCGGATGTTGTCCATGCCACATTCGTGGATGTTGCAGCACTCGGAGGTGAACTCCATACACTTGCCCTGGAAATACTCCCGCTCAAACACAGTCACCTGCACACAGGGGGAGACAGGGGGGAGGCATTATACATGTGTACTGTATACATGTGTTTATGTGTGTGTGTGTGTGTGTGTGTGTGTGTGTGTGTGTGTGTGTTCACCTTGAAGCAAGGGGCTGTACCCATGCCAGGGAAGTACATGGGTGAGGTCATGTGGGTTCTAGCGTATCTATTCATTTCTAAAGCAAAATAGAAAACAAGAAAAACATTAGCAGATGTATCAGAGGAGTACACACAGTAATGGTGTTAGTATGAGCACATTCTGATTCACTGGATAACGAGGAAAAAACGGTTCCTTTAAGTGAACTTTTTTTTTAATTTAACTCATATTGTTTCCTCCATATCAATTAAGAATTGAACTTTCATCATACAGCCAACATGTTCTTCAGAAACAACGAGCAAACACATTTAATCCGTTAAGTCCATCCCGTGGGAAACTTCTGTCAGTCACTTTCCCGCTCCTGCTTACCTGGATGCTCTCCTCGCGCTCCTCACCAACCAAATCCTCTTTACGTAGACTTTTGTCTGAACCTGGCGCTTCTGTTTTATACCGGCGTCCACGCGAGGACCTCGTGCTTGCGCGTGTGCGCGTGATGCCCCTCCATTCTGATGATGTGAACGAGGCGAGTTTGTCAAGTGCCACGCTCGCGCGGATTTAGGGTCTTACTTCCGGTCAGAGACTTCAGCAGTCTATTGAACTCTGTTTTGTACAGTGATATTTCGAAGTAATGCACAGTAAGAAATTGAAAATGGAAAACACAATCACACAAATATATGATTGTTAAGTTATCAGATTTTTCTTTTGGCCTCAAATGAACTGTTCCACGAGCAAGGATTCATAAAAATGTAACTACAGCTAAAAAGATTAGCTTAGTCAATTAGACTAATTGATAATGAATTAATTACACTTCTCACAAAAAGTTAGGGATATTCCACTTCCGGGTGAAATTTATGGAAAATGTAAAAAGTTGATGCTACAGTGATATTATATCATGAAAGTAGGGCATTTAAGTAGAAGGTCAAATTAAGATCACCTGGAAAGGTTATAGTGCATTTTATGTACATTCTGAAATTTCATCCGAAAGCCGAAATATCCCTAACTTTTTGTGAGTAGTGTAAATATCAATGATGCCAACTTCTTCAATGTGAGAATTTGTTGCTTTAAGTAGATTTATAACTCATAAAGTATGTGTGAACTCATTTTATAAACTAAACAATTAACTGATTAATGAAGGGCCTAAAGTGGACAGATTCTTATCAATAGTGAAATTGTTTGAGTTTGAGTGATCATTCCTATGGAAGTCCAATATTCATGTTACATAATGTTAGGCCTTGCACTTAATCAATAATGACAATAATAATTAGTTGCAGCTCTACATGGAAACTCACTTCTGAACTATTAAGACTCTTATTTTGAAGGCAGAGGGAAGAAGAGTTCCGGTGTTCCCCTGTCTAATTGTGATTAACGTGACGCAGGTGAGAGTGAGCGTGACCCTCACGTGCGCTCCTCTGTGCTCATGTTTGTGCGTAAAAAGCGGTTTGTGAGCGCGTGCCGGTTAGCCGGCCGCTCGGCGCGCGCCCCCAAACTCTCTCTCTCTTTCTCTCCCACTGTCTCTCTCTCTCTCTCTCTGTCTTTGTAACCCTATGCGGCCTGTCGACTCAGCAGATCATATAGAGGCAGGCACAGAGGTGAGGGTGGGGAATGCGGGGCTGTTGTTGGCCTATTCGTATAGGTCAGCAGTGCCATCGTATAGAGCAACAATGGCCGGGGCTATAGGCAGAGAATGAGAAGGATTTGGAGAGCCATCCGGGAGCACGTTTCAATGATGACTCCCAAAAGTCGAGGAAATTGGGACAGAGGAATTCAATTAATGAGGATAATAATTCATAGTAACAGTATAGTAATAGCATTCTCTTAAAATTAAAAACATATCTAGAAAAATGGTTTAAGAGAGTTTGTCTTAAACACACAGAAACACTGAACAATGAAACAATAACATTTGAAATGCTTCCATGATGAAGCTGCACCAGTGTCCTGTCCTCAGAACATTTTTGCTCTGATGTTTTAATTCAATCCCCCTACCCAGTCCATCACTTTAATCGGCAATGGGCCACAGTTGCCACAGCAACCCCAACCCCCATGCCCCCACCTCACATCACCTCATCTGGTCTTTGGCCCTTGAAATTTCATCTAGAGAGCACAAGAAGAGGCACCAAGTTCCTCTCAATGACAGACACACAAAGGCACCAACGCCACCATTTTCACAACAAAATCTCAGAAGTGAACGTCCTGCTTCCTCTCTTCATTAGTTTAGAATGAAACATTTATGTACGTGGTGAGCTGTTGTCCTCTCTGAATTTTTCAGGTAATCCCTCTCTCCTGTGTAACTGAACTGAATATGAACTACTCCACAGAAGACAGCCTTTGACTTAATAAATCTAATAGTGATATACATAATAGCAAGGGCACCATCAGGATGCTGCACTTTGTTGTATTACATATTCTTAGTGTTATGGGTTAATGTATTGCCGGATAAACAGATGTTCTGCTATATGCCTGTATATGAAAGGCAAAACATAAAATGTCAACACAGGAACAATGAACTGCTATATCTTTCTGGACTGTGTGAAGGAACATCCATCACGCTTTATTGAACTGAAGGTGTATTTCTGAGTTACATCAGACGTTTCAGACAACATACAGATTTTGTGGCTTAGATTGCCCTAAAAATCACAAATACAGGTGGGCCACAAAGTAAAATGACGATGTCATGTTCCCGTCATGTTTCCAGCTGTGCCAGATGTGAAAATGTATACCTGCAAATAAGAATTTTTCCTTTTTTATCTACAAAGGGAGCGGGTCCTCTTCTATGGAGCTGGCCATATTGAACTGCCATGTTTAAGGCCAGAGCGGCCACTGTAGGGGTTTCAGTTTGTTACACACTGGTCCTTTTAAATCAAATAAAATCAAGTTCTCTGACAACACAATGCATTCTTTATTGTTGGGTAAAATTATATTTTCTTTTACAAATCCCCTTTGCTTATGCTTTGATCTGTGATGTGTAGCCTCACTCATTTCTCCTCATCTGCTCTGAGAAGTGTTTTGTCAGCTTGAATGTCTTTTTGGATGGTGGACCCCGACTGATCCAGTCACTGAATCCAGTCCAAGGTGTAGGACCTGAGTCTGTCCTCCAGTCTCCACTACAGGACGGAGAACAGGCAGACGAGGATGCATAAATTAGAGACCTGCCCCAGGGTGCTCACTTAATTTCCCCTCGCTGTCGGACACTTCCCCTTTTTTTTCTACATTCATGTGACTCTCAGCAGTCACTGAGTGGGGTAAGTGTGTGATTCACCCCTTCACACCGCGCTCCATGTGACCATTCACTGGTGTGAGCATTTGAGGATATTCAAATCTGCAGGATTTCTATGAGGCCGGCCACTGAATCCACGATATGATCAGTTTCACCTCATCTGGTGAACAGCTGCGGCCCTTCCTGTCCTTATCAGGACACGTGACCGGGCCTGCGCAGCCACAATCGACCAGTTTGCTTGTTCCCTCGTGAGCACTTTTCGCATCTCACAGACTTCCCTCTTGCAGCCAACGCCCACAACAATATTTCACCCTCCCACACAAGGAAAAAGACGAAGGGCTTTAATTTAATAGCTTTCTCCGACTCCCACTGTGAGGAGGGAGATTCAGATTATTGTCCATGCACACTCTGAACCACTTTGTTCGCCCAGAGGTGGAACAGCCAGGTTATTGCTTCTTACAGCTTATTGCTTTTTCCTGTTATTATTTGTCCCAGTGCCTCTTGATTACAGCAGTGGAGGGAATGGGAGCGAAGAATTCTGTGACAGGCCGTTAAATGTGAGCCTGGTCAGCCTGGGTATTAATATTATGAATCTCTTATTGGGGCTATGGCCTTAGAAAAAGACTTTGCATGTAACATGTACAAGTAAAAGTCTCACTTTAAACTGACTGCACTCTCTTGTTAGATCCTTAATTTATGTCAACATCAAGTTATTATGTTAATTTGCCTCCCCTGAGGCCAAATATACATTGATTGTCAGTTTGTCTCTTGTTTCAACCTATATTTCACTGCCTCTCTTTTTGACCCTCTGTCCCTCTCTCTCTCTCTCTCTCTCTGCCTCTCTCTCTCTCTTTGATGATGGGGGTATTTCTATTCTGTGGGGGCTGTGAGCTCAGCGAGTTTGTTTCTGTGTCTATAATCCCCTCTCTCTGGGCGCCAGCATATAAAAGCGTCGAGGGGCCTGCCGCACTCTCACACAGACCACCAGTCTCACCCCCGAGTCTACTCCTTTACGCACACACTGCCACAGGTAAGACAGTGGACAAACATCTTACAGAACGAGAAAAGAAAAGAAAGGCGGGAGGTAGAGAGCAAGAATAACCTGATGTAATACCTAAAAATAAGAAAATGTTATCATAGTTTGAGCTCAAGATATGTGTCTTTCGCGCAAATCAATAATAGTGGACAATAAATGCACCGTGGCCTGTTTATGTCAGTATAAACTGTGCTAAATATAATGCTTGAATCTAGTCAGGTTGGTTCCACAAATACAGCACTTAAATTGCCAGAGTGTTCTGTTTTTAATTTCAGGTTCAAACCTCAAAAAGATTTCAGGCTACCAAAAAAAAAAAAAAGTTAATATGTTTAAATTTAAAAATGTTTGTTTTGGTGATTTGCAAAGAATGAACGCCTGTAAGTAATATTTACTTCATTTTGTTTTGTACCGAGGACTTAGGTAATGTTGATGGGTTTTGATGCAAAATATTGACAAGATAGTAATTTGTGTGTAACTATAGAGGGATTTGCTTTAAAAAAAAAGTTGTTTAATGTTTACCCCCCTCACCCCAATCCTTTTCAAACAGTCTCTTAATAGGACAGTAAAAGACAGCTGATAAACAGCGATTCAAAGCATCTTTTCTTCTCTTCTCAGTCATCATGTCTGGAGATAAATCCAAGTCTGCTTCCCAGACTGATGGGAAGGCGGCTCAGAACAAGATGTCTGAGATGGGCATGATGTCCTACAAGGTACAGTCACACACACACACACACACACACACACACACACACACACACACACACCACACCACACACACCAGATGATCACACATCTGCAAATATATCATACAGTGTTTTATTACACTGTGTGAAGCAGCTGGCCTCTGTAACAGTTTACCTTCTGAGCTGATGTTTATTATCACAACCTGCTGGTTACAGCTCAGTGAGTGGGCGGTCAACTACTACAACTGGCCCAAAAATACCATGTGAGGCTAGTGTGCGTTAAGTCACTGGGGATAATCATAACAACACAGCAACATCATTTTACTCTGCCTCTCTCTTGTTTGGCCACTTACAATCTTCTACCACAGTCTTTCCCTCGTATTTTGACTTTCCACAGATGTTACCCTTGACTTTGAAACCACCTCTGTGACCTCCTCTCTCACTCCCATTCTCTTTCTCTCTCCTTTACCCCAAATATCCAGATGTGTGTGTATGACCAGGAGAACTTCCAGGGCCGCTGTATTGAGATCAACGCCGAGTGTATGAATGTGTGTGACATGGGAATGGATAGGGTGCGCTCCCTGCGCGTCGACTGTGGCCCGTAAGTAGCTTGTGCATGTACAGCTGCACGCACGCACACACCCACCCACACACACATGCAAGTGCCTATAATGTACCCAGCACCCACACTCCTCTGAGCGCAGAGCCGGTGATTTCAGAATTGTACCCCACCATTATGTGACATTTCACACTTCACATTTTGGGCATTTGGATAATGCTTTTATCCCGAGTGATTTGCAGAGAGTGCAGCAGTAGATTGAACTTCAGTGTCTAAACTAGTAACATAACATAGCAACAAACAGCAGTGACTGGAATAAATGATCACGTGAACGATGTGGAGCAATAATATAATCGAAGAAAATAAAAAGAAGGAGATGAGGAGAATGTTTTTTTCAAAAGTAAGAGCAAATAGAACAGAAAAATTATTCCTCAAAGCATGTCCATTATACAGCACCTAAAGGGGACACCCAGTGATTTTGTATTGCCACTGTGCAACACTAAATCACTGGATGTCCCCATACTCAAAATCGGAGCAGCAGAGGCTGAGATTTCCTGACTTACACTGACAGCGTCATCAGGCTTGTTTCTCAAACTTTGGAAAGCTCGTACAACTTTTGTTTTCGGAAGCTGAGTAGTGCTCTTCATGATGACTAAATTTATCTTCATGCATAAAATCAGTGCTCCCTTAGAAGGCAATACAACAACCGTACATCACGCTTAAAGCTCATCACCTCTCTCCCCTCTCGTCCTCGTGACCTTTCCTCCCCTCCCCAGCTTCGTGGGCTGGGAGCAGATGAACTTCTGTGGTGAGATGTTCATCCTGGAGAAGGGCGAGTACCCCCGCTGGGACTCCTGGAGCAACTGCCAGAAGAATGACTACCTGCTGTCCTTCAGGCCCGTCCGCATGGTAAACCCGTCAACAAAATACTCTCCTGACTTTGGCAGCTTGTATCCATACACCTAGTTTGCTCGGCTTTTCTTCTCATTTCAACCACTTTCTCCGCCAACTTTTAGGACCCCGAGAAGCACAAGATCTGCCTGTATGAGGTTGGAGAGTTCAAGGGTCGTAAGATGGAGATCATGGACGATGATGTCCCCAGCCTGTTCTCCTACGGTTTCACCGACAGAGTTGGCAGCATCATGGTCAGCTGTGGAACGTGAGTATGGCGACACATTACTAGCACTTTCTCATCTTTTATGAAAGAGTTGCTTGCAGTTTGTGGGAAATACACGTATTCGTTCTCTAGCCAAGACTTAGATGAGAAGATTAATAGCACTATAGCACTGTCATGTCTGTACATTAAATTGAGCCAACAGACGTCAGCAGCTCAGTGTCTGTGTCAGAGGTGTGGCAGGAAACAGAGGCTGTTTTTGAAATGCTGTGATTACTTCATTTGTACTGCTCCTCGCTGCCTGAAAGAAACAGCTGGGAGGCAGGCTGCACAGTGGTTTTGTTACCTGACAGCATGACAAACAGATCGATGTCTTTATTAGATGTTTATCCTCCCTGATTTGTCTCCATCTGTGTTTCTAGCATCTTTCTCTCACATTTTATGTCTGTTACTCATCTTTCAACCTTGTGTTCTTGAATCAGTTTTTTCTGATCAATCATGTTCCTACCCACCCATCACTTTCTGTACTGCTACAACCTTGCAATACATGCCCACTTTGGTGTATGTAAATGTAAATTTCCTCCCCCTCTGCTCTTCCCCCGTCTCCCCAGCTGGGTGGGCTACCAGTTCCCCGGCTACCGTGGCAGCCAGTACCTGCTGGAGAAGGGCGAATACAGGCATTTCAATGAGTATGGTGCCCGCTGCCCCCAGATGCAGTCCATGAGGCGCATCCGTGACATGCAGTGGCACCCACACGGCTGCTACACCATGTCCTCCAAGTGAAACCCAGCGAGGGCGAGGAAGAGAGGGATCAGAGGAGAGCTGGAGTTGGAGGGCGGGCACAGAGATGGCGTAGGAGGCGAGGGAGTGAGAGCGAAGAAGGAGAGGAGGAGGGAGAGGATGTAATATTTCCTCCTCTGTCCCAAAGTCTCTTAGTGGTTTGAGTGCAGCATGAAGGGAATACAGTAGGTTGTTATTTTTAGTTGTAATCTAGCGACCAATGAAAAGTTATTCAAAGGGAAGGAGGAGATAATTACACAGACAATATCTGATAATAAACAATTTTTGTTCTCCCTTTCGCACCGTCTCTGTTTGTCAGCTCCCTTCTCCCCACTTTCCTCTCTCTCCTCCCCTCCCCGCCTCTCTCCCCCTCAAACTTCTCTTCCACATAACACCAACGTCAGCCCTCACTCAGCCCATTAGAGCCTGAATGACGGCAGTACCAGTGTGGATTTGTGTGTGTTTGTGTGGTGGGGGGAACTGAGACAGAGGAAAACAGCAAAGGAAGTGGTGGTCAATTCTCTGAGCTCAGATCCTGCAGTCACATCAACCCTAAACCCCAATAAAGTATCTCACACCCTGTTCCACTTTCAATGACGTCTTATTTAACAGATATGGTTGTGATATATATCTCCCAAATGCATGGACTGATTATGAAACAATGGACCCCTGGGCATAGACACATAACCTCTTCCTACCTACCCAAACAGCCCCCACCACCCTGCACATTATTTTGCTCTCTAAATGTGAGCTTTTGGTTGAAAAAGGATCCTGAACTTAAAGCTGCTACAATCAATATGTGTTTTGTATTACAAAAGTTGCTCACAGTGACAAACCAATAGAATCATCACCCGCCATTTACACCAAAAAAAAAGCTCTGATAAACCAACTGTGCACGACCTGCCCAGGACCAAAAAACAAATACAAAATAATGGCATCTAGCTAGTGAACAAAGTAACAGCTTAAGAGCCAGATATTTCCTTGAGGAGCAAAATCAGAACTAAAGGAGTTTCAATATAGGACCCAGATGGCCAGCAATACAACTCCAAATGAATGCTAATGTGGCTCTGTATCTTATGGATGTGTAAATACTAAATAGGCACCTTTTTGCTAACCAGTTCGTATTCTAAACTTAAAAGGAGATAATATGTCATTGGTGTGTTTATGGCATGTATCTGCTGCCCCCTAGTGTCAGAAATTTTAAATTTATTTCTTTTAACAAAAAAATTTTGGGGGTGGTACCCAAGTGAAAATTTTTAAGTTTTTGGGGTAAATTTGGGGGTAGCTCAACGCTACATTAGCTGCTAACACATCCCAGATTTTTGACCTAGCTGTTGGCAAGGAAGAAAAATTTGAAGCAAATTTAATCAATTTTAAGTTTTCCTGCTGGACACAAGGTGTCTCCTACCTTACTGTAAAGTCCATTCTCAGTGGCTTCAGGTTTCTACATCACACTGTACAAGTTGCATACTGGACCAGGACTGACTTCCAAACTATTTGCAATGTCACAAATCATGCTCATAGGCCCCACTGAGCACAGAGAAACTTTCCAATTTCATAACAGGCACAGTTCTTGGGACTTTAATAACAGCTACAATTGCTGGGTTTAGCAATCCATCAATGCTCATATTAGCAGTTATGGTTTCAGTGTCTTGTCACTCTGACTCTAAACTGGAATTGCTCAGTTCATTTGTGTTATTATAGAAAAATGTAAAGGAGTTCGATTTCCTGTCAGAAACCTTTTGTTATCTCTCTAAGACACAAACACACACTTTTATTGACTTACTTCACAGACTTCAAATAACTTTCAATCGACCGGCTCTCTGGATTTGTTATTGTTAGAGCACGCCTTGAGGTAATTTGCCATTTCTATCCCCAGTCCACTCACAGTGTGATCACTCAACATAATGCCTGCTGCAGAGGCTGATATTTGATTTGCACTGATGGAAAATAATTTGAACCAACATCATTGATGTGTAAAAGAAGAAAGCACTCCTCTACCACTGCACTCTCTCTGAAACTGTCTTTCTATGATGAACAATTTCATGCATTATTTACTTTCTCAAAGAGAATATTGATGTCCGGTGTGGTCTGTACACGTCAGCACAGAAATGGACTTTACCACATTTTAGCGTTTAGACTTTCTTTTTATAATATAAAATCAATTATGCAGTGCTTGCTTCTTCCCCAAGGCTTATCAAATATTCAAAAATACGAATCTACATCATTCACGACGTAATCTGCACATTCTCTCTGTGTGGTGTGGTGTATCCACGGTGTGACGTCAGTGCTTCAAACCATACAAATACAATGAGGCAAATTTCATTAAACTGCATTAGAGTATCATTCAATCATTCATGATGCATAAATACGATTCACTATGTCCTTTTATTTGCTTTTTGTTCTGCCTCACCAACCTGCTGACCAATCTATACACTTTCTATTTCAATACAACCAAAGATGTACACACTCCAACAAGAAATTATCTAATGCAACACAATAACAATGTTTATTCCAACTGTTTCAAATGTGTGTCAGCTCAGCAAAGGGGGTTAAAGTTCATACACAGTTATTCTTTAAAAAGCAGTATCCCAATGGCAAGTGCTAATGCATGAAACATCTTTGTATAAATATTTTGTCCTTGTATCACCTCACTAAACTCCTGATTATGTAAGTGTAATTACTGGCAGCTCCATTTTTATCTTTAAGGTCATAACATTTTGAAGGCAAACAGAGCAGTGTTAGCCAATGGAGCATCAGAGGGGGAAGATATTTTTGGTTTTCAGGGTTCTGTAAACAAACCTGTAGATCATTTTCTGCACAGGCACAGCTGGAGCATGATAATTAAGCTTTCCTGACTAAATTGACTGTGAAAAATATGAAAATTATAATAAGATATAAGATAATAATCAGACTTACTGGTTGAAAAGTGAAAGGTGAAGGTCTGTATACATGAAAAATATGAGGTAAGATGACTACAACTACTAACTTAAAATGATGTTGCCTGCGCCTCTAATGGCAAGTTGAAGCTTGAGTTTATGTTTTGTAGACTCCTGTTAATAATTGATAGATTTTGCATTTTAGATCAATTCACTCTTGGATTCTGGGTTAGTGTTGGAAGAATTCAACACTGATGCAGTGTTTTTGTCCCAGTTGCAAAGACGAAGCCCTCTGAATTTGAAATAGGTGCCTGTCATTCTGGCTGGTTTCTTCCAGCAGCAGAGGCTTATGGGTACAGTAGAATTTAAAGTAACTGGTGAAACCAAACAGAAATAATGATAATAAAATAATATTTTATATATATATAACGCCTATAATTATAGTATCAATAAATGAATCCTTGCTGCCATGACGAGGGACATGAAGATTCAGATGTGGGTCCACCTCCTGTGTTTTTCTCCTGGGGCGGCTAATTGATTGGCAGGCGTGGGTCATTCAATTACGAGAACAAATTGAAATTCTCAGTTATTACATGAATGAATATTGTACAATAAAAGGAGACTTCCCAGATAGAGTGGATACAGCTGTAGCAGGCAGTCGTCACCACACAGACGTGGGTGGAGTGAGCAACAGAAATAGCAAAACCAATGGGAAGAGGTGTTTGAGCTGAGAAAAAAACATTATGACACTTAAAGACACATAACTTCTGGCCTCATTGCATTCACCCCTGATGTTTCTGAGTTGTTTGTGTTTTAGACTACTTACTCTTTTTTGTGCTGTTAAATTAAATTATAGATGCACAGGGAACATCTCTTCATGACGTCACGTTAGTTTGAAAAAAATTTAATAAAAAAATCCAAGCTACTTTGTTATAGTTGCTCTTGTAACCGGGGCAAAAGGTTTTAGAGGTTTATTTTAACATGTGATGATGCACCCATTTCAGCGCATCCCTCATTATTTTTTCGTCCCTCCTCTCTGAAATACTTCTGAATCAAAAAAACCAAATTCAATTAGAACACATTCCCATGTAGTCCTACTCCAGAAATAAACTCCCTCAATTCAGCCTGGCCCTCCTCCTCCCTTCAGACTAGAGAAGGAAAGGCACACTTCACCTGTCACACAGGCACCCAGTTTAGTTCAGTCTATAAATACATTGAGATAAGACACCTACAAGGTGCTATGAGCCTTCCTCACTATGTAGTTAAATATGGATTGGAGGAGTATTGACGTCAGACTGACACGCACGCACACACACATGCAAATACACACAAGTTAACACACACACACACACACACACACACACACACACACACACACACACACACACACACACACACATATGGACGCTCATATGCGAGTAGACCCGAGCACAAGCTGGCACACTCATACACACATATACACACGCATACAGGCGCTCTACACTTATTTCCAGCCCTGCTTCTGATGTCATTCTGTGAATTGGGACTGTTTCAGCAGCAGGGCATTATGGGATAGCTTATAAGAGCTTAATGACTCCTCTAGGTACAACACTACTAAATAATGGGTAGAGAGTGAGTGAGAGGGATGAAAACACACACCCTCACACACACATGCATGTCCATCCGATCTTCACCTTCTCTTTTCCAATTCCAGCGTTACACTTCTCACTCCATCTGGTGATTTAGCAGCTCTATCCAGCTGCCTGGCTGCTTAGGCAGGAGGTAATTCACCACAGCCGATAAAGACTCATAACCTGTTAAAGATAATGAAGTGCGTGCTCACACTTTCTTTGTCAACTTATCCTGCTCGTCCCTGGGGGGTAAGGTTACTCAGGTACCAGCCTCGAGGGTTGAAGACTTTGATTTTCAATCTCTGTAGAGGAGAGGATGCACAGCTGAATCACAATGGAAGCCTGTAGTTTAATTGGAATTTAAAAGGATCATCGGCGCTACAGTCCCGTCTGAGTCTCCTGAGAGCTGCTTTATGGAGGACCAAACCTCTTCAATAATCAAATAAATAAAAAAAATGTGAATTCAGTAAAAGTAAATTAATAAAGAAACAAATAAAGAAACAAAAAAATCCATACATGTATTATTTCTCATATCTAACATTCAGTGTAATTTCCTTAAACAAGATTACACCCTCATATGTTGCATATTGGAAAAAAAAAAATTAAGCTGTCATCAAGTGGAATTGAATCATGAGAGCTGCTTCATGGAGGAGCAAACTTGACTGAGCAAAAGTGAAATAAAAACAAAATGGAAAAAAAATCATCAATCATCAAACAAATTAAAAAATCAATCAGGTGTAATGGTTGGGAGTTTTACAATTTAAGTTTGAATTAGTCAAGAAAACCACTCTTTGTGTACATATATTAGTTAAGCATTGAGCTGAGTTGAAAATGTTGTTACAGTCATTCAAGCCTCATGTATTTATCATGTGTGCTCACAGCGATAAGCGGCAACAACAGTCAGTTTTATGCCCTGGATCTTTCCTCCCAGGCTACATACAAGCTGCCCTAAACCTCTGATTGGTGGGAGAAGCCTAGGCGGAACTCCTCATGCTCCTCTATGGTAAACAATAGCTTTTTCTTTTAGATATATTTTATTTTTGCCTTTATTGGATAGGACATTTGAAGATAGGAAAGCAGGAGAGAGAGAGAGAGAGAGAGAGAGAGAGAGAGAGAGAGAGAGAGAGAGAGAGTATTTATAATAAAGCAATTTCGATTGATGTTATGGAAAGCTGAATAACCACTTTCATCAATTTTATCTCACTGTGTCCCCCTTCTTTTCCTGAGACCAAACCTATACAACTGATCAAGCCACACCCATTTGGAAAATCAAATGCTAAATGAAATACAGATATTCAGCTGAGGAAAAATTTAAACCAAAGATGACAATGAAACATAATATGACAGGAAATAATTCCACATGTACACATTTATTTTGCATTGTTGCATTGCATTTTATTCATTTATTGGTCCATTTGATTTAATTGTGTTTTGGATTTATTTGTCAGGTTTTTTTTCTTTACAATTTGTTTGAATTGTTTATTTGACCATTTTGTGTACTTATGTTTGATTGATTTCTTAGTTATTAGTCACCTTTTGTCCTCCGTATTTACTCTGAAGTCATCATCTTGCTTCCCACCAACTGCACTGTAACAGTTTCCCAGCAAGCTTAATGAGTTTAGTCTGATACGGACAGATAATATAAAATCATCAAGCAGATGATTCTCTGTAATGCTATCAAAGTCACCAATCTTTTGCCAGCAATCGAGTGTGTCATCAGTACTAAATTTACCCTGATATTTGAATAATATAGTCCTACATGAATCCTTATTAATCATTATAACTGGCAGTGATTAGGATGCTGCCATTGTTACGTACAGGGATTGTCATATATTAATTTGGAAACAGCTTGCACACGTATGTTGAGTAGGAGTGGACTCACAATTTTAGTCTCATTGTCCAATTATGAGTAATATTAACTCATTACTATAAATTGAAAGGAAGAGGGGAAGGTGTCGGACCATATGGAGGAAAAACTTTGTCTTTCCTCTGTGCTGTATCATATCTACTTTCTGTCTAGATCTGTTCTGCAGCCACATAACTTAACTATGCACAAATTCATTTGCACATATTTGCACGCACACACATATGGAAACACACACAAGCGCACAAACACTTCAACCTGACAGTTGGTGTGCGTCATTCAGTGTTGATTCTCATTCAGTGCCTCTATGAAAAGTCTCGGGCTGACTGTTGAGTGATGTAAGATTGATATGTAACTCCTCTTCTTTCTGCTCAGACAAATGAGTGGGTGTGCTGAGCTTTCAGGAAGATAGATGGGGTAGCGAGGGAGAGGGAAGAAGTGGGAATAATACAACGCTGATTATGTTTTTTAGTTTTTTGACACGGTTTACACCACAGCAGGGGATAAAGATGTTGCTGGCGGGTATTTCGGCGTTGCACGACAGGTGACAGGTTTTAGGAAGGCTACCTGTTTTGCGCCGAGTTTTATAAAATTATGGATAATAACATTTCTGTTTCTCTCTCTGTCTGCCTTACCACCTATCTCCTCCCCCAGCTCAATCTTTCTCCCTCCTATAACAAGACCCCCTGAGTCTGCCTGTTTTCCTCATATCAGACACTGTCTCTGTCTGCAGCCCTTTCCCTCTTCAGTTTACTGTGTCCGTATAACGTGCCCATCTGCGTCACGTATGAGGCATGCCTGAGGGTTAAAAATAAAAGATGAAAGGGGAACAGACGGATGCAAGGAGAGAGGAGAGGGGGACTGATGACTAGGGGTGAGGATATGGAGGGGAGACGAGGGAGGACTGGCCTTAGAAGCATCAGCCTGCAGGAAAAGTAATACATCCATCCATTAATAGATGTTTGTTCATGTAGTTATTCACCGGTCTATCACCTGTGAATGTGGTGCCACTGAGGCGTCAGAGGGACTGAATGCTTAGTGTCAGTGGCTGACACAGATCCTAATGAGAGTGTCTGAATCCTGAGTGATAGAAGATAATGGCCAGTGCCCACAATAATCATCTGAGATTTGAATCCTGGAAAAGTGTGTGTCTGCTTGTCATGTAGTTCTCTTCACAAATCTGATTGGCCACCTGGTCACCTTCACCCTGCATGTGAATGTGGCTGTTGGGAACAGCTTCACACACTTTTGCCTTTAGACATGATCAGACAACACTTCATACAAACAACACTTTTTGTGCAATGTGCACAGCTTTTCTGTGCTGGAATATTGCTGTGTGCGTTTGATTAAACACAAATTAAATTATAGTATGCAACATGTAGGCACAACTTTGACATAATGATGGTACTGAAGCTATATTTTGACACAAGGAGGCCTTCAATACAGGACCACAAGATCAGATAATACAGCAGAACCACTGACTTCAAGATCATTGCCATGCTGTTTGCCAATTTGTTAAATTAACACAAACCAGTAGACACACAGGAAATCTCATCATCAATTCAGGGGCCGCGTAGTTTGCCTCGTTGGTAATCCAACCTTCCTCGTGTTTAAACTAGTTTTCTTAAAGCTTAACTTCAGAGTTTGAAGCTGTGGAGTTTGTTGTTTCCTCAGTAAAGGTACCAGCCTCTGGCGTATGCTGTCTCACAGCTTGAATACGGATGCCTGTATTTATATTTGGCAGCCTGGGTAATGTACAAGGTTGGGGTTGAGTTTTCAGATGACAGTGCTGTCATAGACAAAAGCTGAAGAACTTGCAAGTTGCTGCTGTGTGTCTACAGTCTTTGGCAGCTGCCGCATTTGGAGGTGGCAGCACTTCTACCTGCACTCTTACTGTAGGTGTAACATGCCAAAACATAAGTGTTGTATCTCGTACTTATGTTCTGTGCCTTTAAAATATGTTAATGTAAACAAAAGAATAAAATGTATCCTTGGCATGTAAAGTTTATGTGGGGAAACTGTTAAAATTGCTGCGAAGTATCTGTTGAGCAGTATTGGGTGGTAATGTATTTCTTAGTATGCATTGATAAAAAACCTGATTGAAATATGACATAGCCTATGCTTGTTTCATGTATTAATTTGATGAAGGTTAGATCTCCTCATTGCTGTGTTTTTTTCATAATGCTGCTAATTTTTTATCTCTCCATGGAGCAGGAGCTTCAATGGATGCTTGAGTCACATGCTTCAAGTACATCATGACGTATGTTGTCATAAATAGGTTTTGTTTTCATTCGCAATGTTACAGTTATTGATTCACCGGCTTTTTTCACTTGGTTTCCACGTAGGTTTTTCCACATAATGTTAGGTTACCTGTTGATAGTCAAAACCCCGCCAACTGACAAACCAAAATGTTGTGTTTTCTCTTTTTCTACACGTAATGAATACAATGCAATTCAATTCAAACTACTACACTTTCAGGAACTTAATTTGTGCAGTGGACAAATAAGACAAATACAACAAAGACAACAGTCATAGCACAGCTATGGCCATGATTACATAATCATTGTGTGTAGCCATGATACATAAAATACATACTTAGTTTGCATACAAATTAAGATACAAAGCTAACTTGTCAGCATCGGTGGGACAGATGTGGATATGGTGTCGGCATACAAGTACTTTGGTGTCACACTGGACAACAAACTGGACTGGTCCACTAACACAGAGGCCATTTACAAGAAGGGCCTGAGCCGGCTTTACTTCCTGAGGAGGCTCAGGTCCTTTAATGTCTGCCACAGGATGTTGCAGATGTTTTATCAGTCTGTTGTGGCGAGCACCA
This sequence comes from Dicentrarchus labrax, assembly GCF_905237075.1. Classification (NCBI taxonomy): domain Eukaryota; kingdom Metazoa; phylum Chordata; class Actinopteri; family Moronidae; genus Dicentrarchus; species Dicentrarchus labrax. The sequence goes on from NW_026136721.1 coordinate 11,156,038, forward strand.
TCTTCATTGCTGCGGTGTCCTGGGGTGTGGGCATCAAGGCAAAGGACGCCAACAGACTGAATAAACTCATTAAGCAGGCAGAGTCTGCTGTTGGCTCTAAGTTTGTCACCCTGGAGGAGGTGGTGGAGGAGAGGATGCTGTCAAAACTGCTGGCAATCATGGACACCCCACCCCCTTCACAAAATACTGGACAGGCTAAAGAGCAGCTTCAGCAACAGACTCATTCAACCATGCGGCTCTAAGGAACGATACAGAAAATCGTTCCTCCCCACTGTCATAAGACTGCATAACTCATCTTCCTCTGTTAGAGCCACAATCACAGAACTGGACTAAATCTAGTCACCTTTTGCACCCTAACACTCCACTCCACAATACTGGAACTATTCATATTGTTCCTTGCACCTTATCTGCATTTTATTCTATTGTATAGTATTTTATTCTGTTGTATTTTTATTGTATTTAAATGTACCTGGCTGCTATGACGACCCAATTTCCCTTCGGGGATTAATGTGTGTGTGTGTGTGTGTGTGTGTGTGTGTGTGTGTGTGTGTGTGTGTGTGTGTGTGTGTGTGTGTGTGTGTGTGTGTGTGTGTGTGTGTGTGTGTGGAGGATGGAAAGTTGTTTAAGCCAGTTTAACAGAACTGGGCTGAGTGCTGAAATAAAACTAATGAGTAAACTAATTAATTACTTTTGCTGTTGTTTTATTAGTAAAGAAATGAGTAATGTGTAACATGCCACACTGTTCTGTGTTTTTAGCACTTCTCAGCTAAAATATTTAAACTATAAGAAATAGACTACATATAGACAGGAAAAATGACTTTATCCCCAGAATAAAATGAAGGTTATCAACATTTCCTGATGCTGAAGAAAACATAGATGGATTACTGAGAATCATTCAAAGCCTGCAGAAACTTGATTCAACTCTTATTTATCTCCTGCACATCAAATATGAAATTATTTCACCTTTTCAACCGTGCAAATTTGTTACAAGAGTGCATGTGACTATATGAATTGAATTTATCGAGACTTGATGAAATGTCCTGTTTCCCCACATAGTATTACGACCTCCCTACAGTTGAGGATTTGTCTTGGTCTCTGTGCGTCACATCACTGACGTCTGTCTGTATTTGACTCAACATACATTACCTGCTCCTCACCTATTGAGGTTAGTATTTTATGTGTGTGTGTGTGTGTGTGTGTGTGTGTGTGTGTGTGTGTGTGTGTGCTGTCTGTTGGTCTTTCCTATCATTTCTTGGTGGCTTGTCTGATTTCTTGCCACATTGTCCATTCTATTGACTTATCCTGGCACCATTGTGCTGGTGAAAGATTTTTCTTTCTTTTTCATGGATTTTCTCATTGGAATTTTTCTCAATATCACTGGCCTGTTGGCTCCATTAATCCACTCACACATTCATTCATTCATTCACTCACACTCAGTCATTCGGCTCCAAAGTGGCTACTGCAGGCGTATTAAACCAGGGTCTTTACTTTCATTGTACTGTCTAACTGTGAGCTTTTGTTCGCTATGAGGTACATCATTAATTACACAATATCATTACAGAACAGTAATGTTAAAAGGTTGTCTAAATGAAATGTAAGTGAAGAGATGGAGTGAAAGCACACAGCATAGTAAAGTAGGTGAGGGAACATTTTCACAAGCCCAAAAGCAAGACCTTACACCTGGAGTGAAGTGTTAATAAGAAAATGTATGTACAGACGTAGACACATACGCACACACAACAAGCACAGACAACATTTGGAAGGGATGATGACGCGAAGCAAGTTGATGTGAGAAATGTGAGAAAAGAACTTGGGAAAAAGACTAAACCTGTGAACTTAAGTTGATCCTGTTACAGTGTGCTATAATGTGGGCCAGTAAAGCTTCAGAGAGATCGAACAAACATGAGAGACAGATGGAGACAGAGAGGATGGTGGAGGAAATAAAACACTGTTACAGATCAGAGAAAAAAACATAACGCTCATTGACTGGACACAGAAAATATGACCTGGCTGACTATCTGTCCTCTGTGCAACATTCTGATCAAACCCAGGATAAGTGATCACCGTCTCCCTGCAGGTGCAGCCCAATTTACAACCGCAAGACTACAGAGCGGGGAGTGCGTATGTGCATGACAAGAAATGTAATATAACCTCTGTGGTGAAAAATATTTCTCGCAGTGGGAATTGTTCCAAGATAATATTATGATTATTATTATGTATTTCCTGCATTTCCTCTCTGATGCCAGAACAGTTTGTGAGCTTCATGGCTGAAGGACCAACTGTTGTGAAATACAGTGCCCTCAGACAAAGCCACGGTGCCTTTGTAACTTGGCAACTTTTCCTGTATGTATACTGCAAGCAAACATTATCAGCTTTACATAGCTGTATGACACATTTTATAGGTATGGAAAATAAAAATGTAATGGGTATATTTGTCTCTTGTTTTTTGTTGCTTTCCTTTTTCATTTTATACCAATCCTGTATTTGTAACTGTATATATACACACATAGTAGTTATATTGGCTGGCTTGTTTAAGCAGTTCTCTACACAGGATCAATAAAACTGTCTGCCCAGCTTTATGGAGAAGAGATGCCCTGCGTAATTTACTTGTGAAAAAAACAAAGGTTGTGCTCTAATTTAGTGTCACTCACTGTGATCTGTGCTTTTCCTTCCTCATGCAACATTTGCAAAGCTGATTTTAAAAAAAACCTGTTGTTTTTTCTCCATGTTTGCAAGAGTCGTTAAAGGTCCAGTGTGTAACATTTAGGATGATCTGCAATCTGAAACTTCACCACTAGATGCCACTAAATCCTACAAACTGGTGAGTCTCCTTTGTTTCCTTATTTGACATTGCTATGTTTCTTTGCATGCCACTGTCAGCAGCTGTCAGCAGAGTAGTGGCAGAAATGTGTATTGAGTCAGATGCTCTGTATCGTGCGTACAAGTGTTCATGATACAAACAAAGCGGGGGCTCAGAAAAGCACAACTAGTGGTCAAAAAGTCCACAGGAAGGAAAGGTTTGAAGGTAGGAAAAAGTTGGCAGAGAGCAGATATGGCCTTGAATATAAGCGTTTGTCCTCAACAGTCGCTGACTATAGAGATACAGGAGAGGGATAGGAAGGTAGATACGACACGCAACAAAGATCTCCGGCTATAATCAAACCAGGGACACTGTGATATTGTTGTTGCTACAGTTACATAGCAACAGACATACAATCAGCACTGCAACAGACCCATCTATGCACTCAAAACATCGCCACACAACATCACTCACTGTCTAACCACATATACTCGTAGCATTTTAACAATGGTGTAAGTGTGGGAACAGTAAAAACAATGTAGAACACAGTACAATAACAATGCAGAAAAACAAGGAAATCATCTTTAATTCCTTTGCCCCAGTGCATTCTGGGAGGCTTTACTACACGTGTTGTATATGGCCTTGTCAGCCCATGGCTATGTAGTAAATCTGCCAGTGACATTGTATTCAATACTTTTATTCATAATTCATTCTGCAATGCTGTATATAGGTTTGCATATATTACTTTTATTTATTTTCCTATGCTTTCCATTAAAATTCAATTAAATTCAGGAGAGAGTGGAAAATATGGCGAGAGGAAACTGCCGCCTAGCTGTAAAGAGAGAGTGAGCCAGTGAGTGAGTGAGTGAGTGAGTGAGGGAGAGAGGAAGGGAGGGAGGTATGGAAGTATGGAGGAGGAGGAGGGAGTCAGTGGATGATATTGATCTGAATACATGCAAACACATATGGCTCAGTGTTATACAATTGCTCTCCTGGTGATAACAGAGGAGGAGAGGAAGTTGCAATGACCAAAGAAAGCAGAATGAGTTCAGCCTTTATAGAAGAAAGTACCATTATATAAACACTATCACTTTGCACACTGTATGTGTCCCAGTACAATGAGATTATATTTTTGAACCAACTGCACAAAAAGAAAAAGAAAATTAGACATTTAAAATCTGTAGGTACAGATTTAGGCTCCCAAGCTAGTCTCTAAATGCTACGCTCAATGGACATCGAGGACTTTCTCTCACCTTTTGTTGCTAAAAGTGGGTGGAAACAGAGAGTTTAAAAAAACCTGCATTGCCGAACCAATCCAAAATCTTTAGGGCTGTGACATGGCAGCAACATGCAGAAGCCATGTGTGTTTGTTAGGGGTCGTTCTCCCCGCCATTCAAGCAACTACTGTATCTGGAATTTAAAAACCCCTAGATGATAGGAAGATGCCGAGATCTCTCATTGTCCAGTGTTGCGAGATAAGTAGTGAATAATACACCTGTTAGACACAGCAAGGCTGGATTACCAACTGGCTAAAGTGGGAGCTGCCCCTTCAACGTCAGGGGGCCCATAGGCTCTGGGCTCCAAGTGTGTTAATTAGTTTGTAATTATTGCAAATTTGTTTGGTTGTACTGTACTGTATGTTATGCTAAATCACAATACAGACTGAGTAAGCTAAAGTAAGCACCTTGTTTTGCAGAGGGGCTGTATTTTAACAATGTAATACCTTTATTATTTCAGTTGATATACAGTACATAGTACATGTTTCCAAGGAAATGCATATTTTGTACATAACAAACTGTGTCAGTTAGTTTGTTGTAATTTGATTAAACACAAACTAGCACCGTAGCACTTTAATTCTTATCTCTTACAGTCTCTTTTTAAGCTGCCACATTGTCATTATTAAATTGTAGTGTCTTCATGTTTTGAGATGTTTGTATGTTGATTTTGTTATTGTTTTTTGATGTGTGTCTTTTTTTTTTGAGGTATGCTTGTTTCTGTGAAGCAACAAACTGTAGCACTGTGCCCATGACAAATTTATAAATATACATTTTAATAAAGTTTATTCAATTCTATTCCATAAAATGTGTAGCGTGTAGGATCCCAGCATATATACATTTATAATATACTGCAAAACGAAAAACCCAGATTTCATCATCAGGAATATTCTTTCAGAAGTTACACAGCTGTTTTCACGGACAGAGTAGAACTCCTCATAAACTGAGCTTCCTGTATAAAATGTGCCCCTTTAAAGTACATACACAATGCACAAAAAGTGAGAACAACAGGATGTCATTAAGGGAGCCCACAGATCATCTTTGCCCCTGGGCCTCCTAGCAGGTTAAAGCAGCCCTGCACAGTACTCCATACAGGACATTCTAAGGAAACACCAAATACAAAACAGCTTAATAATATAATGTGTTTCATTTATTTTTAATAAACACAAAATTATTAACTTTGTGTTTGATTTAAAAATTATGAAAATAATAACATAAAATTGATGATGTCCTCCCTGAAATAGCTGTCTGGCTTTTCTGAAACTCAATAACTTGTTGCCTTACAAGAAGAAGAAACTAATTACATATCACTCCAGTAACCATTGTGCTGCAGACTGTGTGCCAGTGTGTGGAAAGAAAACAGCAGTATATGGTTAAGAGGAAGTGGTGACGCCAAAGGACCGAACAAATGAATGACTAGCAAAAAAGGGAGGGTGCATTGGAAGACAAAGAGAAAAGCGATGTAGGAGAGGGGAGGTGAGCAAGACACTGAAGAATAACACAACCGTCTTTGTCACTGACAGTTTCAGATGCTGCTGCCTCTGTGAATGCGTGTGTGAGAGGTAGACGGACCGTGCCAGTGAGCAATGTGTTAGATAGTTTTCTACAAAACAATATGACATGTTGAGTCACCTTCCAGAAGTACATGTCCTGTTTTTTTTTTTGTCTCACTGTTGATGTGCGTGACTGCCAGCTGTTTGTTTCTGTGTCTGCATCAGTCTTTTACTTCATGCTCATCACACTGTCTGTTGTAACCATCAGGGGGCGTGTGTGCTCCTGTCACTGTTGCCCAATGGGGCGCAAATATACTGAGTGTACAAGATGTGCATGCAAACAGTCCTTTGTGCTCACTAATGAGATGAACTGTGTAAAAGTCATCATCCCTTACTAAGTGTCCTAGTTAAAGGGCATCTATTATGTTTTTGTGATTTCCAGCTCTATATTTTTATTCTGGGACTCCACTAGAGTAGCTTTGCATGATTCACATTTCGGAAACAATCCTTATTTATCTTACACTTGCCTTTTATGCAGTCCAGTTCATCCTCTGTCTGAAACAAACTGTTTTAGCTCCTGTCTTTTTAAGGCCCCCTCCCTAAAAGCTTGCTTTCTTCTAATTGGTCAACTTCCGTACGCCTGCTGAGGGCCAGTACATGTGAGCACCACCTCATCCTCTTGTCTTGTGCTCGATGTGCATGACAACTTCCTTACTTTATCAGGCACTGAATTTGATGAATTTACTGTCCATCAGACCACAAATGAGGCAAGAATTACATTGGAAAAATGCCACTGGAGTGGAGAGTTTCTGGTGACTGATTAATGTACAAAAACACACAACTTCCTGATTTTGGTGAAACTGGCTCATATTTTATGGAGAAATTATTTTCTGGTTTTCCCTCTGATGTCCTCCAGCTGTTTTGCCTCAACTCTAAAATAAATGACAGCATAAATCAGAAGGTCCCCTTTAAATCAATAACACTCCAGGATGTTAATAAAGAGAAGCAAATTAAGTGTATTTAAGGCCAGCATGAATTGTACAAAAGAGGGCTGCAGTTCAATAACAGGAAATTATTACTTATATTTAATATTTTCACAAGCCAGAGAAGAGAGAAATATGTGTTGTTACCTTGGCAACAGACACACCTCTACTACAAGATCAGCCTTACTAATATCCACTCTGACCTGCTATCAATGTGACGGTGCTGACGTCACGCAGGACAGAATTGCGTAGCTACACCTCCGGTCTGTGGCTGCGCAAATGCTGCTATCTTGCTCTATGTGGTGGGAGACACCCTGAAATAAACTGATTGCACTTTCAATTAGCTGATCCAAATCAGCCGATTGAAATCAGTTTATTTCAGGGTGTCCACCACAGAGAGCAAAATAACAACACTGTAGCTGGTAGGTGCAGTGACGCACTCCTCAGTTGGAAATGAACAGTGGATCCAAGCCGGCCAGAGAGTGGATAAAGTGAGATACAGCAGGACGCAGAGGGACAGATAAAGACAGACATACAGATGGACAGAGAGACGGGTTGGCAGATGTGCCGGAGTGGGTGTGGGCCAGGGAAGCCTCGGTTTGTTTCTGTGCGGGGATTACACAAACACGACGTAGGAATCGTCACATTCATTGAGGAGATGGTGCCTACGCAGTACCACAAACCTGCTGTGTGGGTGACTGGCACAACACGGATTGACTGACACTGACTGGTGGCATTTAGACAAAGTTGTGCCTCGGCAGGCAGGCATGCAAATACACATCTACAGACACACACACACTTGCACAGCTGACATTGTGGGTGTGTTTGAAGGGGAGGCCTGTGAGGTGCTGGTCCCGGATGGCCAGTGGGCACTGAAGCTCATCCACAAGTCCAGATAAGGACAAATCAGGAGGTGTGAGGGAACAACAACACACACACCGTGTAATGGATCCCCTCAATTACTCATTTGTTTATCATTGCCTGTGGCTCAGTTGGCTTTGTGCAGAATGAAGCTTCTGTATACAAACTGTGTGTGTGTACTGTACTGTATGCGTGTCGATGTGTGTGTACGTGTGTGTGGCCATGCATACGCCCTTATGTGTGACTGTTTCTTCCCTCATACACTCCTCTGTTGTGCCACCTGTGTGTTACTATGATTGGGTGCGCTTCTGTTGTCTGCCTCCTCATGGCGCTCAGCCTGAGCAGAAATCTACATTTATTTTCAATGTCAGATACACAAAAAAATGGAAAATAATTTTATTCTCCAAGGCCGACTCTGACCTGTTCTAGTGCTGCTCACATGGCTGGAACCTCACAGTGGATACTGTGAAGATTATTTCCTGTCAGTCACGCAAACTAAATGCCCTTAAGTTAATTTAAATATACAGCTCCTTTAACATAAGCAAGGACATAACAGAGACACAGTACTAGATCAAACTAATCATTGATCAGTTAAAGTAAAACTGAGTCATACCTTAAGGAAAAGGAAACAAGAAAGCAAACAAGTACAAAACAAAGACTACCTTAAATACCGATGTTATCTTGAAAGCCTGCATAAGACTCTTGAAATAACTGCAGCCTCTTAGTTTCAGAGCTCATTCTACACTTTTCCATATTTTCAGTATACTGTGGCTGTGGTGTGGTTCTTTGTGGTATGCTGGTCCTCTACCTTGCTAAACTGTAATCTCTGGTTGCAGCTGATGTTTTTTTTTTTTTTGTGTGTTTATGCAGAGCAATACCTTCCTCCTCTACTACTGCCAGAGACATTTATTTTCTAAATGGTCGGTGGATGATTGAAGAAAACATTGCGACCATTAAGATAGAAACACCGGTGATGTAATGCAATACAGAGCAACAGCCCTGCAAATAATATGGAGTTAGCTGAAATTACTATTCTCATTTATATTGATGGAAGAGCAAATACCCTCTACAAGCACCAAGCACAAACTAAACCTTTAATTGAATAAACATTCAGAGTCTATTAAAGGCTTCACAAAAGTGCTAACATTACAGGGATGTTGTGTTGGATTGCATTAAGGGGTTTATTAAAGCAGCAAACTGCATCTTTAAGTTACATTTGATTTGATCAATGAGAAGGCAAGTGACAGTTTTATTTATCACACTGTATCATTGTCACAATTTATGCTATCTTGCTATCTTACAACACAAGCAGTGACAGCTTGAGGCACAGACACACAGCAAAACAGACTTGAAGTGGCATGCATATTAAGGCATCTGCTGTGTTTTGCTGTCTTTCTGCTTTCTGGCCTCATTACTAGCCCGTTTCCCCAATTTATGAACATAATTATCAATATTTGAACTAGTGCAATAGAAACAGAGAAATAAGGCCTCAGAGGGATTACATTACATGTTGCTTTGGATAAGCTAAATAAATGTAATGTAAAGTAAAGTCCAATTCACTTCACAGATTTAGTTTAAAGTGATCCAAATGTCCATAAATAGTGACAAAAAACACACACTTCTATCTGACCACTCTTCCCTTTTTTAGCCACTTAGTGCCATTTCATATCTCCATCATCAAAAGAATTATGTCAGGAGCTATAATTAAAGTACAAACAGCATGACTGGAGCATGTCGTAGTTAACCTCCACAACAAATACTACTCAATCACGGTTGTTTTGAGTGACTCTCTTCTGGCACAGAATTCTCTCATGTGGCTGAATCATAATTCGGGGGCATCCTCCTTTCCTAAGACAGAACCATCCAAGCTTTTCTCTGTGTCTCTCTGTCTGGCCCGCAGCGCGCCGGAAACAGACCATAACGGTCTCTGAAGGAGCCAGCCAGGAAACGAGCTGTGCGCGCTCTTCTCCTACCCGTCCTCCGCTCCTCCACAAAGCCCAGTCATCGTTACCGGGCAGCGTGCCTTGCCCGCCCCCCCTCCCTTTACTGTTTCTACTTTCACTCTATCGCCCTCCCTCCCTCCCTTTCCAATGTGCGTCGAAGAAGTCTCCTCCTCTCACAGAGCCTGAGCGCACGTCTCCAACCAGTCTTTACGCGCGTACAAACTCTCCAAGAGAATCCCTTGCGGTCGGCCCCTCCCCTTTCCGTTTCTTGCCGCCCTCACTCATTCATGACCCGGGATCGGTGACGTAGGAGATTCCACGGTGCCCACTGCCGTAGGCAATACAGGATGGTTGAGTATATATGGGACACTGGTAGCCATCAACCGGCACACTCTCAGTCGCTCCGACTCGGGAACCAGAGCATCAGCGGAGATAGCAGGCTTTACTTCTTAGGCTAACTCGCTTTGGGCTTTGGTTCAGGATGGAAACCTCTTCGATTTTTCGGAGCCGACGATGCTCCATCATGCACAACTGCAAAAGTAAGTTTCTCTCTGTCTTCTTTGGTTTTGGATACGCCGTGGACACTGCAGACACAGAGCTAATGCTGCTTTTCATTACTTGTGCAACAGTTTCTAAGTTTTTATTCTAAGAACGCTTGATTTACTTTGATATATTTAATGTAACATCGAAAAAATGCATACATGTTTGGATGGATGATAGAAGATGGAATGGAAACTCATATTTTCTGTCAGATATTAACTTATTTTATGATTTGTAATAGTCAAATTTGAGAATTTGTAAAGGAATATAATGAGAACTTTTTATTAACTCTAAGAAATAGTTGCTTTTGACTGAACACATTTGTGAACATGCAATGCGTAAAGGTTGGCTGAAAGTGTAGTGCTGAGCGCAAACTTCCCTTTCAACTGAAACATAGCTGTGAGGTGTTTATCCAGTTATTCTAGATGTATTTCCTGATAAAATATGATTACAAACGTGCAAACAGCAAAAGAAACATACTGTTTTAACATGCAATACAAAATCAGCGCATATTGTAGATTATATTGACCCGTTAGGACTCAGCAGGCTGATGTAATGTACTGTATGGTAACTGGTGATTTCAGCACCTCGGACAGCTCCCGCTCACCTCTCTCTCTCTCTCTCTCTCTCCCTCCTCTCTTCCAGGCGGCCTCTCCCTCTGGCTGGTGGTGTGGCTGGTCCTCGGCAAGCCAAGTCCGGCATCGGCGTGCCCGCACCTTTGCGTGTGCTACCCGACGCCCATGACTGTGAGCTGCCAGGCGCAGAACTTCACCGCCGTCCCCGTCGGAGTGCCCTATGAGTCGCAGCGCGTGTTCCTCCAGAACAACCGGATCACGGAGCTTAGAGTTGGCTCTTTTGGCTTCGGGACTCAGGTAAGAAGAAAACGCCATAGAAATCTTCTATTTTATCATGTTTCTCACATCTAAAGATAAGTAATATCCATTGTGAAGAAGAATAATCACCGTTCAAATCCTGGGTTTTCTTGCATTAGGTTCTGTGGCTGTTCTCCAACAACATCACGTGGATTGAGGCAGGGGCCTTCAGTGAGCTGAGGGACTTGGAGGAGTTGGACCTGGGAGACAACCCCAGCCTCCACAGGCTGGAGGGGGGAGCCTTCCGCGGCCTAGAGAAGCTCCAGAGCCTCCACATGCACCGCTGCCGGCTCACTGCCCTGCCCCATGACATCTTCCACAAGCTTTACAGCCTGCAGTTCCTCTATTTGCAGGTAGGGGGAGACATATAAACACATGCAGATAACTGACACACAGATATACACACACACATACACCCATGCAACCACCCACACAGCATCACAAATGTCCAGTTATTACCAGTCCCAGTGTGTCTGTTCTTATCATGCTAAACCCTCTTCCCTTATTTTCTTTTCTTCCACAGGACAATAATCTTCACTTCCTGCAGGACGACATCTTTTCTGACCTCATCAACCTGAGCCAGCTTTTCCTGCATGGCAACCGTATTCGCACCCTTTCAGAGAACGTATTCCGTGGCCTGGTCAACCTCGACCGTCTTCTCCTCCACGACAATCGTATCAGGCAGGTGAACCGCCGGGCCTTTCGTGACCTCGGCCGCCTGACCATGCTCTTCCTCTTCAACAACTCCCTGGCTGAGCTGCCCAGCCAGACCCTGAGAGACACGCAGGGGATTGAGTTCCTCCGCCTCAACGCCAACCCCTGGTCCTGCGGCTGCGAGGCCCGCGCCCTGTGGGAGTGGTTCCGTGAGGCCCGTGTGTCTTCATCCGAGGTGATCTGTGCCTCCCCTTCCACCCGACGTGGCCAGGACCTCCGCTTCCTTCGTGAGATGGACTTCGCCCTCTGCCCCCTGCCCGACCCTGGCTCCATCGCTGGCTCCACCACCACCACCTTCAGTACCAAAACCCGCTGGTGGTTCCACAAGAACAAGCCCCAATCGTCCACGAAAGGTGTCTTTGAGAAGGCTTCAGAAACTGTGAAGGCTGGTTTGTACGGGAAAGGCCCATCCACAACCACATCAGTAGTCAAGTATGAGCTGGGGGAGGAAGAGCTGGCACTGCCTAAACTCGATGCAGAAGAGTACTGGGCAAACTACGGCAACGAGGACTCAGGTGTCACCCTGCGATGCTTCGAGCTTGAATGTCCGCCTGAGTTCGACATGCCACCATCTTCCTCCTCTCCCTCATCCTCCTCACCCTCCTTCCTCTCACTACTAGCCCTTTCTGTTTTCAGCCTCTGCCTCAACCTTCACCTGCTATTTGGCTGAATCTGACTCTTAGTACCATATCCCTTTCCCCTTCCAGCCTGTTTTATAGGCTGTGAGGCTCCCTGTTAGACTTTCTACACCCCCTTTGCCCGCTTTGCTGTAAGCCAATCCTCAAGGCACAGCGAGGGAGATAGGGGGACGGTTAGATTCTGAATCTACCACCACAGGGCTTAACACCTTTCAGGGCTGCTAAGAGTTCTTTAGCTAAGGTAATATATATCTACAATACTCTACAGGTGTGGCTTTCTGTGTCTCACCTGTATGATGTCATGATTCCCTGCAATCAGGGCTACGAGGGCTGAGGCCATCATCAATATCAGTGCGATTTGATAGCAGTTGTGAATGATGTTGTCAATTTTGTCACCTCAACTTAGTTAAAACTACTAGTGCTATTTGTGCATCCAATTAACTGGCTGCTACGGATACTACAGTTACTGTTAGAATCAGTGCACAGTAATGATAATACTGTAACCACTTAAAGTGTCATGTAAATAGGTATGTATTTTTGTGAGTGTTCAAACTCTTCTCTGTGTTCCAGCACAATCACTTTCATCTCGATCATGGAAATAATTTGCAGGCTAGTGCTTCTATGGAACAGAGCACAATGCACAGTGAGACTGAGAGTTTACTAAGAGAGAGTTAAGAGAGAGAAATATACTGTGAAGGTGGGAGGAAGGGAAAAGACAGAGAAGGGAATGCAAGCACGTTAGCCAAGAAGGAAGGGTGACAAGAAAAATGGCAGGGAGAGGAGGGGCGGGGAACGTTTTAAAGACGCAGGATTAGAAAGAGGAAGAGAAGAAAGGAGGGAGGACGGGGACAGTGTTCATGCAGCAATAGGAGGAGAAGCGGTGAGACACTATGCGAGACAGTGCTGGCGGTAGAAGCAGAAACATGCAGGAGAAAAGTAATAAATCCACTCATCAGTAGTTGTTCCATCCATCCAGCTCATCCATCATTCTCTGTAGATATGGTGTCGTTTGCGACAACCACACAGGGAAAGAATGCTTCCTGTCAGGAAGCCAGAGATTTTGGTTTTTGGATGTCTTTCTGTGACATATTGATATAATGTATAAAGATTGTTGACTTGGATGCAAATGAAGATCTTATATAAAAAAGATATACCGAATATTTCCTGAATCATTCTGTCTATCATACTTTTCTTTGGGGCAATATTTGCATAATTTCTAAGGGATCTAAGATGCACAAATTTTTGTGTTGAAAGAAAAAGAAAAAGAAACAACAAATATGGAACAAAACAACTAAAAACAAAAATCCAAAGAGTAGCAGATTGCTGCTGTTTGACTTAATCTGACTAAAGTGGACCAAAGGGACTGACCACATGGGCCTGATGTCACAGCTATAGGCGGCTCAAAATGGCTCTGGCTGTGATGGGCATCTGTCCGTGTGTGTGTGTGGATAAATGAGGAATGAATGGATTCACAAGCTGGCACTGCTGCAAAAGGCAAATACGTCAGTAGGTTTGTCACTCCACTGAATCATCGGTGGGCGATGCCAGATGGACGGACGAGGTGCAAATTGGCTGATTTGTAAATACACCAAGAGAGCAATGAGGGAGTCTGGTGACTGATGGAGCCGGAGACAAATTAAGACTGACACACTGACGTGCAGACAGACTAATGAAGATGATGTAGGGTGATAGAGGAGTGGGCTTGGATGTCTGTGAGAATTGGTAATGCTGAGACTGCAAAAGTACAGAGAAGAAATGTTCTGAGGGAGCAGCAGAAGTAGTGCGAAAAAAAGGGAGAAGGAAGGAAGTTACCATATATAGGCATCCACTTCTCCTTCAGCAGTATTTTTTCATTCCTCCCTCTTCAAAACAAGTCTGTAGGTGTGCGGATGTATAGCAACTCCTTTTCTTCTTTAATTTAATTTGCCCACTGTTTTCCTAAAGCTCTCTCCATCCCTCAAGGGCAGAGGAAGACCGGAAGGTGATGGTCCTAGTAGCTTCAATAGAGGTGACGAGGGCAAGGCCAAGATGTTGTGGGAGTGAAAGAGTAGGAGGTAATGTTAGAAAGGTACGCACACACATGCACAGAGATGCACTCACAAAGCCAGTCAGCCTTCAAAGGAGAAAAACCTCACACAATCTTCGTTTCATCTGGTTGTGAGAGTTACAGAAAAACGACTGCCTCTTCCAATTTTTTTGTGAATGGAGCTCTTGATTATAAGAAGAATGATTTTGTGAAATATTCGGTGTGTCGCTGTTTAGTCTCTTATTGAGTCTCCTGGAGGAGGTCAAACTGAGCCTGGGTGCTCTTCAGTGGCCATGACAGTGAGGTCACTGTCAGACGACCAAAGTGCCAGTTATACCATTTCCCCCAGTTTCCTTGTCCTGTTTGTCAGTGTGCACATTCTGTGTTTTGTATCTGAGAATGAAATAATAATTCTATATGACAGATTGGCTTATTTGTTATTTATTTTTACTGTAAAAGAAAAAAAGATGTTGTTGAAAGATGCAGCATAAAGAAAGAATAAATTCATACTTGTTTTAACAAAATGTTTCTGTGTGGGCGTTTCATTCTATGTCTTGGCTATTGTCCAGTCAAACACCCAAAGCTATCAAAGCGAACGTACACACACACACCTCCAGATACACACGTGAACACAGACACACTTGCCATTGTGTAAGTCCTCCAGGCAGTTGTCCAGCTCCCTCAACTGTGCAACCATTCAGCAGAGACAGACAGAGAACAGGAAGCATGGACATAAAAACACAGCAGTGTAAACCTCATTACTAAGAACTTCATTACTACTCTATGCACTACAATGCTCAAATGACATCATTGACAACACATGCTCTTGCACTATTCTGACAGCATGAATCAAAAAAGAGACAAGACAAACAATAATAGTACTCAATAATAATTATTAGCATTGTTGATCACCAGTGGATATACAATTACTGTTAGGATGATTTTTCAATTTTTAAATTAAAACAATTATTTTGATGTGGTGATATTATCACATATTAACACATCATATATACCCCAACCTGTTGTGGACATGTGGTTATCTGTTCTAACTAAACCTAAACCTATAAAGGTTAGGTTCACATTTGTTACGTATTCATATGCTCATTTGTACATTGCAGTGGTTATTGGTTGCTGTGATCATTTCTCCTGTTGATACTGGCAATCAAGAGAGCCCTTCTGAATGTGATTCCAATTTAAGTCATGAAGGACAAAAATCTTCTGTCTTCATTCAGAAATTCATTCAGAAGTTCAGCTGTAGTTAATGTAATGCTTCAGCAGTCTGGGGTTGTCAGGTCAAGTGGGTATTTTCTAAAGTTACAGTTGAACTGCATTGTAAGAACAGTAATAATAGAAAGAGCTTTACAGGAGTAGCTACAAACCTCCAACCATGTCACTGATTTTTGGTGAAACTGATATTTTATGGAAGAAATGTTTTCTGGTTTTCACTCTAATGTCCACCAGAGTTTACTGATGTACAGTAAAGTAACTGCTGCAAAATGTAGCTGCTGTTAGCTAGTTAGCTCAGCCGTACTTTCCAGGACTAGGTGCTCAGACCATCAGGGGAGTGTTGGTGTTTAGACTGCTCGCAGGATCCAAAGCGTGAAAGAACTTATCAGGCCTTGGATGGGATCGGGGGGTTGCTGATGCTGGCGTTATGCCAGAACTGGAGCTGGGTGAGCAGGCAATGTAACCGGGCTCGGCAGGTTCAATGAACACAGCTAATGGCAGAGGCGAGGAGACCTAACAGGACGACAAAGGAAGCTAAGTAGAGTGAAAAGGAGGGAGAAGCTGTCGGTAACTTTTAGTCGTTGGAGAGGTTTGTAAATTGCAGACAGCTTGCAAACTACTGATATTAGCTGGCTTGCAATGTCTTGTATCGTTGCACTTGCTTGATGTTTGTTAGAAAAGTGGCAGACTCGCTAGTTTTTGATCATAAGTAATGTAATCATAACAAATGCACATGTACAGCTGTCCATATTTACCACAGCTCTTTAACAGCACTACCAGCTGTTCTGCAGCTAAATGGTTTGCTTTTGCCTCTTTAGAAATACTTCTGATATTTATAAGTGCATTTGCAGCAGTTAGCATTTTAGATTGGTTGTTGTCATGGGAACTTTGCATCAGTTATTGGCCGCGCAGGTAAATATACAAAAACAATTATTTGGTAGGCAAAGAAGATTAAAACTTTTTGTCAATACACAGTTCAGCAGGCAATGCACAAATCGAGAAAAAGAAAATGTTTTGTGATCCAAATGAACCATTATGGGACCAAATCATTTCTTATACGCACATTTCAACTGTACCAGACTTTATCCTGAGCAAACAGAAAGCTGTTACATACAAAAGTCACAGACTCACACTGCAAACACACACACACACACAGATCACACAGTGTGGCATGGAGCTCTCCTGCTGGAATCACAGCTCGTCATGCCTATATAAGGATGCAACATGCACATCAGACATACTTCTCTTTCCCATTGGTCTCCAAGCTTTTGTGTGGCAGAAAAATTCCATGACGCACCTTCTTCGCAGAGCACATACAAACTGCGTGGGTTCGATTGGAGGACGGCCATGTCACTCAACCATAAGACACAGTTGGAGGCGGGAATGTGTCTGTGGAAGCTACAGTATGTTGAATAGATGAATATTAATGACTCCCAGTTTATTCATGAGAAGAGAGGGAGCAAAACCGAGATGGGGAGGGTTGCTGTGAGCTTCTTCAAGTGCGTCACTACTTTGTCACAACTTGCATCTACCTGCTGGGCCCCCATCCCTCTCGCTTACTCCCCCCCAACATACACAAACACATATTCACAAAGATGCAAACAATTTCTCACTTTCTCATGCACATACGCAATTTGCATGTTGTTCATCCTTTCAGACTCCTATATAACAAATCTGATATCTCTTTCACTTTTTGTCGCCAGGTCTCTGCACTTTCATGTCCCCCATGTGCCCTTGACGTCATATCCTCTGCTCCTTATATCGCTACACTTTGTCATTCCCCTTTTCTTTCTAACATGTGACCTCCAGCTTGAGCAGAAAAGCTCCTCTGATTCATGGATTTTCTCACACTCATTCACAGGGTTAACTAGAAGTGTGTCACTTCTATCCTCCCATTGTCGGTGAGTCTGTTCAATCTGGAGCTGTGACTATATTTGGTCTATGCTCTGAAATACTGTTTACTGTTCACTTTTATGTTTTCCTCTTTAAATTATTCACATTATTCTGTTGTTTATGTCATTTTTGTCCTTTTGTTCTTCCTCAGAGCCAGTGGGTATCTGAATATTTTCCATATCAAAGACATGAGAACAGAAGTCAGAGACTTTTGATGTTGTGTGCAGCCATGTAACGCTGCTGTTGTTGGTGCAATGTATGTTATTTCATCTCTAAGTTATGCTTGGAAATGTGCTTACATTAAAGGCAACACTTTTTACATCTCTATGGTAATATCTGAGTCAGAGGTGAGTGACGTTATGCCACCTACTATAGATGCTCAGACAATACAAAACAGACCTCCTGTGCAAATAGATATTGAGCACAGCCTGCTCAATGTGTGTGTGTGTGTGTGTGTGTGTGTGTTTATGCGCAACAAAAAGACAGAAAAAGGTGAAAAGTCACTGACGCCAATATGGGGTGGAAAACGGACCTTGCTGTTGACAGAATGAGATGAAAATGAGAATTTGTGTGAAAGAGAGTGAGACAGAAAGATAGCAACAGAAGAGGTGTGATGCTTGAGTCATGTACTTGGATCCCTTCACAGCCGAGAACATTTGGAAGGCTTAAGTGTGCACGCACACACGTGCGAACGCACCCTCGTTGGCAGCTCTCGGCATGCTGGTACGCCTTGAGAGAGGCCCACTGGGAGACAGACGTTCCTCATCGCATCACACAAGCGGGAACCACGCAAATGCATGCCTGCACACACGCACACCCACAAAGATGCAGACAAAAGGTACACTCTTACGTGCATAAACAGCATTTTCGCACCCAGGTGGCCTCAAAATATCTGCATGTTTTTGAGACATAGGCGTTTGCATTTCAGTGTGTATTTTAATGTTTCTCAGGAGACAAGTGCGTCATGAACTGTGCTGTGATCCTGTTCCCCTTGCAGATGTATTTTAAAAAAATTTTACCCTTTCACAGAAATATTGATGTACGCAAGTAAAACATTGAGTGTACCAAACACACGCATATGCAAATATGTACCAGCACAAACACACAGTAAACAGACGGAGACCCTCGCATACAGATGTCTCAGATGGACTCTGACATCATCTGTCAGGTTGTCATTTAAAGTGAGATAATAGAGAATGGGGGGGAACAGAAGGGCTGGACGCAAAGGGGGGGGAACAGAAGGGCTGAACGCAAAGGGTAACAAGGAGGAGGATGAGAACAGAAGAGAGAACAGAGAGAACACTTTGCTGTCATTGTGGGTCATGACAACAATGTAGTTAGCACCTGCTGTGTCTGCCCTTTCCTCCTCCTCTCCCGTTTTTCATCGCAAAACTCTTTTCACACTTTGCTGAATTCTTTCCAACCCTTTTCAATTATCACCTCAAATGAAAGTCGCTGAACTCACATTAAGTGGGATATGGTTAGAGTATACTGACTACATGGTTAATCTCCAAGAAAACTGCAGTCCATGTCAACTCACAAGTCTTCATAAACAAGTTGTAAGCCAGTTTCAAGCCCTACAGGTTGTTCAGGTCTCTGAGTATTACGCCTATTCCAGCACTATGTACCATTATGCTCTGGAGCAAGTGCGTAATGTTTTACAGCACTAAGTCACACACCACCAACTATGTCACTAATTTTGGTGAAACTGGATCATATTTTATGGAGAAAGGGTTTTCTGGTTTTCCCTCTGATGACCATCGGCTCCTCCGCCTTAACTCTTTACATAGTTTCCTGATCTGGACCTCCAGAACTGGAGCTGGGCGAGAGACCTAGGAGGACAACGGATGAAGCTGAGTAGAGAAAAGGAGAGAGAAGCTGTTGGTAATTCTCGGACTGTCTTTTAGTTTGTGAAATAAAAGGCAGCAGACAGACTGTGAGCTGGCTTTCTCAGTAATATTAGCTGGCTTGCTATGTCTTGTGTTTTTTCACCCGCTTCATGTTTGGCTGTGTTAGAAAAGTTGCAGACTCGAAATTTTTTGATAATTAGTAATGTAATCATAATCAAATGCACATGTACAGCTGGCCATTTTTACGACAGTAGTATTACAACTGGGGACGGCAAAACGCAACAAATAACAAATCTGAAATGTCACATTAATGGAAAAAATTAGAAATGCTTACAGAAAAACTTTATTCTGTTTAAGGATGAAATCTGGTAACTCTTCCTCTTTTATTTAGGAAGTGACCATAGTCTGAGCAATCTTGTGGAACATTTTTACTGTTTCTTTTTTTCTTTCCCTTTTTTCACTTCCCATTTTTTTCCAGTTTGTAGGTATATAATAATTATGTACATGCAATAAATGTATCAGTGTTCATTATTGGTCTAATATTGACATACTTTACATTCCTAATAGTTCAAACACGTAGGTAAAAGGACGGATGAATATGAATTTATTGCTCTGTCTTATATTCATTGTTTGGGGATTTTACCAAGCCGCCATTTGGCACTTGAATGTAGTATAGGAATACAGTGCAGATAAATCAAGTCTTGCAGGTTCTTATCGATCCTGGTGGAGCCTCCTGCCATGGTCCTGCTAGATTGCCATTGCCAATACTGTTGTTGCTGTGCACCTGTCTGTCTGTCTGTCTGTCTCTCTCTCTCTCTCTGCCTCTCTCTCTCTCTCTCTCTCACCCCAACTGGTCGAGACAGACGACCACCCACCTAGAGCCGGAGGATCTGTCCTAGGCTTCTGCCTTTTAACAGGCAGTTTTTCCTTGCCCTTGTCGCCAAGTGCTTGCTCATGGTGGTACAGTTGGGTCTCTGTAATTAATGTTTTAAAGAGTTCGGTCTAGACCTGCTCTATTTGAAAAGTGTCCTGAGGTAACTTCTGTTATGAATTGGCGCTATACAAATAAAATTGAATTGAATTGAAATCACATTTTCTTTATGTTTGAGTTTGCATCATTTTGGATTTAAATTATAGAAATATGAAATGTGTGAAACTACAAGTAGTCCATTGGTAAAATACATTGTTACGTATGTTACTTGTTCAAGCTTTTCAATGATTCAGTTTCCTGTCCAGTCCGTCTCTTCAAGTTGGTGACATAACATAAAGAAAGACCTTGCACTTCACCACCCACAATACACACACAAGTGATGACGGTGATCAGATGAGCATGTACGTAATATATATTGACAATATACAATATCTTTGAAGCATTTTTTTTAATGAAAAAAAACTTCAGTGGTGGGTACGGCCATGCACATAAGAAGTGACTGTACGCAACAAGAAGTAAGGGTACTCGTGGACAAAAATCTGAAGTTCCGGTACTTAGTACGGGTGAGTACAGGCCCATTTCTGGCACTGTGTGTGGTTAAATTTTTGATGAGATGCGCACAAGCCTACGGTGCAACTACAGAGCCTATGCACAATGCCTTCGCAGGTACGGCATAAGGTAATATAACTAGCAGCTGACGTCATGGGCACACCTGAGGTTGCCTGTCATATGAAAAACTTAAAAACTTCTGAACGATAAATAATTTGAACTGTGCATATATTTTATGGTCTTGAGGAAGCAGTGGTTGGTCCCACAGTAAATTCTTTTGGCTAATGTTAATAACTGCCACAGGCTAAAAAGCTCAGAGAAAATATTTCTGGAAACTAAGGGGGTGGGCATGTCTGATCTCTCTATCTCATATAATCATGATACAGCACCAATAAATTAGTCCTCCTACCCACAGTTCCCACTCCTCGGTGTCCTAGTTTCCCTCCTTGCCTCGCTGATTAAAACTGTCACAAGCTTTAAGCAAAATGACTCTGTGAAGCCGGCCCTCTGCGCATCGCTGCCCCCTTCTTTCTTACTGTTTTCAAGTCCAAGTTTTTTGGACTCACATGGAGCCTCTCCACCTGTTTTCTCCTAATCACTCCTCTCTCTCATCTTTCCTGCAGCACAGAATGAAACTTTGTGTTCATCCCAATATCTTCCCACCTCTTTGTCTCTTTCTCTTTCCAACTCTCTCATCTTTCTCACCCTGTTCTCTCTCGTCTTTTCTTCTTCTCTGCCTCCTCTCTGTCATCCTCGAGTACGTTCTGTTCTACCGGTGATGACTAGCTGTGTCTCTGAGGTGGCACCTCAGTCAACAGTCATTTACACTCATTTTTTAATTAATTTTTTCTTGATTCTACTGAATGGACAGGTTGTATTTCTAAAAAAATCGCAAGAGGTGCTTTAAACTGTTGAGGTCCATCAAATGATTTGTGATTACAAACAATTTGTGGTGCTCATACAGTAATTTGTAGGCCTTTTCTCTCCAAATAACCAAATACATTTCCAACGACTTAAAATCAGAAGGACACTTTACCACAAAATTTAAACTTGATACATTCTTAATATGGTTCTCACCATGGAGCATTTTATCCTATTATATTTTATTATAGCGTATTAGTGTTTCTTTTTAAATTATTTAAAAAGAATCCTATTTATATGTCTATATTGTTTTTCTTTCTTTATTTCTTGTCTTAAAGAATAAATTAACCCCCTTTGGAAATCTTGTTTTTGCTGACTTCAATGGTTCAACCTTGCTGCAGTGATGTAGTAGGACACTCCAGGACCCTGTGACATCATGGTCCCCTACATGTGCAACAAAGAAAATTTTTCACAACCAACCACACTCACCATCAGTGATACTGGGCATGGCACTGGCAGGTTCCCTGCACCCCAAAATGTGCATGGCACTGAGTTCAGTCAGAATATATCAGAGGCAATACATTTTTCATTGTTTTGTATCTCCTTCCTCATAAAACATATGCAAAGCCATTCTTAAAGTATTTTTTTAAATCCTGCATTGCAACAGAATAAGGAAGACGGGTCTCTTGAAAAGGTTATTTGATAAATCTTTATCCCACATCGATTGATGTTAGCTACATGAACTTGGCCAGGTGTCAACAACGTCAACTGGAGGTGCTAATGGACCGCATTATCTGGAGAAAAGGATAAAGGAAATCAGAGGATTTCGTAACCAATCAGCATCCTTTGAGGAAGTCCTGGCAGCTGTTTGTTAAAATACAATGCTTCTAGAATCAGTAATATCCAAAAGAGTATTTCTTCATTGAAAGGCTTTTCTCAGTGGAAAAGATGTATTCACCTCTTGAGTATTTTTTTAATGTGCCTGTCCTTTTCCTAACAGTTTCCAACAACGACTTCCCAGATGGTTCTGTGTAAAATGTACAAACCATCTGGCACGGTCAGGTTAGACTGGGCTGTCTATGAAGCCAGTGGGGCCAACCAAGGTAAGTTAGTCTGAGCATACAGTATAAGTAATAGACGACAAAGGTCCAGTATGTATCATTTAGAAGAATCTATGGGTTATTATATTCAGTCTACTAATTAGTGTGTCAGGAATCATTGTGTTTCTATTACCTTAGAATTAGTTTTTTTTTATTGACAATGGGAGTGGGTCCTCTTATATAGATTCTGCCATGTTGAACCATTTCTACAGTAGCCCAGAATGGACAAATCAAGGTGGCTCTACCACCAGATGCAACTAAATCCTACACACTGGTCCTTTAAGGCGTCAGTATGCTTCTTCAGAAATCTTTGTTGGCTTGACGAAGAGTAAAACCCCACTCCCACACCTTTCTGAAATCAGATTGGTAGGGCTGTGTCTGACCATTCCTGTGTTCCTGAATATAAACAACATGCTCAAACACCTCCACCCCCTGTTATGATGACTGGCTTTTCACTTTTACTCAGTTTATGCTTGATCAGGGTAGATTTGTAAAACGTGTTTTCTGACCATGTTGGTTGCCACACTGGAAGGGTGAAAAGCTAGCCATCATAAAGGAGGAGACGCAATATCTTTTAAATACGGGGATAATGGCGCACGTTATCAGACAAAATCATTCACAGTGTTGCACTTGATTGTCACATGAAAAGAGAAAGAAATAGACAAGAGAGAGAAGTTCAAACCCTCGCTCATTTCTCATCACTTCACACCTGACCAATGCTGGCAAGAAGTGGATGAGAATTTGCTGGTTAAGGAAAGTTACAGAAATGGTCAGCTATGGCCCCCCTAGTCTGACGTCAGAAAGGTGTGGGGGAAGAGGGTTTCTGAAGCAATTCAAACATCCTTCAAGGTTAAAGTAACCCCTTTAACCTCATTGATATTGTCTAATCCAATGTGCTAGGGTTAAAACAATCAAAAGATAGCACTGTGTATTACTTTCTGATCACTGTAGACTGTTTGAGGGTGACTAATGCTCACCAGGAAGCAGGAGTAGCATCAGCAAACACAACTTGACCCGAGGCATGGTGGGGGAACAGGGAAATGACGGACCAGGACAGAGGCCTCCACACTGTAGCCCACTCAGCACTAACTGAACAGCCTGAGCTGCCTGGGATTTGACTCAGTGCAGCGCTCACTAACAAACATTAACAAGGACAGTTGTTTCCCTACAGAGTAAGTGAGAGATCTGCTGCTACTCTGAAGAAGCTGTGTTCCTGGCTCTCGTCCAGTTCTCTCTTCTCCTTTCCAGTCAGAGCAGAGGAATTAGAATAAACGACAGCGGAGTTCACTACCTCCTGAATCCCTCTGGAATACGGCTGCTTTTAGAATTTTTTTGGGAGTTTGATCATACAGACACTTAAACAATAGCATTTTCCCACATAACTGTATAATTCCAGCAGTGTGGTCTCTGCTGAAAAGCCTCCAATATCCCTTAAATGGCCAAACACGTCTGGGATGGTCTGGACCTGCAGGGTACTGCACCTTTTTATGAGTTTTGACAAACTGCTCCAAAATTGTTTAATGTCCTCTTTCAAAGGTGTGGGTTGCCCATATAAATTATGGTGTATTTACATTCTCTGTGGGAAGGTTTTATAGATGGCAGTTCACAGTTTGCATGGTTCAAATTTTAATGCATAAAGAAAATGTGTCTCGTATAATGGCTTTAGCTGTGGGTGCCTTTTGAGTTTCCTGAGTCACCAGCTAAATTAGGTTAAAAACAAGCTATCACTCATGCCACTGCAACACTAGGATAAACAAACAAGAAAAAATATCTAAATGTGTCTGGGGGATCACCAGATATGGATGAAAGTGTGGCTAATCAGGCAGAGGCTTAAATGACATAACAGACTTATGTGAAACTCTCGTGGTTCTGAGAATCAGTCTGACTTTGGAATCAATAAGCAGAAGATGAAAAGCAGCAAATATTTTTTCTGGCAAGGACTACTTGATGATGTAACGACTAACTGACAGGAAACTCTGTCTGAATCTGAATCCCAGGTGCTACCAGTAATATCAAAGTTTAGACTGAGATTTTGTGGCTGCGTCATGAAACAGCCAAGGCTTGAATGACCTCAGCTATCAAAAGGGCAGTCCGCAGTATGCCCAGCTGAAAAAGACATTTTAGCTGGGCTTCAAAAGAATCAGGTATCATTTTGCAAAATACGTGTATTCACTTTCTTGCAGAGAGTTACGTTAGAAGATTGACACCACTGCAATGGCTGAGCATTAAATATGCAGCTACAGCCTCGAGGCATTTAGCAAATGCTTTCTTCAAACTTCAAAAAAAAATTGTCTCGTAAAGCGTAATGATAAACACATTGTATCTCTTTTTTTTAATTCAACTCAAACAGAAATGTAACCAATAAAAATTAAAGAGAAAGTTGAAGAGAGATAGTCTAGCCGCATGCCTTCCCAGCTGCTTCCAGTCCCAGTAACAACTAATCTAAGCTAATTTCCAGTATCTGGTAAAGCGCCTTTCTAGTCTTCCGACCATTCTAACCGATTTTACACTACATGTTCGATGTTCGCCCTCACATAGCGATGGCAAACATCGAACAGAAACGTACTCATTCACACACTGATGGACATCCGGAGCAATTTGGGGTTCAGTATTTTGCTCAAGGATACTTCAACATGTGGTAGGAGGAGCCAGGGATCGAACCAACAACCTTCCAATTAGAGGACGACCACAGTGTCCCCCCATTATTAAATTCTGGACAAGAAAGTGTATAAGCGCATTTCCCCAAATATCAAACGATTGACCTTTAACAATGCTATCCTGAGGCCAGTTAGCTAGCACTCAAAACTTCTAGCCTTTGATCAATATATACAGCAGATGATAAATAATTAGCTAATTTATAGTACAAGATAATTAACATAGGACAATATTTTTGTTACTTCAAAACTGAGAAAGACTGTCATATCTATAGATTTTAAATATATTTTATAATATTTAATTTTCATAAATGGTAAGGAGATTACAGTACAGAGCAAGAGTGTTAAATAAATTAGAATAACTGATAGAGATGATACTAATCATATCATAGGAAAGTGAGTGTTAGTGAGTGGGAGGCAGAAGGTGCTCGTAGTATGTATATTGCGAGAGAATGAGAGATGAAAATGAAGCGAGTGTGTGTAGGTGTATTTGTTTTTGTGGTTCTGTATTATTGAGCGAACATTTTAAAAACTATTCAAGGATTGACTCATTAGTGAATTCTGTTTTGACATGACTCATTACAGATGTAGCTTCCCGTTTATTATTTTTGCTTGTGTTATTATAAAATTATGTTTCGGCTTCCCCTGTGTAGGAAAGAGTTTAAGATGCACTCATAAAGTCTTTCTATGCAGACGGTGCTGGGACTCATTTGCATGTAAAGGAGACAGTAAAGTGTCTGCTAACTTTTTCGTGAAGTGCCTGCCAGACTGAGAGGAATGAGATCCATCATTTAGATCACACTGAGATTAAAGCTAATGATCCTTGAAAAGTGCTTTTGTTTGACAGTCCTCCCAGTATCTATCTTTCACTCTCCTTTTAGCCCATCATTCCAGGCTTTCTCCACTCCAACATTTGTATCACTATCATTTCACAGGCATCACAACCAACAGGCGTCATCGCAGTTAAATATAGAATCTAACTGATCCCACCCTCATGTCACATTTGGCATGCTTGGTCTTGTCTGATGTAGACTGATTCTTTTTGATCTCAACAGACCTTTTGAGAGTTATAACTA
The DNA here is from genome assembly GCF_905237075.1 of Dicentrarchus labrax. Lineage (NCBI taxonomy): Eukaryota > Metazoa > Chordata > Actinopteri > Moronidae > Dicentrarchus > Dicentrarchus labrax. The sequence goes on from NW_026136721.1 coordinate 11,182,323, forward strand.
AGAAGTGAGTCACTCCCCACCAGTTTCCCTGCCTCCTCCCAGCCCCTCACCTTCTGCCGTCACCGCCGCCGTCTATTTTCATTCTGTGTAAATTATTAAGAAATTACTGCTACATCCCTTTGTAGTGCTCAAGGATAAACTGTATCTTTTGAGGCTTGATCTTAAGCCACGGACCAACAGAGAAACAGTTGGTGTTTGAGTACGTTCTTTACTTACAGTACTCAAAGCTTTCTATCATTTGCATTTGCAATACTTTATTAATTTGCAGTTTAATGGTGGATTAAGGGTTTCCCTGAACCATATGTTCAATCAATTTCAGTCTGTATTTAAAGGTGATTTAAATGTTATAGTTCTCTATTTTTTCTTGTTATTCATCAAGAAATGCTTTTCTGGTGATACAGTCTTTATGCCTCTATATTTACAACTTACAGTTAGAGTTACATACGTTTAAAAATGGACGATTAGGAGGTGTGGCCTCCAAACATGTGTTGGGAATCTTATCTGTTGGGACAAATGCTTAAAAACAACTGCAAAGCCACTGAGGAAACATACTATCTCAAAGCAGAGATGGAATAGATAAACATTGCAAGCATTGTTGCTGAAAGAAGTCGTCAGCATTTGGACCTCAGCTAGCTCTATACTTGCATCCGAATCCCTTATTTTTTTAAAGTTTGATATGGAGGAAAATGCACTTAAGGATGTCCAAAAACAAGGACTAAAAGCTCAAAATGAACTTCCAACTATAGTTGTGCGTGAGTTTGAGCCGGCGGACAAACCGGAGGTCCAGCAGATCTTTTATGAAGGGCTGATAGAGATGGTACCAGACACTGCCTTCAGAGGCTTGAGACACCACCCTGAGAGTCTCCTGCTCTATACTGCTATGACTGGTAAGATTATTTATATTTTACATATTTCTGTGATTGCCTCTGCAGCTTGGAGAAAGATATATGTGAGGTGGTAATTGCAAGCACACTGATAGAAGCATTATACATGGGACCACTGAGAGTATCAGGACAAACTGTATTTTCTTTTTAAGACATATCTCTTTTTGATTTTTTATAAACACATCTTTATTTTTTCACAGTTTCTTGATTATGATTTTATTTTATCATTTTCATTCTTTTACTAATTCTTGAGTCTTGCTCACGTTATTGTTATTCATAATGCAATGCTCAAAATAGTTTTGCGTTGTGTTTGTTGTATTGTTCTCTTGCTGCCACTGTGAAGAATGTTCTTTACATTCAGTCATCTCTCATATCTCTCCTCTGGCAGTTATATGTTTTGTCATCACCATGTGTTGGTGGGTGATAGGACTCCTCCCTGCAATTGTGCTGTGTGGGCGCTACTTCTACAGCAGACGTGTGATCCATGGTTATCTGGAGCGCGCCTTGAGCCAAGACATGGGAGACATTGAAGGCTTTTATATGAAACCATCAGGTATATTTTGTACAAGTTTCAAGTGCAGTATGTACTGAATGATTGTCTCCTATTTCTGACTTACAGTGACGGTGCATGGTAGAATTGAAAAAACTTTTACTGAATCTTTATCACTAGGATCTTAATCTAACCATCTCTTGTTTCTTGGTGTTGTTATTTTATCAAAAATGTAGGGCCTTGAAGTTCATTCAAGAGGGAAAATATTTTTTTTGCAATAAAAACAAACATTTTTGTCAGCCAAAAGTAATCTACAAAAGTGCTGGAAAGCACAAGATAATTAATTCAATTTAAAACTAAGCAGCCTTGGACAAGAAAGGTTTTGGGTTCATAAATAGGACTGTTTTTTTCTATGGTTTGACAACATTTCCATAATTTACTGAAGTGTTTCACAGACAAGATGGAGACAATAATTGAATGTCAAATAAAAGAAAACAAAAAACTAGAATACTGGAGGATATGAATTACATGGTTAAAGACATTCAAATATTGCATCACAGGGAGATAAAATTCACAAGCTAGTTGGGAAGTTTTTTCTGTCCAGAGGCTACAAAGCAGTGTCTGATGATGGACCTACAAGTTTTACTGTTCATTGTCTAAAAATATGAAGCAGTTCAGAGTCTTCTAGCCTTGTCATTCACTCAGTGGTAATTTGTAACCTGTCTGTGCCTGCAAATCACATTGCCATACATATATTTTCCTTGACACTTGGCAACCTGGACTGAAAAGGATATTGTGCATCTTCTTAGAGTGACTATTGCAGTTGTAATTCGATTAGGTTGGTTGATAAGGCCAACTATCTCTTGCTGCTGTGGCAAAAAAGACATTTTAAAAACATTTTTCCTTTTTTCACTTAATTTTTTCCTTCCTTTGTTCATCATTTTCATGTTTTGTCCTTGCCCTCCACTTCAGACTCCTGTTTGTGGGTAGCAGTGCTGGAAGGCAAAGTGGTGGGTGTCGTAGCAGCAGTCGGCCAGCAGAAGTCGGGAGGTGCTGTTGAGTTGAAGCGGATGTCTGTGGACCGGAGCCGTCGGCGGTATGGAGTTGGCGTGGCACTGGGACGAAAGGTTCTGGAGTTTGCAGTCACTCACAGATACTCCTTTGTTGTCCTGGGAACCACAGCATATACACACGCTGCCCACAAGCTCTACCAGCGTCTGGGCTTCCGCTGTGTGGGGGTCACCAACGGGTATGTCACACCTGGTGCGACATCGTCCTTACTAGAAGGAATTTTCTACAGGGTCCGCCATCATCACTACAGCCTCCATGTGCAAAATGGCAAGATCACTTCAAATGGACAACACTGACTGTAGTGGCAGTGCAGACGACTAAAGTGAGGTGAATTTTCAAGACGGTCTGCACCAGAAAAATTACAGTCTTGTTGTATGTTTGAATGCTTATGTTTTCCTGTCATGCAAAACCCTGATGCCTGACCTTTGTCAAAGACAGAGTAGAGTGTTGTTATCCCACCACTATATACACAATAGTGTGTATGTGTAGGGCCAGCTTTGGCGCAGAGGCAGAGCGGGTTGTCCCCTAATTGGAAGGTTGTTGGCTGATCCCCAGCTCCTGGTGCCACATGTTGAAGTATCCTTGAGCAAGATACTGAACCCCGAATTGCTCCCGATACCGTGTGTGAATGTGTATGAATGAGTTAGTTTCTGTTCGATGGGCTGTGTGAATGTGTGTGAAAGGGTGAGTGTGGCACGTAGTGTAAGAGCGCTTTGAGTGGTCGGAAGACTAGAAAGGCGCTATACAAGTACAGGTCCATTTACAATAAATATACAGATGTCTATGGTGCTATTAAGGTTGATGTGTATGATTGGCCCTGGTGCTGTATGTGCTTTTGTTTGTCTGGTTATGTTAGTTTTTATTTCTGTCTGCTGTAGTTTTTCTTCAAATTGACCTCAATGAGATTGTTGGAAACTGTTTGGAAAAGGGACTTTATTTTTGAACCATCTGTCACCACCTGGCAAACTTCAACCAATCAGATCAACAAACTATCATACAGTCGAACTCTTACTCCTGATATAACTGATGTTAGCAGCATCTGTGCTAACGTCCTTGGCAGCCGCCATTGTTGTTTATCTCACGTAGCGGTGCCCAGCTCATATTCATAATTCCCTGCAGGCATTCTAATTAAAGCTTTAACTCTTTTTATTTTATTATTCAGTGTAACATTCAAATGAACATTTTTTATCTGTGAGTCAACAACAATGCTTTCTGTGTACTCTAAGGAGTGGTCATTTGTGTGCGTTCTTTTTGAGATATCAGCCGATCTTGAAAATACAACTGCTCAGACAAGATAATAGGACAGAAGCTGATCCCAGCTCTGTCAAGACTCACTTCCTCTTAGCTTCACTCCAGCTTACTCAGTGGTAAGACTATTTTCTGGTTTTAGTCAAGATGCTGCATTTCAAACCATTTGAAGATTTTTGCTGTCATTTTGCTGCCAGCCTTATCTGTCTATACTGAGTTTGCCTTTGATAAATACAGTACAATAAAATACATATACAGAAACACAGATACAGAAATTGAAACTGCAGTGAGAAGGTGTATATGGTGCTGGAATAATGTCGACACTTTTCACTGCTTTCTGCTGGGAACTGCTTGTGGAAAAAATAGGCATTGACTCAAGGGCAGTGTGGCTGCTTTAATCTGTTAATATGGGCGCTGAAATAAAAAGCAAGACGTCCCATTACGCACACGTGCTGCTCAGACTAAACAAAAACATTACAATCGAACAAATGAAACAAGTCTGGATAAGTTATTGAATTGTTGACAAGCTAGGCCCCCATTAGAGTTTGTGAAATGTTAGCTCCAGTTTGCATTGTTCAGATGAAATATGAAAAAATAAAACTAATTTTGTTACCAACTTGTCACCCTAGTACAGATACTGTTTTCATTATGATCACAATAAGATTAAATATAGTCTACACAAAAATTGTTTACAAGACCAGTGCATGGTTTGCTGAGTCAGAGAATATGTTGGAACAAAACTTGAGTAACCAGCCTTCTCTTTCCATGTTAAAACTGCATGTTCAGCCTTTTTGTGTTTTGTGAAATCTTTTCTTCCTCATCTGAACATGCGGTTCATGTTGTGAAATTGGCAAGAACCAACCGAAACAGATCTCAAACAGTGGTCATACGCCCTCATAATCTCGGAGATGGCAGAGATGGTTTATTTTAACTACAAACACAAACTGAATTCACTAATGAGTTCATCTTGTCTGCTTATACAAGAATATTAGTGCCCTGCATAAGTAAATAAAAATGATAGGAGGGAGATTTTACATTTTGAAATTAAAGGTGAAATACAATTCCGAGAATAAAGTTTCTAGAGAAGCAACAGTAACATCAGAAAAGGGTAACTATACAAACTCAATACTATCTCACTGGAAACAAATCTAAAATGAAATCAAATGAATCATATTCCTGACATCATACACACAGACATCAATCAGTATCAGCAAAGGCACCGCCAGAGGGGGGGCTTAATTAAAAATTAATAAAAAATATAATTAATAGCCCACTCCATGTGCCACCCCATTATCCTTACCTCTTCCACTTCAGAGCATGTAGCAGGCTGTGTTTTAAAGCTAGAGTGAAATGTTAAGGGGGCTAAGTAATGCTCCAAAGTTAGGCAAAATTTTGTCAATGGAAAAACTGGCATTGCCATTTTCAAAAGGATCCCTTGACCTTTGACCTCAAAATATCTGGATTAAAATGGGTTACTTATAAAGCCTCCCCATTGTACACATGCCCACTTTATGCTAATCCAAAGCAGTTTTTGGGTAACAACCATGCAGTTTTTTGAATGTGGGATAAATGTGTTATTTTCACCTAGTGTATTTAAATATTTTTGCATACCGGGGTCCCTAGATAACACATAGTTCAGGCCATCCCGGCGTAAGTCAGAGGCCCTCGTGTGCTTCCCCTGTCAAAAAAAGTCTGGAAACACCCCTGAGTATCAGTCCTTCCTCCTGTCCTCTTTATGGCAAACTAGCATAAATACTTCATAAAAACTACAAACAAGGAGCTTTATTTAGTATATTATTCTCAAAATGCAAATCAAACCTTTTTCTCTGACTAACTCGGTAGCAACTAGTTAGAGGGGAGTCTCTTGCTCCGCCTACTGACCAACCCTCAATTTCTTTCCCACTGGCCACGAGTGTAAAGACCACCACACAAGGATTTAAAGTGAGTGTTGCATGTATTGAAGCATATCTGCACTGTTTTTGCAGGTTGAAGTGTCTGGAAATCAGTAGGTTAGCATTTACTCTCCGAGATTGCTCAAAACATCATTCCTGCATATTTCAAGACTCTACAGACAGAGGTAAGGTTTACTTGCTTTATATCTTACATTCATGGTATTTAAATCTGGCATTATCACCCAGTGGTACAAAGCCTAAAAAAGCAATCAGCATCCGAGAAGTAGTAGTTTCAGCACCATGACACAGATGTTTCAGTCCTAGTAAAGGTGACACAAGGTCTAAAGATTTATTCTTTATGTGAAGATAGGAGAACTTACTGGAGGGCACTTAAATGTTCTACATTTTCTATAGCAACATTACTGAAAAAAATATTTCAGAAGCTAATGCTACTGTTTTCTACTGGCAAGACTACAGCTCATGAAGCAGATGCAAAGATGGCTGTTGAGTACCATGCCTCTACAGTGACAAACATGGACATTGAAAACACTAAAATTGGATACAAGCAACTCTTTACGGATGGCAGCAAGCTCCGGTATTCAGGTAATAAGCTTAATTCCAAAAAGGGTTCGGTGATGTGATACCATGAGAGTATAAAAAACGGTGAACTGCCAGTTCCCCTTAGCTCTACAGAGCTTTTTGTTTTTCCGCTCACTGATTTGTTTTCATAGCCCACAGCTTTTTAGTTCAGTCTCTCTCCTCTCATCAACAGAAATCAGAAATTCTTAAGGTTACTGCTGACAACAGTATGCACTTTATCCCCCACTTATTGAAAAATTGAGAAAAATAACTTTTATTGAATCAATTTATTGAAAAGTGAAATAATAAATTTTTTTTGCACACCTGGAGGCAGAATAAGAAAATAAGAAACTGCCAGCAGCAACATTAGCATCCATTTTGAGTCATGTTTGTACAACAGTCAGCAGCAGCAGGTCACCAAAAACACAACTTCAGATAAGTTCCTTTGTGTCTATATATATATATTATATATACTGTATATATCATATATTGTATAGAAGGGTTATCCAAAAACACAATTCCTGTCTAATGATCTTATATATAGACATTGTCTCAGTTTAACTTCAAATTTATTTTATATTTTATTTATATAAATTATATATTATTATTATTATTACTAATATAAGATTGTATCCGTATTACACAACCCAGTTTAAAAATGATACAGCTGCCATTATAATAATTTTGATAGGTCCACTGCATCGTTTTATGTGATATATATTGGTATATGAACTATGATTAATGTTTTACACACTATTGTAATGCAGATAAATCACATATAACATAACCACAACTTCCTTAAAACACTACATTTTGAATTCCTGTTTTGCTTCCAGTTTATGCATTGAGAAACAGCCCTTTCCGGGTTGCTACACTCTGCCTTGGTCTGCTGTGTGTCATCCTGTTGGCTGGGGTCATAGGTCAGAGTGTCCACTGTGAGTCTACCTCTTTGTTTTCTCTGTCAAAAATCCACATGTTTTAGAAAGTTGCCTGTCAAGGTGAAAATCACTAATTTAACGATACCTCTCATCTCTGGCAGACCAAAAAGCAGAGCAAGACCGTGAGAGCAACCTAAAAGCCTTGAGTGAAGAGAAAGAGAAACTACAGGTGGACCTGAAGACAGTGCAAAAAGACAAAAGGGATCTTCAGGCCAAAAGTAATCAGTTACAGCAGCAAAATGATTTATTAACTAAAAGGAAAGAACAGATACAGATCAATAACAATTTACTGACTGAGCAAACAAACCAACTTAAAAATAGTCAAAGCGAGTTAAAGACCAGCAACGATGCTTTGAAGAAAGCGAAAGAAGAGCTAGAAGCAAGCAAAGACCAATTGAAGCTTAGCAACAATGCCTTGTCTACAGCCAAAGACCTGTTACAAAAAAATTATGATTTAGTGATCCAACGCAAAAGTGAGTTACAGACCAGATATGACTCAGTGACTAGAGACAGAGACAATTTACAGAACAAATACAATAATGTAACCAGATCCAAAGAGCAGTTGCAAAAGGATTACAATGCCCTGATCAAGGATGTAGAGCATTTGCAGGACAGATACAACTTCTCTTCCAGGGAGAAAGACAAGCTAGAAAGCAGTCACCAAAACCTGACGATAACAAAAGAGACTCTGCAGGCCAATTTCAACGTACTTGTAAAGGCAACAGATGAGTTGCGGGCGTCTTACTCGTCCTTGATTCAGGAAAAAAAAGAGCTAGAAAAGAGTTGCAAAAACGTAACTGTGGAGAGAGACTGGCTGAAGACAAACAATGACAACCTGACTACTGAGAGAGACCAGCTTCAGATGGAAGTGGAGAGACTGAACGCAACGATTCAAGGTAAGGAAAAAAAAATCACAAAAAGGACACTTGAAGCAGATTTCATATTGCAAAATGTCTTCTCAACTGGGATACTGCATGTGGCCTTCTTGTTAAAATTGTGCAGGGAAAAGCTAAAAGGGCCACTGTGCAAAAAACAAAACCTTTCTTAACCACACAAAAAAACAACATCACTCTAAACATGTTTTCCACCTTAATGCGTGTAAACACTTTTGTCATAGTGTTTTTGTTATCGATCAATACATATATTGCATTTTCAGATAAGAAATGCCCCTCTGGTTGGAAGAAATTCGAGTACAGCTGTTACTTCACTTCTTCTAGCAAGAGGACCTGGAATCGGAGCAGAGAATACTGTCAGACCAAAGAAGCAGACCTGGCAATCATAACAAGCCAAGAAGAAATGGTTTGTTTATCGTTATGCATTTGTCTGTATCTGCATGACTGTACCTGCAGGTGTCCTCATTCATTTTCATGAAAATGCAACAAATCAGCTTCTTGAGGGCGTTTTAGTTTGTTAAAGCTGCACTAATAAATATTTTCACACTAACAATGGAACAATGTTTGAGTAATGTGGTTATCACCTAACTCTGCAGTTCCCCTTAATGCCACAAAGCTTTCTAGCTGCAATCTGCAACTTTACTGTTTTGTTTCAGTTCTCCTTAACCAAAAGGAAGTTTTGGCAAGACACAGTGCTTTCTACGCTGAACATATGGAGCCCTCTACTGGAAATAAAAAAAGAAAAATAAATAATAGACAAATGAGGCAAAGCTAAGCTATAGCTACCTCTAAAAATACAGCAAACACAATGGAAAGACTTAAAAGCTTAAAATTAGTTTTTGGCCCATGCTTGTTACAATGTAACAAACTGCAACAAAAGAGAATTAGATGCATTTGTATTTAAGGCCTGTGCTTGTTTTGCAGGGTTTGACCATTAATTAAAAATCATGGATTCAAGGTTATTTTATTGTCATTTACGATGTAGGATTGTATAATGAAATTGAGATATTAATCTACTTAAAGGTTAGGGTTAGGGTTAGGGTCCTTAAGTCCAATGTTCACTCCTGTTTAGCTCTCTTTTTGGTCTAGCTGCTTAATGTTCTACTATATTCACCAGACATTTGCTAACTTCATTCATAGAATCATTTCATTCATTAGTTAGTATAATTAGTGCAACAAGTAATTTATGTATACTAAACCTCTGCAAAAATGTCTTCTCTCATAGACCTTCATCAATGCCTTGTATGGAAGTGAGAAAGAAGTCTGGATTGGATTATCTGATGAAGGAGTGGAAGGGCAATGGAAATGGGTAGATGGGACACCAATGACCAAAGCGTAAGAAAATAAATACACTTTATTTCCAAACAAAAAACGCAAAATGTCTGTTCTCAATTTGGATGGCTGTCCTTGTCTTGCAGGTTCTGGGGTAAAGACCAGCCCAACAGCCACATGGGGAGGAACCAGGACTGTGTGGAGTTCTGGCACCGTGCGTCAGGGACTGGAGACTGGAATGATGAGAACTGTGCCATAGAACAAAACTGGATCTGTGAGAAGTAGTTTTCCTCTGGCTAGCTCTGGCTACTGATGGCCATCATGTAATATCAGTGTATACAAAAAAATAAATGCACATTAGGGACTGTGGTCAGTGGATTGGAAGTAACAGATAAATCAGTTTGCTTCAATCCATATTATGTGAGCACTTTACACTCAATGGCACACAGCATTGCTAACAGCTAAAACCTGAAATGTATTGTTGTGATAAGTAATGCATTATGAAATCAACTTTAGCAGATAGCCCATTATGTGCTGGGGCAGGTACATTAATGTAGGTTGCGTGGAGCAAACTCTGTATTATGGAACCAGTTTGGCTCAAAGAGGACCAAGCTTTCCATAGCTATCTGTACATACTGTAGAAACAATTAAGATTTTTCTAAAGAAAGACACTTGATGATTATGTTAATTCATTTGCTACTGGGATTAATTAATTAAGCATTTCCCAAGAGTTGTACCTATTATTCAGTTCCTGCTGAGCTAGTGAGCATCTGGGTTAAGGTTGAACTGGCTAACATTAATATACGTATTATGCATTATTCATTATGTATTAACAACCATTCAATCAGTGCTTTAACTATTTCAATTGACAAATTAAATGATATTTTATGTTCTCATATACACCTTTTATGTATTCATTCATGTAAACACACATATTAAAATAAAAAAATTCACCTTGTACTACTAGTGTAATGAATCACACTCACAGAGTTCGTCAATATGCTCAAGTCATTTTGACACTACACCTAAAGCTAGAGATAGTAGAATTATCGATAATGACCTGTGTTGTCTTTCTAGGAACAATGTCATCTGCCACAACCTTTGTGGTATTTGTGGGTGGAGGGTAGTTGTCCTAAGTCACTTCTGACTTTTTCTGTGTTAAAACACATCACAATCTTTCCCTTAATAACCATGAAAAAATAGAATAACCCTTTAGTCACTGTAAATGCCTGTTTTGGTAGAAAACAAATGAAATACATTGTCAGTAAACATTTTAACGACACATTCAATATCCACATTTTGGCAGCTTGCCAGGTACATTAATTAACAGCATACTGTATATTTTGTGTTAGGTTTGATGTTTGTTTTCGTAATTATAGATTTTTGAATAGAGAGAAAAACAAATATTCTTTTCTGAGAGTATTATAAGTCATAATCTTAGTGGTCATGATAAGCGTAAACAAGATAAAGAAACGTAACAACAGACATTGGTGAATAATAAAATGTATAAAAATGATAATAATAACAATAATAAAGCCTCCATTCAAAAAATAACTCCAGACTTAATGGGGCTTGTACAGTCCAATGGGAAACCCAGCTGTCCCACCTTATTATTAGCCGGAATGCTTCAGTACTTCAGACGAAGTCCTCTTCCATTAGATGCTTAATAGCTTACATGCATTTGTTTACCACTTCTTCACACAGACCTCAGTCTACCTTTACTTTGGTGAAATTAATGAATCCTGTTTAACTGTGTATAATCTAAAAAAATCTCACTTTTTCTGACCTCAAGTGGTTTAACTTTGCTGCACTTATCAATAATCTTTCTTACTGAAGGCCCTGAAAACATATTTTCTTAATCAGCATCTTACTGAGACCAATGGGCACAGATGTGTTATTAAGCTGGAGATCTCTTTATTTCTGTTTATCTCAGTTAAAAGTTGATTCATCTGTGCACCAACCAGAATTCAGCTGAGTTTAATCCAAAATGATGACAGTTGTTGATTGACAAATGTTGGCTGCACTGTCAGTTAAATCTGAACACACCATTACTATTTACCACTCAGGAAGTCCAGGTGCCATTCAGAACATTCATACCCTTTAGTAACAGTGTTTTGGTGACAAACCTGGTAGCTGCACCTGCATGCAATGATATTTCGCCAAGCAAATATATTTTTTTATCTGGTTTGGATATGAGGCCAATTTGTTATTGCACAATTCTGGATATTCAGAAACACACATTCACAGTTACCATACAAGCTTTTTTGTTTTTTTGGCCATCTTGTAGTTCAAGCAGTGGTCACCAGCAACTGCAAAGACAAGGGTCTACGATAATGTGAATGCCGCTGTAGGGTAAGGTCATGTGACAGCTAGAGGCACTAGGCACAGTGGGATGGACCTCCAACTGTTCCTTACTGTCCTCAGAGGTTAATAATGAACTTCCATGGGCAGAGATCAGAGGAATACTGTTTGTTGTCTGATGCTGTCATTTGATTGCCTCAACATGAAATACTTGTTTTGATCCCACACTGAAACTGCTGTGATTACACCTTTAACATTTCATCCGTGTTAGAACCCTCATACTACTACTGCCCTCCTCGTCCATACTTTCACATCACTATGATGCATTCTGGGAGCAGGCATGCTAGACTATGCAGTTACTTATGTACTTTGTTTTGTGTGTTAAAGCAAAAGTTCTTCATGCACTGTGTTTTGAACCCATGAGAGATAAGCATTTACAGCTTTAATAAAACAGTTTAATGAAAAATGTGGACTCCAACATTCGGACTGGCAGTCCCATAGCCAGAAATCCTACTCATTCCTCTCCACAACGCCTTTGCATTTGCAGAAGAGTGTGTTCTTGTTTCTCTTTCAGTGCTGTAGGTGTTCCTTCCATTATCTTGCCTTTTGGAAAGACTTACTCAAATGTTTCACCTAATGTGCACAGTAGTACATTAAAAAAACACTAATTTACAACGAACACTCGCCCACACAAACCAAATGTTGATCTTACATATTTCAAATAATCATTATCTATTGACTGCGGTATGATAAATGTGATTATCAACACATTCAACTGAAGATGTTTAACAAGCAACTAGTAATGGAGTTATACCCTTAATGTTTAGTCTCAGATAGATGTTCCTAAAAGATTTGACCTCTTTGCATGAAACCTTTGAACCCTTCAGTACTTGAAGGACCACTGATATTTATTAAGTAGTCCATAGTCCATAAATTGCTGATACTAGATATGTTTGAGAAATATTAATCTATTAATGGGCCTCTCCACTGTTCTAACACATAAAGATCAGTTTATTTTGGCATAAAACTAAAACTGTTTAAGAGAAAGCCAATCACTGGTGGTGTGGGGTTTGAAAGAAGTGGATATTTTGGAGGCTGGCTAGTGAAAAAGACAGTTATGTTGCACTTTCTGGAAGTGCAATACTAAATCACAGCTAGTAGAAATACCAACTACCATTAGCTAAATTGATTTTTACCTAAGACAAATTCACTGCAGAAAAGTATGTTAATTTGATAACTACTCTATAGCTCACAATCTTAAATGGATCTGTTTGTCAGACAGGGGAACTATTCTATTTTTAACCTGCATGTCTATGTCAAATTAATGACACAAACTGGTAGAAATATGGTCGCTGACCGTAGAAAATACATTGTGACTAGCCCCTAAAGTCCCAAAAGGTAAAACATTTTTATCTTGTGCTAAGTTATTATCTTATGGGCACAAGTTACTTATTTTGTGGGCACAAGTTATTATCTTATGGGTTTATAGTCATATGTTTGCTGATTTCTCCACTATGTTTTAACATTGCTATGTTCATTGCTTTATTTAAGCAGTTAATTTGCTATGTTATTGGTGGGTGAGCTGGTTGATAAGATAGTTGAGAAAGATAGCTTTCTGTTATTCGCCCGTTTTACCAAAGTGTCCATGCTCTAAACAGAATCTGGCAGACATTCAGATTTCGGCAAGAGCAGCAAGAATTTCATGGTATGACATTCAGAGGTGAAAATAAAACTTATAAAGCTGAGTTCTCTCCATTATATGACAACTGTGTGCATCTGAAGCCGTTAGAAATGCATGAATTTATAGTAAATTATCTTGTGCGCACAATATTTCCTTTTGGGGACTTTATGAATTCAGAGAAACATACAAAAAATTAAATTAAACTCACTCTTGACTGTCTGCATAAACCTATACCATCTTCCTACTAGCATCCACAGATACTTTACTTTTGTCATTATGGGTACGTATGAATATGTATATGTATACATATACCTGTATATACTTTTTTTCTAAATGTAAATCTTTTTTCTGTGTATGTCTTAATTATTTATATATATATATTTTTTTATGTATAACTTGTTTTGACGTAGTGCATGCGGCGTAAGATTACAGATTTAAGTGCCTTGCATTGAATCTGAGTGTGTGTGTTAATGGATGAATGAGAGGGAAACTGTAAAGTGCCTTGGAGAAATTCAGTATATCAATACCGTCCATTTCCAATTTACCATACAGTCCATTTAGGTCTCTGACTCATCAATATCAAAAAAGCATAGTCCAAAGGACTCACTGTTTATTTCAGTAAAATAAAACGTTTTAAAAAGTGAACAAAATTTTCCAGATTTGTTACTTTCACACTCTAAGACTTTGTCGCTGTACACTTACATCAAAGATTTGGAGTGTATATAAAGACTCAAATAGACACTGACAGTCAGCCACAGCTGGGTGTGGAAGATGTAATCTTCAGCCTCCACACACACTCCCTCCCTCTATGTACTACCCCCCCCACTCAAACAGGTAGGTGTTGAGTTTGGCTGTACTGCTGTGTGGGAGCTGTTCCATGTATACTGACACCACTCCTCAGAGAGGTAAAATACAAAGTCTCTACCTCACATACTTCTAATATACTTTAACACACAACCTGTGGTCAGTCATTCTCTGTGCCAAGTTTTCTCACAGAAACACACAGTATATGTACAGTGCTGTGAAAAAGTATTTGCCCCCTTCCTGATTTCTTATTTTTTCTCACACCTAAATGACCCCCTTCGAGCCCCCCCATTAAAAAAAAACAACAAAAAACACAAAATTCTGCACAAACTGTTATGTTTCAACATAAGTGAAGCAGAGAATTATATTTCTCGATTGCACAAATCCTTCAGCAGAACAATTGGATTTAACTATTGTACTTGGAACACTTTTTAAGGTGCACAGTCTCCACCTCCAACATTGCCAAAAGACAATGAACACAGTTCTGCACAAAATATGACAGTTTAAGTTGTCAGAAATAAGAGAACCACAAGGACATCCATAAATATACACTATATACATAAATGTGCCAAAATATATACAATCATATATATAAAAAGTAACAAGAGCAGAGAGCAACAATAATATATAATATTACAAATAATGTACAAATAATATATAGAATAAATACTCTTTCCCATCCCCCAACACTGTCACTCACGACCAGGAGTCAAGACTAAACCAATTCACCTTGGTGACCGTATAATCATTTTGTATTACCTATTTTTGTTAGCCATTTCACACAATTCAGAAAAACAAAAATGTGCATGAACTGTAGGCCTGTATTTATTATATTATGAATGAAATGTGCGTTATTTGGAAGAAAGTCGAGGTGTGATCCCCGTTCCCCCCCTTGTCCGGTCCATTAGGTTGTTTATTAACCTAAATTGTTGATTGTTTATTTTATGTCTTGTTGATTGTTTATTTTATGTCTTGTTGATTGTTTATTTTATGTCTTGTTGATTGTTTATTTTATGTCTGTTAAATTTTTTATTTTTTATTTTATGTCTTAAATCTTAAATTATGTTAAATTGCTGTTGTTTTTATGTCTTTTCTATTTATAGAAAATTTATTTTTATTGCCTGTTTTGCACTGTGGGTCCGAGAGGACTGAATCTGTGCTGTATGTTGTGCATATAGCATATTTGACAATAAAGCTGACTTGACTTGACTTGACTTAATTAACAAGGGGAGGCAATTACTTTTTCACATAGGGCCAGGTAGATTTGGATAGCTTTTTTCCATTGATAAATGAAATCATCATTTAAAACATGCATTTTGTATTTACTTAGGTTATCTTTGTCTAATATAAAAATTTGTTTGATGATCTAAAACATTTAACTGTGACAAATATGCAAAAAAATAAGAAATCAGGAAGGGGGCAAATACTTTTTCACAGCACTGTCTATTTAGCTGGTAATCAGAAACCCTTCATTTTGTGGTGCATTAATGCATTTGTCTTACTATATTTGCACTTATCTGTGCATGTTTAGCATGCTGAGAGGAGAAGACACCAGTGAAGTTGCCGAGTGAACAACTCATAAACCAGAGACTTTGTAAGTTCCCATGCTTGCGTGTCATTATATTATCTGTGGAACTTGAACTTGAGCACGTACACGTACACGCACACGCACACGCACACGCACACACACACACACACACGCATTGAATTTCAAACAGAACACTGAGAGCGATGGAGCCCCAAAGTGTTCAGTATGAAATAAACACAAACACAAACAATAAGTAATCACATTAATAAATGTGTAAACCTTATAAATGAAACAATTACGTTAATCATGTTCATTTCTCATATGACCTTGTATACAGCCTGCTGCTGGTATGTGAACTAGTTACGTATTACACAAATGAGGGCGAGGTCAGTAACTTTGCCAGTAGGAACTCTATGCTCTCCAACACATTCAGTCCCATTTGAGTTCTCTCGGGACTGATTCACCAGGAGACTCAGGTAGGCTGTTTTATTTTATACAATATATATTTTATCTGATTCTCTCCCAGTGACATTTTGATTAGTGACTGATTATTTTATGCAGGTGACAGTATCTTTTTGTCGTCATATACATTGTTCCTATAGTTACCTGTTACAAAAGAACTCTTGAGTGGACAAGATATTTAAATAGCTTTAGGGCAGCCCATGACTAAAGATGTTAATTTTAGAGTTTAATGTAATTATTTAAATATATTGGACGCACCATCTATTTAGGTTTGTAAGTGCGCTCTAGTGCATCAGTGTCGGTGTGTCTGTCCAACCCTGTCATAGATTATATGGATATGGATTATTATGTAAGCAAATGTTTTGCATTTATATTTCCAGTGATGGGAATAACAGCGTTATAAATCACGGCTTTACTAACAGCGTTACTTTTTTCAGTAACGAGTAATCTAATTGATTACTCTTCCCATCTTAATAATGCCGTTACCGTTACTGCCAAAAAATGCGTTACTATAATTGAAGCTGGTTTTTTTTCATCAGACCAACTAGATCTCTGAGCCAAGAGGCAAAGACTTTTTTTTCACTGTTCTTCCTTGGTTAGTGGGCAGTGCACGAGACAGGCGCATAAATGCTGACGATTGGCTGAGGTTGAGTAAAATTTCATGGTAAGCCAATAAATAAATAAAATATCAAAAGTTCCAAAACATCTATTGTGTTATTTGTATCGATCCACTATATAAACAAAATATCTACATACATGGCATTTGATTGGAGGCTAGTCTCACTTTGTCCCACAGCAACATTAAAATAGTTTAGATTTGTGTACATTGTTTCTGTTAATAATGTATTGTATTAAGTGTCCATTTCATTATAATATTCAGATTTATCATAAATAGTTGAACATGCACATGTATTTTAAGTTCCGTTAAAGAGGGGTGGAGGTGGGGTCACATTTGAGCATTTAAAAATTGACTTGAATTGCTAATCGAACGTGACCAGTTTTAGCACAAACCGCTAATTACCTTATAACGCTAGTCAAAAAGTGAAAAGAAATCGCTATTTCTATACCACTAACAAGGCTCAATATAGCACCACACTTACACGGTAGCATAATTCAATTCAATTCAATTCAATTTTATTTGTATAGCGCCAATTCATAACAGAAGTTATCTCAGGACACTTTTCAAATAGAGCAGGTCTAGACCGAACCCCTTATAACATTATTTACAGAGACCCAACAGTTCCCACCATGAGCAAGCACTTGACGACAAGGGCAAGGAAAAACTGCCTGTTAAAAGGCAGAAACCTAGGACAGATCCTTCGGCTCTAGGTAGGTGGTCGTCTGTCTCGACCAGTTGGGGTTAGAGAGACAGACAGACAGACAGGTGCACAGCAACAACAGTATTGGCAATGGCAATCTAGCAGGACCATGGCAGGAGGCTCCACCAGGATCGATAAGAACCTGCGAGACGAGAAAGCACAAGAAGTGAAGTTAGTAACATGCATTAATGGGACATGAATCAGTGCACCATGGGAAGTCCCCCGATAGTCTAGGCCTATAGCAGCATAACTAAGGGATGGTTTAGGACTCACCTGATCCAGCCCTAACTAACTTTATCAAAGAGGAATGTCTTAAGCCTACTCTTGAATGTGGAGAGGGTGTCTGCCTCCCGAACCACAACTGGAAGCTGGTTCCACAGGAGAGGAGCTTGGTAACTGAAGGCTCTTGCTCCTGTTCTACTTTTAGAGACTATAGGAACCACAAGTAGCCCAGCATTCAGAGAACGTAGTGTTCTAGAGGGGTAATAGGGTACTATGAGCTCTTTAAGATATGAAGGGGCCTGACCATGAAGTCACGAAAACAGTCACACGACCAGTCGAACTCTCTCAGATGGGAAGTGAATCTTGCGTGAAGATTGATGCCGGAAGAAAGCCCTAAGCGCATAAGAGAAGCAATGTCTTCAAATTCGGTTGAATAATCCGCCATCTCTTTAATGTGTATCCTGTGGAAGCACTAGTCTCTGTTGCGTTCAGTGCTTCTCTTATGAAAACATATCCCAGAGAACGGACGAACTCGGTACACGTGTTATTAACCCCTAGGTTCATTTTGCGCCGGAATTGTCCTTTAAGTACAGTTTTAGGTACCTATACTATGTGGAACTTCCGTTATATGCTACTCCAGTACATTTAATTGTGAAATACTGTACTTTTTATTCCACTGCATTTATGAGACCAGTACATTAAAACTACTAGTTGCTTTGCAGTTTCATATTTTACACACAAAATATAATGAGCTCAAACAACATGATGCTTCATTATATTAACTATCAAACTCTATGAAGTTTGAAATTTGGTCCAACCACAAAAAAATACTTCCTACTGACAAACTGATAACATGACTTTAATAGTATTAAATCACTTTATCACTTTATTATGGTGTTACAGATTGGTCATTAATAGAGACAACCTTTTGGTTGCCAGTTTGTAAAATAATTATTTGGCTGATATTATAACAAGCCGTTTCATATAATGAGTTGTGTATTTGAAACTAAAGTATAGTCTGTTTACACTGTAACCTCCAATTCATCCATGACATATAAATTTGAGGAAGTGTTGAGTCCCAGGTCTCTGAACTTGATGTCAAGCTTGGAGGGCAGTGGCATTACATGCTTAAATATAGTCAATAAAGAGTTTTCTCATGTGTTTCTCTGGTCCAAAGATTTAAATGTAGCAGTAATGTACTGCAGGAAAATGAAGTCTTAGCTATGTGTGTTTTAGTTTGTGTTCATCTCAGCCTCCAGAGCTTGGAGCTGCTGTGAAACACCTAATACTGTTCAACTAGGCAAATGACAAATTGCATATTCAACATGTTTGGTGTTATAAACCCTGAGGTGGTGGAACATTTTCCAGGAAAGTCATGATTCAAGGTCATTTTGCTATAGTAAATTAGTGACCTATTATTCAATTGCATGGAGGTCTGGTCATAAATGTTCAATATTGAGTGTTGATGACGTGTGTGACGAATTGACGATTGACTAATTTTAGGTTTTGATATTTGATAACATCGATAGGTTGATACTCACCTCTTATGGTCCAATGGCAGTATGGTTCAAAGGTGGATGGAAGTTTAAGCTGTAACTGACTCCTCAGTCAAAAAAAATGATGGATTCTTTGAAGGATGACGATGTAAGGTAATAATCTGTAACTTCTTTCATATATTTTCATTTATCTTTTCAACTGGTTGTATTGTATAGACCTAGATCATCTTAAAGTCAACTGCACTGAATCAGAATGCCCTTGAGATTGAATACTCTGTATTCTCTTACAATACAGACAACTGGGCATCAGACGCAGTAAGTGCATCAGATCAGCAGAATAATTTCAGTTTTAATTACTTTTCAGGGTGAATGTGAAGAGCCTCATATCTACATTCAGTGACACAAAATTGTCAGGAAATTCTTCTGGTTCAAAGGACAAGGCCAAAGGGTAAGAAGATCAATTGATAAATTAGGGCGGTTTTTTCAAATAAAACTGCATTTGAAAAATATCTATCTATCTATCTATCTATCTATCTATCTATCTATCTATCTATCTATCTATCTATCTATCTATCTATAATAATATTGTGGATAGGGGTCAAGTTGTATTTAAGTACTATTATTAAAACAATTGCAAAATGTATTTCAGGTCAGCTCCCAGTGGATGTTGGAGCGTGAAGTCCAAGGAACCCCCTTTACTTTTCAAAGACCAACAGTAAGATAACACAATTTTACTGTCTCACTCATTTATAATGTGATTTTCAGTATTATTCATTGAGGGTTAACACAATGTGATCTTTCAATCCTCTTCTCTTCTTTCAATGCAAGACCTTTCCTTGCCAGTGGTTTAAGGGAATACTATCCACCAACAGCCAGTTAGCTTAGCTTAACACAAAGACTGGAAACAGGTAACAACAGCTAGCCAGCCACATCAACAGGTTATATTTCGCTTGTATGATTCATTAAAAATTAAAGTGTAAAAAACTATAGCATAACATCTAGCATACAGACATGAGCTTAGTATCAACTGTCTCATCTACCTTTCAGCAAGGTTGTTAGCTGGTGTAAGGTTTAGAAGTGGAGTTAATTCATATTTGAAAGTTGTAAGGCTCAGCAGTTAATATAATTAATATTTGAGTTAATTTACTAGAAATGTATTTACAATGTTTAGTCAGTTAATCATTTACATATTTATGTTACACAATTATTATTTACATATTTACATGTTTACATATTTCACACAGTCAGGATATTCTGTTGAACCTGCCTCTGATTCCCTCACGTTAACCTCAGTCTAAGTTGTAGCTTCTGATTGGTTAGTTCAGTCATGTAGAAGGTCCGAATAAGGAAGTGGAGTTGTTGTGAGTTGTGAAGTTCAGTAAAGTACCGCTTGAGAAAGTCATCCATCCTGTTGTTTATTCTCATAAAGAGTGATCCACCACCACATACTGAACCCTCACGTTACACTAGTTAGCACATGCTAACAATTGCAGCTGAGATTAGAGCACATAAACAAATTATTAAATAAAAGAATAGAAAAAGACATCACACTGTAAATGTTGATCAGCTCTCTGTTCAATGCATCCAACCTAAAGCTTGACAATTCAATTCAATTCAATTTTATTTGTATAGCGCCAATTCATAACAGAAGTTATCTCAGGACACTTTTCAAATAGAGCAGGTCTAGACTGAACTCTTTAAAACATTAATTACAGAGACCTAACAGTACCACCATGAGCAAACACTTGGCGACGGGGGCAAGAAAAAACTGCCTGTTAAAAGGCAGAAACCTAGGACAGATCCTTCGGCTCTAGGTGGGTGGTTGTCTGTCTCGACCAGTTGGGGTGAGAGAAAGAGAGAGAGAGAGAGAGAGAGACAGAGAGAGACAGAGAGAGACACAGACAGACAGGTGCACAGCAACAACAGTATTGGCAATGGCAATCTAGCAGGACCATGGCAGGAGGCTCCACCGGGATTGATAAGAACCTGCGAGATGAGAAAGCACAAGAACTCCGGGGAAGAAGTGAAGTTAGTAACATGCATTAATGGGACATGAATGAGTGCAGAAAGAGAGAGGAAGACAGGAGCTCAGTGCACCATGGGAAATCCCCCGATAGTCTAGGCCTATAGCAGCATAACTAAGGGATGGTTCAGGACTCACCTGATCCAGCCCTAACTATAAGCTTTATCAAAGAGGAATGTCTTAAGCCTACTCTTGAATGTGGTGAGGGTGTCTGCCTCCCGAACCACAACTGGAAGCTGGTTCCACAGGAGAGGAGCTTGGTAACTGTTCTCTGCAGAGAAGCTAGTACAGGAGAGATGTGATCTCTTTTCCTAGTTCCTTTCAGTACTCATGCTGCAGCGTTCTGAATTAATTGGAGCATTTTAATTGACTTATTGGGGCAACCTGATAATAAAGAGTTGCAGTAATCCATCCTTGAAGTAACAAATGCATGGATTAGTTTTTCTGCATCTGTCTGTGATAGGATGTGTCTAATCTTTGTAATATTACGTAAATGAAAGAAGGCAGTCCTGGAGGTCTGCTTTATGTGGGAGTTAAATGACAAATCCTGATCAAAGATAACTCCAAGATCCCTGACAGTGGTGCTAGAGGCCAAGGTAATGCCATCTAGAGTAACTATATTTTTAGACAGTGAGTCTCTAAGGTTTTTGGGGCCAAGAACAAGAATTTCGTTTTTTTCTTAGTTTAACATCAGGAAATTGCAGCTCATCCAGGATTTTATGTCCTTAAGACATGTTTGTAATTTAGATAATTGATTAATTTCATCGGGCTTGATCGATAGATATAACTGCGTATCATCTGCATAACAGTGAAAGTTAATGGAGTGATTCCTAATAATGTTGCCTAAAGGGAACATATATAAAGTAAATAGTATTGGTCCAAGTACAGAATCTTGTGGAACTCCATGACTAACTGTAGTATTTATTGAAGATTCATCGTTAACATGTACAAACTGGGAACGGTCTGATAAAGATGACTTAAACCAGCTTAGTGCGGTTCTCTAATGCCAA
Source organism: Dicentrarchus labrax (assembly GCF_905237075.1). Taxonomy (NCBI): domain Eukaryota; kingdom Metazoa; phylum Chordata; class Actinopteri; family Moronidae; genus Dicentrarchus; species Dicentrarchus labrax. Next base: position 11,204,436 of record NW_026136721.1, read on the forward strand.
TTTGATGCTCAAGTCTCTGTAAAAGAATATTATGGTCAATGGTGTCAAATGCAGCACTAAGATCTAATAGTACAAATACAGAGACAAGTCCATTGTCTGAAGCAATCAACAGGTCATTATTAACTTTAACCAGAGCTGTCTCTGTGCTATGATGAACTCTAAATCCTGACTGAAAATCCTCAAATAAACTATTGTTATGTTGAAAGTCACACAACTCTTTGGCGACTAAATTCTCCAGAATCTTAGAGAGGAAGGGAGGTTAGAAATCGGTCTATGGTTGGCTAAAACCCCTGGGTCAAGAGTGGGCTTTTTAAGAAGGGGTTTAATTACAGCTGCTTTAAAGGACTGTGGTACATATCCTGATAATAAAGAAAGATTAATCATAGCCAGTAAAGAAGTGCCAATTAAGGGAACAACTTCTTTAAGCAGCTTAGTTGGGATCGGGTCTAATACACAGGTTGATGGCGTTGATGAAGAAATTATTGAAGTTAACTGATGAAGATCGATAGCAGAAAAACAGTCTAAAAATATATCTGCGTTTACATTAGTAAAAGTCCCTGCACTTGGAGAGCCACTGATAACTGTTGATAGAAGTTGGTGATTAATTTTCTCTCTAATAGTAATAATTTTATTATAAAAGAAGCTCATGAAGTCATTGCTACTTAAGTTTATGGGGATATGTGGCTCAATAGAGCTGTGGCTCTCTGTCAGCCTGGCTACAGTGCTGAAGAGGAACCTAGAGTTATTCTTATTTTCTTCTATTAGTGCTGAGTAATAGGCTCCTCTGGCATTACGGAGGGCCTTTCTATAAATTTTAAGATTATCTTGCCAAATTGAGCGATATTCTGATAATTTGGAAGAGCGCCATTTCCTTTCAGATTTCCTAGCTATTTGCTTTAACTGGCGGGTTTGGTGGTTGTACCACGGTGCTAGTCTCCTATGTTTTAATAATTTCCTTTTTATAGGAGCGATAGAGTCTAATGTTGATCATAGTGAGCCTGCAGCACTATCGACAAGATTATCAATTTCAGAGGGACTAAAGTTGTTATAGGACTCTGTTAAATTCAGACATGGCATTGAATTAAACACTGAAGGAATCTCCTCCTTAAATTTAGCTAGAGCACTGTCAGATAGACATCTGCTGTAGAAAGTTTTGCCTAATGGCTTATAATCTAATAGTATGAATAAAAAAGTTATTGACTCATTGACAGGCCTGCCTATATAGCTGACTGCCTATAGACATTTGCAGTGACCTTGCTGAAGGGTTCAACAAACAATTAACTGATGTTGTCATCCTTTCAGATTGGCGGGACCAGATGATAACTATTTTGACTACAAATCAGAAGATCAATTGATAAATTAGGGCATTTTTTTCAAATAAAACTGCATTTGAAGAATATCTATCTATCTATCTATCTATCTATCTATCTATAATAATATTGTGGATAGGGGTCAAGTTGTATTTAAGTACTATTATTAAAACAATTGCAAAATGTATTTCAGGTCAGCTCCCAGTGGATGTTGGAGCGTGAAGTCCAAGGAACCCCCTTTACTTTTCAAAGACCAACAGTAAGATAACACAATTTTACTGTCTCACTCATTTATAATGTGATTTTCAGTATTATTCATTGAGGGTTAACACAATGTGATCTTTAAATCCTCTTCTCTTCTTTCAATGCAAGACCTTTCCTTGCCAGTGGTTTAAGGGAATACTATCCACCAACAGCCAGTTAGCTTAGCTTAACACAAAGACTGGAAACAGGTAACAACAGCTAGCCAGCCACATCAACAGGTTATATTTCGCTTGTATGATTCATTAAAAATTAAAGTGTAAAAAACTATAGCATAACATCTAGCATACAGACATGAGCTTAGTATCAACTGTCTCATCTACCTTTCAGCAAGAAAGAAAATAAGAATATTTCCCAAAATGTCAAACTAAAGGAAAATAACACTCAGTTAATCTACAGGTTGTTAGCTGGTGTAAGGTTTAGAAGTGGAGTTAATTCATATTTGAAAGTTGTAAGGCTCAGAAGTTAATATAATTAATATTTGAGTTAATTTACTAGAAATGTATTTACAATGTTTAGTCAGTTAATCATTTACATATTTTTGTTACACAATTATTATTTACATATTTACATGTTTACATATTTGACACAGTCAGGATATTCTGTTGAACCTGCCTCTGATTCCCTCACGTTTACCTCAGTCTAAGTTGTAGCTTCTGATTGGTTAGTTCAGTCACGTAGAAGGTCCGAACAAGGAAGTGGAGTTGTTGTGAGTTGTGAAGTTCAGTAAAGTACCGCTTGAGAAAGTCATCCATCCTGTTGTTTATTCTCATAAAGAGTGATCCACCACCACATACTGAACCCTCACGTTACACTAGTTAGCACATGCTAACAATTGCAGATGAGATTAGGGCACATAAACAAATTATTAAATAAAAGAATAGAAAAAGACATCACACTGTAAATGTTGATCAGCTCTCTGTTCAATGCATCCAACCTAAAGCTTGACAATTCAATTCAATTCAATTTTATTTGTATAGCGCCAGTTCATAACAGAAGTTATCTCAGGACACTTTTCAAATAGAGCAGGTCTAGACTGAACTCTTTATAACATTATTTACAGAGACCCAACAGTACCACCATGAGCAAGCACTTGGCGACGGGGGCAAGGAAAAACTGCCTGTTAAAAGGCAGAAACCTAGGACAGATCCTTCGGCTCTAGGTGGGTGGTTGTCTGTCTCGACCAGTTGGGGTGAGAGAGAGAGAGAGACAGAGAGAGACAGAGAGAGAGACAGAGAGACAGACAGACAGACAGACAGGTGCACAGCAACAACAGTATTGGCAATGGCAATCTAGCAAGACCATGACAGGAGGCTCCACCGGGATTGATAAGAACCTGCGAGATGAGAAAGCACAAGAACTCCGGGGAAGAAGTGAAGTTAGTAACATGCATTAATGGGACATGAATGAGTGCAGAAAGAGAGAGGAAGACAGGAGCTCAGTGCACCATGGGAAATCCCCCGATTGTCTAGGCCTATAGCAGCATAACTAAGGGATGGTTCAGGACTCACCTGATCCAGCCCTAACTATAAGCTTTATCAAAGAGGAATGTCTTAAGCCTACTCTTGAATGTGGAGAGGGTGTCTGCCTCCCGAACCACAACTGGAAAATGGTTCCACAGGAGAGGAGCTTGGTAACTGAAGGCTCTGGCTCCTGTTCTACTTTTAGAGACTATAGGAACCACAAGTAGCCCAGCATTCAGAGAACGTAGTGTTCTAGAGGGGTAATAGGGTACTATGAGCTCTTTAAGATATGAAGGGGCCTGACCATGAAGAGCTTTATAGGTGAGGAGGAGGATTTTAAATTCTATTCTACATTTTACAGGGAGCCAATGCAGAGAAGCTAGTACAGGAGAGATGTGATCTCTTTTCCTAGTTCCTGTCAGTACTCGTGCTGCAGCGTTCTGAATTAATTGGAGCATTTTAATTGACTTATTGGGGCAACCTGATAATAAAGAGTTGCAGTAATCCAGCCTTGAAGTAACAAATGCATGGATTAGTTTTTCTGCATCTGTCTGTGATAGGATGTGTCTAATCTTTGTAATATTAGGTAAATGAAAAAGGCAGTCCTGGAGGTCTGCTTTATGTGGGAGTTAAATGACAAATCCTGATCAAAGATAACTCCAAGATTCCTGACAGTGGTGCTAGAGGCCAAGGTAATGCCATCTAGAGTAACTATATCTTTAGACAGTGAGTCTCTAAGGTTTTTGGGGCCAAGAACAAGAATTAAATTTTTTTCTTAGTTTAACATCAGAAAATTGCAGCTCATCCAGGATTTTATGTCCTTAAGACATGTTTGTAATTTAGATAATTGATTAATTTCATCGGGCTTGATCGATAGATATAACTGCGTATCATCTGCATAACAGTGAAAGTTAATGGAGTGATTCCTAATAATGTTGCCTAAAGGGAGCATATATAAAGTAAATAGTATTGGTCCAAGTACAGAACCTTGTGGAACTCCATGACTAACTGTAGTATTTATTGAAGATTCATCGTTAACATGTACAAACTGGGAACAGTCTGATAAATATGACTTAAACCAGCTTAGTGCGGTTCTTTAATGCCAATTTGATGCTCAAGTCTCTGTAAAAGAATATTATGGTCAATGGTGTCAAATGCAGCACTAAGATCTAATAATACAAGTACAGAGACAAGTCCATTGTCAGAAGCAATCAGAAGGTCATTATTAACTTTAACCAGAGCTGTCTCTGTGCTGTGATGAACTCTAAATCCTGACTGAAAATCCTCAAATAAACTATTGTTATGTTGAAAGTCACACAACTCTTTGGCGACTAAATTCTCCAGAATCTTAGAGAGGAAGGGAGGTTAGAGATCTGTCTATGGTTGGCTAACACCCCTGGGTCAAGAGTGGGCTTTTTAAGAAGGGGTTTAATTACAGCTGCTTTAAAGGACTGTGGTACATATCCTGATGATAAAGAAAGATTAATCATAGCCAGTAAAGAAGTGCCAATTAAGGGAACAACTTCTTTAAGCCGCTTAGTTGGGATCGGGTCTAATACACAGGTTACTGATGAAGATCGATAGCAGAAAAACAGTCTAAAAATATATCTGCATTTACATTAGTAAAAGTCCCTGAACTTGGAGAGCCACTGATAACTGTTGATAGCAGTTGGTGATTAATTTTCTCTCTAATAGTAATAATTTTATTATAAAAGAAGCTCATAAAGTCATTGCTACTTAAGTTTATGGGGATATGTGGCTCAATAGAGTTGTGACTCTCTGTCAGCCTGGCTACAGTGCTGAAGAGGAACCTAGGGTTATTCTTATTTTCTTCTATTAGTGCTGAGTAATAGGCTCCTCTGGCATTACGGAGGGCCTTTCTATAAGTTTTAAGATTATCTTGCCAAATTGAGCGATATTCTGATAATTTGGAAGAGCGCCATTTCCTTTCAGATTTCCTAGCTATTTGCTTTAACTGGGGGGTTTGGTGGTTGTACCACGGTGCTAGTCTCCTATGTTTTAATAATTTCCTTTTTATAGGAGCGATAGAGTCTAATGTTGATCATAGTGAGCCTGCAGCACTATCGACAAGATTATCAATTTCAGAGGGACTAAAGTTGTTATAGGACTCTGTTAAATTCAGACATGGCATTGAATTAAACACTGAAGGAATCTCCTCCTTAAATTTAGCTAGAGCACTGTCAGATAGACATCTGCTGTAGAAAGTTTTGCCTAATGGCTTATAATCTAATAGTATGAATAAAAAAGTTATTGACTCATTGACAGGCCTGCCTATATAGCTGACTGCCTATAGACATTTGCACTGACCTTGCTGAAGGGTTCAACAAACAATTAACTGATGTTGTCATCCTTTCAGATTTGCGGGACCAGATGATAACTATTTTGACTACAAATCAGAAGATCAATTGATAAATTAGGGCAGTTTTTTCAAATAAGACTGCATTTGAAAAATATCTATCTATCTATCCATCCATCCATCCATCCATCCATCTATAATCTTGTGGATAGGGGTCAAGTTGTATTTAAGTACTATTATTAAAACAATTGCACAATGTATTTCAGGTCAGTTCCCAGTGGATGTTGGAGCGTGAAATCCAAGGAACCCCCTTTACTTTTCAAAGACCAACAGTAAGATAACACAATTTTACTGTCTCACTCATTTATGGTGGGATTTTCAGTATTATTCATTGAGGGTTAACACAATGTGATCTTTAATCTATATATATGTATAGTTGACTGCCTATAGACATTTGCACTGTTCTTGCATATAACTGATGTTGTCATTCTTTCAGATCGGCAGGACCAGATGATAACTATTTTGAGTACAAGTCAGACTTGTCTTCAGTGGACAATGGCCATGTTAATTTTGAAAAGAAAATGTAAGACAGACTTGTGACTTTTTGTCCCAGCAGTGTTCATTTTACTTTGCTGACACAGTTGTCAGTTATGCTGCGTTTTCCACTTATTTGTTTTCTAAATAACAGTTTGCAAATGTGACATACTGCATTCTTGCATCCGAGGATTGTTGTTATTTTCTAATACTTATAGACAGTGGACATCAGCGTTAGTGTCTAGTTATGAGGCATGGAGTAACCTCATCTACACTTGTCAACTTGAGCCTCTTGTAAATGGATGGAATATTCTTTTATAGTTTCTGCATCTTTGTCTTTTAACATGTACAATTTTAGTGTTTCTTTTTTCTTATCGCCTCCTTTCAGAAATTTACCATATGGGATGCCTCAGCCGTGGGGTGGACATGTGATGTGTACTATGAACGTACAAAGGTATTTCTCCTGCATCTTAAACTGTCTGATACCAAAGCTACATCTGTCTAATTTAGCAGTTACATGTATAGTAATGTTACGCGTCTAATGATTTTCAGGTCAAAGATACCGTCTGCTGCGTATCCAGTACCCAGACCTGATCGCAGAGCTCCTGATGACAACAGGTAAAAGTCACTGATCAGATTACTGTCTATTTCATGTGCTGTTATTGAAAGAGTTAAAATAAAAAAAATCTTTGATACATTTAGCAACTTGGTGACATGCTCAGATGGCATTATAAGTGGTGTTTTCATATAAACAATTTGTTCTCACACACAGTCTGGTGTGCTGGTAGAAGTTGAATGTAAATATATACAGTGATACAGACAAGCTCTATAAACTGTAAAAAACAATTGCAAACAATTCAAAGAATACTATATTCAATTCCATACAAGCAAACAGTAGGACCATACTATATGTAATATTATTATATACAGTAGGCCAGTTCCTTGTTCTACACTGTATTTACTTATCATTACTTAGATATTGTCCCTGAAGACCAACCTCTATGTTGCAACACCCTTTACTGGTACATTCTGAATATGAATAACAGAGCAATCATGCTGTTATGACTTTCAGGGCAAAAGGGAACCGTGCAAAGTCCAGTTTGGAGTCACAGAGGACTAATCAGGGGAGGGATTTTCCATCACATCATAAGTAAGACAAAACATGTTGAACTTCTAAAAAGACATACGCACTGAAATCCTCACAGTTACCTTAAAGTGACATTACAATTACAGATTCTTGAGATGGATGGAAAATAGTATTTTTTTGACTTTCAGTGTCTGTCGGGACTATCTGAAGACAAATTTCTCGTCTGAGTCATCCGGTTACTCTTCGTCTGAGACTTCTGGATCAAGAGATTCCCAACATGATGAAAGGCCAGTTTTATATGGTGATATGTGAGACACTTATTACTTATACTACATTAATTGTTGGAGTGCACCAGCAATTTAGTATTGCACTTCTACAAAGATCAAAATCCTATCCAGAGATATCCTTACTCATGGTGTGTCTACACAGCAGCTGCTTTAACTGCAATTTTTCAGCTGCCTGTCTCACATGCTATTTTCAGAACAGATACACACTAGGGGTGTAATGATTCACCAAATCCACGGTTCAGTTCAGACCTCGATTTTTGAGCCACGGTTCGGTTCATACCGCGGTTTTCCCCCGTTTCCCCATCTTGCAGAGAAACAGAGAGAGAGAGATGTTATCTGATATTGCATTAAGCGGATAAGGCAGAAATCTTACATTACGGAGTGTCAGTGAACGCACCACTGCAGATGTCACTCACTAACGTTAGTTTCGGTTTGGACCCACATGCACTTGAAAACTGAATCACGGGTGAGTTTATGAAACGTACTGCTGATGGGGAAAGCCAGCAGAGACAGACACAGGGAGAGAGAGACAGAAAGAGGCGGAGCAAGCAGGCGTGTTTGCCGTGAGTGACCAGAGGTCCAGGCTAGGTGTGTGAGTGTGGGGAGAAGAGAAAGGGAGCAGATTAAAGTAGTAAATAAACTACAGAAGGGACAAACCAAACACTGGCTCCAGATACGGCCTTTCCTGTTTTTCATGGCCATCGCTTCACTACGAGTTGCCACTAAATCCCACCGACATCCTTTGGTTTGAATATAATGTCTAATTGTAGGGATCTGAATAGCCAAAATAACAAAAGAATGTCTATATGAAAAACATTTTTAAGAATAAGGCCTTCTTTAACTAATAGATGGGTAGGTGTTAGGGCTAGGCTCCCAGAAACACTCCACAATGCGATTGCTAGCTAGCTAACGAATGAATCTTTGCTCTGTGTTGCTAAAAGTTGAAGATTGGACAAGGATGTGATAAAAGGGTTCAAAAGCACTTCAATTAACTTTAATGGCTAACACATTGAACACATAGCATACATTTCTATGCTTTATGTAGTAAATAATAGCTGCAATTTATTTCTCTATTTGAAAACAGAAAGGAGGTGATCTGTGACATCTGCCTCAAGTTACCAGCTGTGAAGACTTGCCTGACCTGTGCCATCTCCTACTGTGATGCTGATATCCGGCAGCATTATACTGTGGAAGCACTGCAGAGACACGCATTGACAGATGTGCGTGATGAAATTGAGGAGAAACGCTGCCGGCACTATGAAAAGTCTCTAGATTTCTTCTGCAAGACTGATCAGATGACTATCTGCAGCATTTGTGCACAAATCACAAGTCACAGAGGTCATGACATCATCCCTCAGAGTCACGTTAAAATATCTAAGCCTAAAACACCTGAGACAGGTGAGTAAGGCAAGGGCTATCTATCTATCTATCTATCTATCTATTAAAAAAATAAGTGTCACAAATGATTTCTTGTGCAGGCTTTTCTTTGCCAGTGGTGCCTCCTCCTGGTAAGATTGAGTTCCTGTCAGTGAAGCGAAACTCTGTGGTCCTAAAATGGGGAAGCCCGAAGGGACTGGAGGGGCCTAAGAGGTTCAGAGTTAAGTGGAGATCCTTGGGTGGAGAGGTGGAGAAGTGCTTAGTCATTAAAGAGCTTCATACAATTGAAATAAACAATCTTCAGCTTGGACAACAGTATTTGTTCAGTGTGGCTACAGAAGACCAGGATGGAAATTTAAGTGAATGGGTCACAGAATCTGTTTTCACAGGTAATATCAGAGATGCTAAGATATTTCATATTCCCTTCACTGCATTGTGTTCATATTATTTTGAGAAAATAAAACAGTTTTATTTCAATGAACTGCTCTTTTGCAGTGGTGCCAGCCCCTCAGCACTTAACAAAAGGATATTCAGAGGCCACGGCTTTTTCCTTGACATGGACCAAAGGAGAAAGCATGGAGGGAATTCCACATCAATTCCTACTAACTATCACAAGTCCAGGGAAAGAGCAGCAAGCAATACACACCGAAGAGTGCTACAAGATATTCTCTGATTTAAAGCCAGACACAGAGTACAAGATCACTGTCGAGACAGTGCTGAACAATCAGTACAGTGAGAAGGTCTCTACAACTATACACACAGGTGAGAGGTTATATTGCCTGCTTTTTTATAAATTCACAGCATATCTAATAATAATAATAATACATTTTATTTAAAGGCGCCTCTCTGGGCACTTGAGGAACAAGGTACAATACATAAAAATAAAAAACAGTAAGAAATAAGAACCAGACAGGAAAAAGACAATGTAGAGAGTTAAGTGGGGTATGCAGTTCTGAATAGGTGAGTTATTAGTCTTGATTTGAAGAGGGGGAGAGAGTCCAGGTTCCTGATGTCCGGTGGAAGTGAGTTCCAAAGTTGGGGGGCAGAGCGGCTGAAAGCCCTGCTCCCCATGGTGATGAGGCAGGCGGGAGGGACAGAGAGGTGGACAGAAGAGATAGATCTGAGGGAACTGGATGGGGTGGCGATGTGGAGGAGTTCGGACAGATAAGGAGGGGAAAGGTTGTGGATGGCCTTGAACAGTAGGATTTTGAAGTCTATGCAGAGTTTGACCGGGAGCCAGTGGAGTTGCTGCAGAACAGGGGTGATGTGGTGGACGGGAGGGGTTCTGGTGATGATCCGAGCTGCAGAGTTCTGAACCAGTTGAAGTTTATGGAGGTATTTGTGAGGTAGACCAAAGAGAAGGGAGTTGCAGTAATCAATGCGGGAGGTGACAAGGCTGTGTACAAGAATGGCAGTGGAGTGGGGAGAAAGTGGCGGAGGCGATTAATATTGCGTAGATGGAAATGTGCAGACTGGGTGATGTTATTGATATGCGATTGGAAAGATAATGTGCTGTCAAGGATGACACCCAGATTCTTAACCTGAGGGGAGGGGGAGACAGAGGAGTGGTAGATGGTGAGGGAAAACTGTCAGCTTTTGAAAGGGTTGATTTAGTGCCAATGAGAAGAATAATATTACTATATACAGTACTGTATTACAGGCAACATAAAATATTGGCAGAAACACAACCGTACTATAAGTACTATATAGTACTGTAAGTACTGTATATTTTATACAAAAAAATTATTAGATTAAAATGTTTATTATACAAAGAAATGTTTAGGTCACTATATAATTATAATGAATATATTATGAGATTTGTGTGTGACAAGAGAACACAGTAGAAAGAAAAGTTCTGTTGACCATTCTGCTGATGCTGGAAATGAGAAGAGCCTCTTATTGTGCAGTTGTATTAGGAAAGGGGACCAGTTTGGCATGGGTTTGGGTATGAACCATAGTTTTAAACAAAGGAATGTTTTTACCTGATGCTGGTATGAGATGAAAAGTGAAGGGATCACTGATCCTTATTACAAATGTTAACCTCACCGTGGTGCTAGAGGAAATGTCAGGGAAGATATCTTACAGGATAAGGGAAACATTTTACCTGCTGATGGTACTACAGGAAAAGTCAGGGAATCACCAAAGTCATGAAGATTCATCCAGCATCCATGGCAATCCATCCAATAGCGAAGATTTATTTCAGTCTTGACCAAAGTGGTATACTGACCAGGCCCCTCTTTTGACTTCGCCCAGATACTCTCCAACAAGAAATGCCCATTGTAGTCACTTCCAACAAAGTCTAGGGCTCAGGGCCCCCTGAACCCCTGGTCCCCTTGGCCTGTGCCCATTAGGTCTGTTTGGCAATCTCCACTTCATTAACACCCTTGTTAATTATTAAAAAAAACAACCCAAGATAAACCTGATGACTTATTAGGAGGTATTCCCTCCCTCCTCCAGAGCCACAGAAAACATTATATAATATACTACTTGAGGTTTTAACAGTAGTTGAGAGTAGTACTCCCCATGATGACTGAACTAATATTCTTTTAGACCTACTTACACTTTTGTGTAACTAATAGATAAAGAGCACAGTGTAACATCCTGTACATTTATTGGTCTCTTCATGTTGATTCACAGAGCCATGTCTCAGGAAGGTGCTGTCAAAGATGGGACTTGAAGACTACTATGACAACAAGCTCACACTTAGTTCTGTTCTGGAGATTAATCAGAATGACACATCAGAAAACAAACTTGAAACTGCAAACTCACTTCCTGAGGCCTTCTTGAAGAAACTTATGATTTTGAATAAAAATGCTAGAAGTGTCAGATCCCACGATGTAGACAGAGACAAGAACAATGCCATCAATCCCCTGGACCTGATAACTGCGTTGTTTCTCTGTTCAGATGGCTTTCTTCAGCAGGACATAGTTCTGAAAATGGTACTCTGCCAGTTTGCTCTCCCACTCTTGCTACCAAACCATGAAACAAGAAAAATCACAATGATGCTGTGGACCATGCGTGATATCGTCAGAGCTTTCAGCCCCTCAATCCAGGCGTTCAGAAAGAGAAGCTGTGAGGAAAGAATTGTACTCTCTGATATTCCTCTGGTGTCATTTGTCAGGCTGGGGAGGACATCCTTGTCCAAGTCTCAGATGTTGAACAAGCTGTTCAGTAACACCAGGCAGTGCCATGACACATTTTATCATCACAACATGGAGTGTGGTGATGTCCCCAGGAGGATTTCAGAGGGGCTAGTAGAAATCAGCTGGTACCTCCCATGTGGGAAGAAGACTGTAGACAAATTCACTGAACCACTGGCTGTTGCCAACCTCAGAGGAGACATCAAGGCCTTTGACAAGCAATTCTCGTTCCTTTGCCGAACATCCGCAGCCATTTACATCTTCTGTGATGAATCTGAAGCTGATTACTTCAAGAATCTGGAAGGAAAAGACGTGAAAGCAAATGTCAATTTGATAAGCAGCATGCATGGGAAAACCACGCTCAAAATGATGACGATGAAACCAAGTTTAAAGACAACTAATGTGACCGGGAAGAAAAATACTGATGAAGAGCTAATAAAAGCTCTCCAGGAATCAATCTCTAAGATGTTAGAAAACTGCCCAAACAAAGTGTCTGTGGAAAATCTGGCTGACGCAGCTCGCCAGTGTGGGATCCTGGTTGATGAGGATAGTGATGAATGCCAGAGTGCGCTAAAGAATGCAAGTAAAATCACTAAACAAGTCACTAACGCCTCTGAATTCAAAGACAAAAAACTTAAAGGAAAACAGCTAAGATTTGAGATGACAGCTGCAATGTCAAGCTTCCTTCATGGCGTGGTCACCTCAGAAACACAATGCTACTATTTCCTCAAATGGTTGGAAATGGATCTGGACAATAAGTCCCGAAACCAGCTCTCAGATCTGCGGGATCGATACAAAGACGTTAGCCAGAAATTTCCCCAAGACGCAGAAAAAATTGCGGAGATTGACAAGCAAATATCTGTTTGTTCTTTACGCCTGGATCACTTTTTCCGAGAGTGTGGGCAGCTGTATGAATGTGCGAGTGACCTGCCAGAACTCAGCCGTCAGAGAAAAACCATGGAGAAACTCCCAGCACTGTGTGCTCGGATGCTGCTGGATGGTTTCCCTCTTGAACTTGTTGATGGAGATACAGCAAACATCCCGATGAAATGGATCACTGAGGTGCTTACTGAGCTTCACAACATTATGCAGTCCAACAGCAAGCTCAAGGTCATTACCATCATTGGAGCGGAAAACTCAGGAAAATCGACTCTGCTCAACACCATGTTTGGGGTCAGATTTGCAGTCAGCAAAGGAACATGCACCAGAGGGGCATTCATCCAACTGATCAATGTCAACAAAGACGTTAGAGAGGAACTGGGGTGTGACTGCCTATTGATCATTGACACAGAGGGACTGAAACCTAATCAAATGGTTCAAGATGATTACAGCCATGAATGTGACAAGGAAGTAGTGAGCCTCGCTGTGGCACTAAGTGACGCCACAATCGTGAGCGTTTCCAGGGACAACTCCAGTGAGAAAGACATCTTGGAGATGGTGCTTCATGCTTCATGCTCAAGGTTAAAATATGTGGGAACAAAGCCACTGTGTCATTTTGTACATAGTAACATGTCTGATATGCCTGCTGCAGAAAGGAGGAGTAGTACATATTTGGTAGAACAGCTCAATGAAATGATCCGGAAGGACACTCAGATGAAGAAGGACAAAATCACTAAGATCTCAGATGTGATGCAGTTTGATCCAGACACTTGCAGCTGGCATATTCCTCCGGTTTGGCATGGGACTCCACCGATGGCTCCTTTCAGTGTTGACTATAGTGAGACTGCACATGCTTTGAAAAAGCGACTAATAGGGGACCTCAGAAAGTGCCAGAAAAGGGGTGATCTGACAGATTTTATCAGGACGGTGGAACACTTCTGGAAGACTCCATAAGAATTGAGGCCACATCTGAGAAAAATGCAGCAAATTAGTGTGAACAGAGAAACTGGGAATCAGAGTAATTAATAATTTTCTTTTCAGTATCATCAACAAAATGGAATCCAGTTAAATTTGAAAAAGAAAAGATATCTGGTCAATAAAAACTAGTTTATTGTCACCCTTATTCACTTTTTTATTTACAATGCATTTTTTAAAAGATCAGACCTGTTGAACACTGTACAAATAAAACATTAAACATATACGATTGCATAAAATGAACATGTATTTTTAGACAGTCTGTCTTTTAATTTCCACCTGAATAGGGAAACAGAGGTATGGACCCTAAACAACAAAAATCATCATGTTTGTGTTATCAAATATTTATCAAAAAGATATGACGTTAAAAATTACAGTATCTGCAATAATTTTATTTGCCTGCATTGGTTGAATTATATCAAAAGTGCATATGCTGAAGATAATTCTAAAAGTAATTGATATGTATATGAATTTATGTGGCAGTTTGTAGAAAAAAGATGTATATATAATCTCATGTACTTGCTCTATCATTAACAAAGCACTGACTTTTGCTATCAACTCTACAATAAAAACACACAGTCATATGAAGATTTAATATGTGGCATTATTGAAATTGTGACAATAATTCCTCATACTCATATTCATACACCTAACTTCTTATCAGGTGAGGTAACTTAGTAAACTGCATGTTAGTGTCAGTTCACCTAAATTACTGAAAAAAACAATCTCAGAAATCTTAAATGACGAGGCAACTAAACCCCTAAACTAGGGTTTAGGGATAACCCTAAGCCTAAGAGATACTAATTGTGTTTGAGAAAATGTTTTTTTTTTCTAATTTGTGTGAACTGACCCATGTTACTCATTTGATTAACTACTATATATTTTAACAGTCTACCATCTCCCATCACGTTAAATACATATTATATTCATACAACAGTAACACATTAAAGGGGTTATTTGAGACATGATGGAAGTGAAACTGAAAAAAATTACAGACACCAAGAAGTCTTTGTACATCAAGAAGAATTACATGAACATTAACAGTGTGTAGTCTGGCCCATGTTGCGTTTAGTGCAATAGAGTGAGGTCAGCGAGACATCATTCGCACAAATTCTGTGGAAAGAAAAGGTATGTTGTTATTGTTGAAAAATACCACCTTTAACTACATTATTATTTTCTTTAATCTCCTTTTGCTTCATCCTAAACCTTCGCCTAATAGCTCTTATCAGTACTGAATGCTGCATGCACCCTGAAGAAGACTGTATCATGCCTGATATTATTATACTGTATTTGCATTGTTATTCAAAGACAGTCATTCTCTAATGCCACCTGAAAGCACTGTCTTTTTTTAACCTTTACCTAAAGTATTTATCACTTACCTTCAAAGTCCACCTGTCCATCCCCATTGAGGTCTACATCTCGCAGGATCTCATCGATCTCGCGGTGGTTGAGCTGCTCCCCCATTAGTTTCTTCATGGCTTCCCTCAGTTCCCCAAGGCTGATCTGACCATCGCCATCAGAGTCAAACTGTGAGACAAAGTGGATGGGGTAGAGAAAAAAAATTAAAAAGCATATAAAAAGAACTGTATTACAGGTGAAAGCTGGAGAAAGGGAGTACTCATAAAAAAAAAAGTTGGTCTATTTGGCTGTAAGTTAATTCATTGCATTGCAGACCTCTTTAAAGGCGTCCCTCAGCTCCTTGACACCAATCATGTCTGCAGTCTCAGCGAGCATTTTGGGACCCATCAGTTCCACAAAGTCCTCGAAATCCACTCTGCCGCCACCTAGAGGGGGAGAAAATAATAATGCACGGACAACATTGTTAACTGATCTTTTCTGTGTCTTTAACAAGCAAGAAAATTAAAACCCAGTTGTTATTTATGACACTTGTAGTGCCTAGTGGAGCTTTAGTTTAATGCTAAATGGAGCAAAGTGCCAAGTAAATACCACCAGGCTGTACAATGGCACAATCATGAGGAATTTTCTCTCTACAGCCTGCTGACATCCACAATCCTGGTTTTATATCTATAATTGGAGGCAGGGACAACCTCAAATTCTGTGCTTGTGGGTGGATAATTTTATAAGATATAGACATAGGTTTTTTGTGGTCTCTGTGTATGTGTATACACTGTGTATGTACTGATGTATGCATGTAAGACTCACAGATCTGCTGGCTGAGTTCTATCAGTTCCATCTCTGTCGGCATGTATCCCATAGTCCTCATGCACTCGCCCAGGTCCTTACAGCTGATGAAACCATCCTTGTCCTTGTCAAACTCCCTGAATGCCTCACGAAGCTCTGCAGGGAAGACGTGTGAGAAAAAGAGTGAGATGAATATAGAGATATTAGATATTATATTTTGGGGGCTTTTATTGATAGTGACATCTTAAGAGCAACAGGAAGGGGGGGGTTGACGCACAAAGGGCCACAGGGTGAAGTCAAATCTATGGCCGCATGGAGCATGGGGCTCCAGCTCCACCAGGTGAACTACCAGGGCGCCCAGAGATATTGCGGTTCTAAGTGTATTTAGGTCTTAAATAACACCCTGTATGTAGAATGTTTATGTTATTATCACAGCTTTCAAATTAATCTACTGGTAAAGCAAAATGAGACAAAATTGGTCTAGTCTGTATCGCTTTGAGCTTGTTCCTTTTAGTGGCCCTAAATCACATCCATGAATGTGTGTGCAGGCGGGGGGTATGCAATGGTGAAGTTGGCAATTAAAGAATTTAAGCCTATAAAATGATAAAGCTTGCTGGTCGTAAGACCGTCACTGTCATATGCACATTTGTACCTGGGATGCCCAATACAGCTGAGAACTTCTGATTTGGGTACGACTCCTGCATACATCACCTTTTATAAAGGGTTTATAGGTTGTAACTAATTTCTTTAGTTTCATATATTTTCTATAAAAGGGCTGCACCAAAATCCATTTCTTATCAACACTTTTTTAGACTTTGAATTAAGTCCAACTTGATTTAGAAAAGGTTTAAAAAGGAAAACTCCACTGATTTTAAACATCAAAGTCTGCTTACAGGTCTTTGGGAGGGCTTTTGCATATAAAAAACTGTTGTGAGAGTGCTGCACGAAATTTGATGAATTGTGATGAGTCACTTGAGTCAATGTTGGTTGGGTCTGAAGACTACAAGTTTAAAAAATGAAACAAAGTCTGGGGGTGAGGCATTGTAAAACCTGTATCCCGCTCCTCATCTCTGGTTGAGGCTGGAGCCCGAGGCTGCATTAGGTAATGTAGGCACCAGGTTAAGAGAATAAAGCGTTTATCTATATTTTTAAAGGTGTTCTTCTTGAGCCTGACAATGTTATAAGAGTGTAATGCTAAATCAGGAGTATTCTTTTTACTGCATTATAACGATAAACACCTGCCACCTGCCCTGGCTATGAATGGCTTATAACAATGGGAAACTATTTATTAACTTTTACATAACCATTATAATTTATTATGCCTTTTATAACAGTTGCCTTATTTGAAAGTGGTACCCTGACTTAATATGCCAAATAAAAGTGTTTAAGTGATTTCTTTAAAAAAAAAAAATAATTGTGATTTCACCAAATTTATTGAATTTCTACATAAAAAAATCACAAATTTCAGTGACATTTACTCCATAGTGAAATCATTCCAGTGAATGTGGAGAGTGAAGACCAGACCTGAGGAATGTTAAACGGTGCTTAAATTTAGAAGAATATTCTTTTCCTTTGAATAATAATCCTTCACTTTGATCTTCCGCGGTTCAAATAAGAAGAAACATTTCTGCTGGTCCACATTCAACGAGAAGGCAAACTCAGGGAAGTCTTTGTAAATTTTGCTCTATTCAGTAAAGCACAATTTTTCACAGTCAAACAACAGGTTTAAGGTTTGAGGTTTGAAAGGAACGTGGTTCAGGGGAATAACTGAGGGAGCGAGAGATGGAGGGAGGATTTGGATTAAGATTTTTATATCTCTGTACCTTCCATTTCCTCTGGTCGTAGATCTCTGTCCTGTGGTGGTGCGGATATAAGAAATGACAGACACAGAGAAATGGACAGGCGGTCAGGTTACACACATACTTTCAATATCATTCTGTGTATCAAAACAGGCAGGAAACATTTTAACGCCTCAGCTGGTTCCTTCAATTCTGTGAAGCATTTTTGTTCCATGTTCAACTGCCTCAGCAGAAATTCTGTTACAGGATTATTTGATTTTTGATCTGTCTGACCCTAATAACCTTTTTAGTTGATCTGCTACACAATTTTGTGTCCAATCTCATTCTGGTGGAGAAGCTTTGAGCCTGCTGTGCATATGCTCCTTAACAAGCATTTGAAATGTATTATAAAAAACCCTTGCAGATGCAAAGTGACAAATCAAACACACTCCCCCTGGCCTCTCGCTTCCTTTCCAAACACACACACACACACATAAATAAGGCACACATATCTGTATGCACACACACATGCAACAAAGCTGATGAAATGGTTTGTATGTTGATAATATTCAGAGAAATATAATATTATTATTTTTTTTTTTATTACAAAAGGGAGTTAATGTCTAGAATTTATTATAACTTAGTTCAAACAGTAACACTTTTAGCTACAGCATCACAAAAATGTACAGTTACGGTTTATGTTGAATTGGTAAAGCCAAAAGGTGATGCCAGGATACGTCTGTTCACAACGTGTTCTGCTAGGCTATGACATCAGTAGCAGGAATAATACAGGCCTGGATTAGAGAATGCAGGAGAGAAAACAGTGGTAGGGAGATTACAGCTGTAAATTGTATTCCAAATCACGAAGGCTTATTGGTTTTTCATTTCCCTATCTGCTTCTGATTTTTCCATCTGCATCTGCATCTGCATCTGCATCTGTACTGCGGTTCGGCCGGCACTTGATTAACAAACATTAACACACCTGCACAGGCTAAACCTACAGCAAACACAAACACAATAACTGCTGGTTGTCTTTTTTGCTGAGATCTGTGACTGTCAGGTTGAGCCAAGTTCATGCACAGAGGCAGGGAAGCAAATGTTTTCCCATTTTGGTAGGTTTTCTGCCTTCTCTCCTAAACTGCTAAGTATCACTAATACTACTTCCACTGATTGCTTTAAAAAACTTCTAAAACCCCAGCAACCCAGTATCAACAAAAGTTTTTGAAGGAAGAACATGTTGGCACCACTATTTGCTTTCAAATGCAAACTAGAACATATGTATAATGTGATGCTTAAGGGGTATTTATCACATGTCTTCATTTTAGTTAGTCATTTTCGAGAAAAAAAGGGAATTATGGGGGATTATGAACTAGTAAAGGCTATCAATCACACCCTATCCATTGCATAGACTAATCTGTGTTGAGGAATCCCATCTCTTTCCTCAATCTAAGAATATAAGTAAGATCAGGAAGCTGTCCGACAGGTTCAGGACTGTGCTGCTCAGAAAGGCTCCTGCTGGGCTACTTGATTGATGTAAGAAAGCCCAACACTGCTAACTTAACAAGAACAAGAGTCTGAGCGGCTTTGTGAGGATGTACTATACAGTACGCACAGCTTTGACCTAAATGCTAGTGTCAGCATACCAATATTGCTCACAATGACAATGTTAACATGCTGATTTGATTAAATTGGAACATTATACATGCTACTTAGCTGGTGTAGCCCTAATGTTTACTATTTTCATCATCTTAGTTTATTGTGTTTTATCACAAAATGTAAAATTGGCAAAATGATTAGCAAAGAGTGGCCTATTAACAGATAAACATTAGCTTTCTTTTGCATTAGTGTTTCTGGTAACTTGAAACATAAGACCAATATTCATTCTCCTCTAAGCTCAGTGTTTGGTGTCCACTGACTCCTGAGAAAAATGCTCAGGATTACCAGCTAGTTGGTAACTGCATTTGTCTGACAAAGTAGCCAACAGTGCATTCAGACATATAAAAACAAAGAGACAGAATGTCTTTTGCTATTAGACATGTTTGAACTGAGCATTTTATTTATGTATATATCGAGATCTGACTGGGCAATAAGGCAATTGTTTTCTGCTGCATGTTGGTTCTCGGTGCCAAAAAAGCAGCCAGTTTTGTTGTTAGTGTCAATTTTAAAATTGGAATTAAGTCATTTTTTGGCAACTTGGGGCAGTGTAAAGTGGAGCTGTGTTTTCTGGCCACAATATTCTATCTCCTTTTAGCTCTCTTTTAACTCCTGAGAAAAATATCTGGTTCTAAATGCTGCACTATGTTCACCAGCAAGGGGCTAACTGTGTCGGTATGCAGTTTTACTGTGCAAGTAGTGTACAATGGGTTTATCAAATAGGTAATAGAAAACAGCTGCTGCAGCTATCACGCTGATGAGAGTGGGAATGGTGAATGAAAATAGTGAAGTTGCTGGCCGGAAAACTAAAACAACGAGATAAAAGATGCTGATTCTTCATGTTCATCATCATCATCACCACCATCAGTCACTACTATTAGTGTAGTTGTTGCTACTGTTGCTGCTGTGCACCTTTGTCTCTGTCCTTCTGTCGTTACCTCTGTTCTCTCTCTCTCTCTCTCTCTCTCACCCCAACTGGCCACCCACCTAGAGCCGGGGTCTGTCCGAGGTTTCTGCCTCTTAAAAGGAAGTTTTTCCTTGCCGCCATTGCCAAGAGCTTGCTCATGGTGGGAATTGTTGGGTCTCTGTAAATAATGTTATAAGGAGTTCAGTCTAGACCTGCTTTATTTGAAAAGTGTCCTGAGATAACTTCTGTTATGAATTGGTGCTCTACAAATAAAATTTTATTGAATTGAATTGAATTGAATTGAATTGAAGCGCTCACAGATCGGCAGAGTCAGGTTATAATTCCCTGTAGATTCATCCCTTCAATCGACCATTTTCACATTACACAATTGTTTATGCAAAATAATTGATTATAGCAGCTTCAAGATAGTCCTTTTGAAACAGAGTTGGTAACGCTGTCTCCGGTGTGTCCCATTGCATTGCCTTGAAACTATCACAACATTGAAACATTGTGATAGACATTCATTCAGTTGGACATTAACAATCCTAGGCTGTAGACAAGAATAGTGCTCTTCATGGCCCACGTTTACAAGACTGCCTTCAACTTTTTTCACTGGGATTTCATCTGTCAATTCTTTAAAAACACAGCGTGGTCAACAAAAAAATCACGTAATGGTATATAGAGTCTAAATAACAATAAATCACAGATGTGGTCAGTCAGTTTTGTTACATTTCTCCTCTAGACTCAGCCCAAGGTCTTCCAGTACCTTAGGAACCTAAAGCTCAGTAAAGCCTGTGATCAGTGACTATATAGCGTCCTAATGACTCTTTTCAATTAGCACTGCTACTTCCACTGTCAGGAAATTACTCCGGTATTGATCTCTGCTACATACCCTGTTTCTACATTAGACATTCATCTGAAATAAAAGGCAAGCATGATATCTCCAGCACTGTTAGAAAGTGAATTTATGATCTAAAGTACAGTCTAGACAAATTGGGAGTCCGGTTACTATGTTATTATTTTACAATCTGACATATTTTTTTTTCTTTTTTACAGCTTGCAACTCCTATAGGGCATGCAGTATGTGTGAGATATCCTTTCTTTCTTTCTTTCTTTCTTTCTTTCTTTCTTTCTTTCTTTCTTTCTTTCTTTCTTTCTTCCTTCCTTTCTGTCTTTCTTTCTTTCTGAATATTAATATATTTTATTTTTCTTTGCACCAAAACAAATAATATTCAGCAAAAAAGGTCTTTTGATACAATCATATACATTCTTATAATATATGGTGATATGATGGTACATAGACACTCACAGGGTGAAATTCTCATTGGTGGAGATGGGATGGGAGGGCTGAGATGATGTCACACTGAACTGATGGATGGCCTTAACTTCCCTTTCACTTGGACAGTGCTATGAAAATGGATAAAGAGATTTATGGGTGATTTTGGCTATGATTCTGTACTGTGTGTGTGTGTGCGTGAATGTCATACATACAAGCTGGCTCTGTGCGAAGCCCTGTCTGAGGAAGATACAAGCAGGCCCCACTAAGTTGTGCAGCATGTTGCAGTTCTGAACCAGCGCGCACAGGGGCTCATCGAACTCCCGCTCGCTCCCTCCTTCCTCCTCGTCATCCGTGTCCACCTCACCTGCACCACCCAGGCCCCCGAGCATGGTGGCAGATAATGGGGCGCCGCTTCGTTCTACGGACGACTCCCCCTTAGAGGAGGGGAACCAACCGAATTAGGATGAAGTTACGACTTCAGTTCCACTGACTGCAATGAAACTCACTAACTCACATGTACATTCTCGTAGTGTTATGGCTGTCATAAGTGAACATTTAATATATATATATATATAACAATAAATATGGTTTATCAAAACAAAATCCTTTTGGTGGTTGTGTCCATTAGGAAGTTGTTTCTAGCTCTAATGTAGCTTTGAAACTGTCAAATGTCTGACAAGCTTTCACAACTGATTAGGCTTAGATAGACATCCACAGCGTTATCTGACAAATCAGTTCAAGCTCACTTTGATAAATCTATTTCTCTCAGTTGAAGGCAATTAAATGAATCCTTACCTTCTTCCTTTTACTGTTCTTTTTAGAAGCTTTGTTGATGTTTCCCATCACCCTGGCCTCTTCTTCCTCCCCCCGCCCGCCCTTTCCTCCCCCTTATTTGTCCCCACACTTCTCCACTAGTTTCTCTCCCTTATTGCTCAATTGTCACATAAAAGTCCAAAGTCCAGACTAAATCCAGTGCAAATCCACAGTGTAACACCTCTCACACCCAGTGAGGAGCTACTGCTGAAAGCGAATGAGGATTCCTCTCAGTGCATGTGCTACAATCCAAGCTCCTATTGGTCCAGTGAGAGGCAAGGTAGGCATAGGTTCCAGCATTAAATCCTATACTCCTATAGCTTGTTGGAGGCTGTAATGATGAGCTTTGAGATATGTTGTGTGATATTATGGAGCAGCAGGGTGCTAAAGATTGACGGGGTAGGGTGGGAGAGCTGGGTCATATCTGGGCTGAAACAACCTGCTGCTGCCAGACTCTGGCTCTGATTGCATGACTCGACCATTTTCTCCCTCCCTTTTTCATCCCTCTGTGCCTCTCTCTCGCACAAACACACTTTTTTTCTCTATTTATCTGTCACCCCCTCTCGCCATGAGTGATCCTTTGAATTTGGACCAACTTAATCTAATCCATCCCTCCCACCTTCCCCTCTCTGCCTCTCAAACATCATCCTTATATTCTCAAAATGACTAGTCTGGCAGAACTCTGTGTGTTTGTGTGTGTGAGAGAGAGAGAGACAGACAGACAGAAAGGGGGAGGGGATGGTAGAATTATGGATGGAGAATTGGCAGCATGTTTAATCCCTGGAATTTCAGATTAGAGGGAAAGAGTTATTTTGACAGGCCATGGGAGTGGGATCTTGAAGTGGGAGAAGTAGAGGCAAAGTATTAATATTACTCCGGCCTTTTCTAATGACAAAGAAAGGGAGAAACAGTGGGACAGATAGTATAAATGTGTAAAGAGAGGAATGTGTAAGAATGAAGAAAGTACTTATATAAATATTGGAAAGGGGGACATACAACAAATTACAGTGAAAGTGAAAAAAGATTGATTTCTATTGGATAACAAAAAAAGTTCAACCTAAAGGCATTTTTCACTAGCTGTAGAATTTTTGTTTTTAAATCACATTTTATTTAACAACATGTGTTTTAATTATATTTATTTATATTATTTATATTATGTTCTTACATTATGGTCTGTAAATTAATGATTTGCAACTCTGGTGGAGAATACTATTTTATTTTTTTAATTAATTTTGTGAACCATCAAACTTCGGAATATTTTATAAATATCATATTTTATTTAAATCTTTATGACATGTATGACATTCTGATAGATAATAATACATTTGAACTGGTTTGGTTAAATTTATTAGAATATAGAATATTAGAATGAGTCATTGCTTTTAGCTTGTTCATTAGGAAAGGTAGGGAAGTAAGAAAGTATTGTGTAAGTGTGGTACTCATAAAACCACCAGATGGCACCACAGAAGAGGAAATTCAAACCACAATGGTTCTAACATGAGATAAATATAGGTGTCTTTTGGTAGAAATCCTGTCTGAAAAAAGGAACTTTGCATTGTAGGCAAATGTTACTGTACAAGACTTACTTAATTTCATTCCTACTTTTCTTTCTTCTTCCTCTTTCTTTTTCTTTTGATATTACTTCATTGCAACCCCTACTATGAGAAAGGATTATATGGTCATATATACTCTTACAAATAAATTAAAACTGCAGTATATGAGGCTTTGATACGAATGATCTTGTGAACTGTCACTTCCTCTAATACACATTCTGATGCTTAATTTAGTCCAACAACTGTGGGTGTTAATATATATTAAGCCTATTGTTGAGTTTATGTATGTAAACCTACACACACACATCTGCAGTATCTACTATAGATGCCTGTTGTATGGTGCTGGTCATGTGGTGCTGTATGTGCCAGAGATTAAAGCAGTATGTGTAAGGCCTAATCCCATGCAGTCGGAGAACTAACACATTTTTCTATCTCGCTACATTTCCTCACATCTTTCTATAAGACCTCTCACTAGCCCTCCATCTGTTTCCGGAGTTTCACCCCTTTATATTTTTCTCAACATATTACTGATTCTCCATCTTACATACATAGTGCAGCCACCTTTTCAGTGCAGATCTCTCCACACTGCTGCTCTGATTCTGATTCCTTTCTTCTATACCTGGGCCATTACACACTATCAACTAAGCTTGTGAGATCAGAGGAAATAGGACAGAATACACGCTTTTTAATTCATCGTGAGATTTTGCAAGAATCAAGATTTACCCATGAGCAACTTTCTGACACTTTACACTTTCAATGTTCCGCCAGAAGAGCGCAGCAAAGCTCATCTTATCGCTCCAATGAAAAGATGAACTTGCTCAGATGTAATACTTATACACCACCACCAGATGTCAGGAACATCTGAGTGTTTTTAGACTTCACACTTACCAGAAAGAGAGAGGAGAGATACAGCAGGGTGAAGTTGTGACTGTGGAGATTTTGAAAAACCTGATTTCGAGCCCCAATGGTGCAATCACTGAATCTCTATCAGCTCCACAGACATGATGCTCAACCTGACCCTGCAGTCTGACCTTTCTATGGACTTGGGGGAATTAAAAAAAAAATTCCAGTGAGAATCTATTAAGCAGAGAGGACAGAGAGTGATGAGATAACTTGTGACAAAGGATTTGCATCCACAGTGTCTCAGTTATATAATAGTATGTGCCTTAGCCCACTGATCCAGCTGGACACCCACCAGATTAGCAAATGGAAGCCTCAGTCCTGGGCTTTTTTCCTGCATTGTTTCCCATCATATATTTCACAAACGTGCACAGAATGTTTCAGCTTCATGTCATCGTGCTTCCTTTAACTGCAACAATGGCTTAGGGTGGAATTAAGTGGAGATATCTTGCACAGATAGGGTCACACATTAAAAAGTAGACACATGTACATGTAGGAAAGCACATGCACATAGGAAGGAAAAGCTAAATAGGTTTTTGTCTGGCTCAGTAGAAAAAAAAGAAGCACTGACACCCGGCCTCAATCAACAGCCCGGTGTGAACACACAGCTTTACAATCATAAAACCCAAAACAGAGCAATTGGGTGAGAATTCATGCTCTATCCCTCGACAACAGCAAGCACACCAGATGCCTGAAAGACAAGGACAGAAGGTAGGCCAACAGAAACTCCAATGACGGGGCAGTAAACAACATGATGGATGAATTCCAAAAGGCTGGATTTTGCATGCCATGCTATGCTAACAGCTTTGGAGTAGGTCAGGTCAAACATTTGTCTGAGACAGGGTGTTTCCATGTGAATTTGGATGCTTATACATGGTTGACATACAAACACAAAGTTATCGCAAATGCAGTTTATCAGTTCAAATGAGGCAAACAGGGTGACCTGTAAATTTAAACTATGCAGATACTCAACTTCAGCCATACCATAGATAATATCATCAGACTGTTACAACATCTCCCTCATGGTTGGTTCCATAATCCCAGTGTATTAAAAACGGGTAATAACTTTGTGCTTCGTACAGAAGCCTGTTTGACATCAGAACTTGAACACAAATGTAAGGGATGGGCTTATCCCATCATTCAGCCTTTGTCTGTATACTCTGTGCCGTCCATACATTGAAGAACGCCTTCTGACCTTTAATGTGTGCTGATTACTCTGGCAAATGAATTTGTACGTTCCATCTGATAAGACATCTGCAAGATGAGCTGCAAGGAGGAGGATCAAGCGGAGGTGAATTGAGCTGAACCCAGCTGAGTTATGATTGGTCTGAGTTGCTACTCTAACGTAGCCCAGAGCTACGAGGCTAAAATCACCTGTCAGAGCCGAACATTTATAAAACAGCACTGTATAGACAGATACTGAATGTAACAAAAACACAAAAATTAAAATATAATTGATTAATCAGTCCTGGAGGCAAGGCCCACAAGATGTCACAATGCTAAAATCCTTTTTTAAACCGCACTAATCAATTTTATTCTATCAATATAGTTAATGTTATAAGGGTCAGTTGTAGTGACTAGAGATGCGAATAAACTGTTATCTGTTCAACCAACTAAATTATCCGTACTTGGAAATGGTGGGGCTTAAACCGGATGTTGGTTGTGCTGAAACATGAAATGGGCAAGACTAACTGTAGGTTTTTAATTTAACCCTGCATTCATGTGGTGGAATAATTGGAAAAATTTGCTCTCGACTGGGAAAACTGAAGGGGAACAAACAACTTTGAAAGTTAGCAAAACATTTTAGGACACAAGTTGCCATCATATTACGATTTGATTTGTAATATGGTAAGTTCTTCTTAAAAGTCCGGTCCATCCATTGACAGATAGAAGCTGTTTCTGATTCAACATCAGAATTGCTTAGTTCAAAATAAAATCAGTTCTATTTCAGAGATCGATACAGTATTTAACATCAATTCAACAGCCTTTCTGTGCATGTGTGTCCTTTTGAGAGTGAGATCAGCTCCAACAAAGAACGATGAAAACCATACATAAAATATTAAACCTATTTAATTATATATTGAGTAATAGCTAGTGAAACCATTATCAGACCTGAACTCTGGACTACCTATCACGACAGCAGTAGTTCATATAAGGAAAAAGTGCTGGTACAGTCAGTGGAGGATTTCAATTTAACATGATTTTACAGACTGCAACCACATATGGCTGTCTGGATTGTCCCACATTCCCTGCTCTCATTCTCTCCCACTGACCCAAGGAGGATAATGCCTTTTGCACCTGTCCAGATTTTGTTGATATATTTTTATTCAACCTAAAAGTTAGATTGGAGTTTTCTCTGAGGTCCTGCAGGTCCTATGGATTAGAGATTGGAAAAATAGGATAAACGGATACAAAGTCATGGAAAGCTTGGAACTGCGTGTTCTTTTTCTTGATCCATGAGTAGAGGACACAACTGCTGCTGTGAAGGGTTGCCCAGTAGAAATTGTCCATCAACTAACCCGCTTTTAAATCTGTCTGCTAAAGCTGCTCTTGTTTGTTTTAATTGCTTTGTATGTACAGTAAAAAGTCTATAACTTCATATGTTTTCGGACAAAGGCTGGAATGAAGGCTGCTTTTAACCTGCTAAAAATGAAATTATGTGAGTAAGTTCCATGTTTTTTTGTGGATGAGATAAAAAAATCTGTTTATCTATCTATCTAGTGGACAACAATGCATTTTGTGCCAAAATATAAATTCTGTGGAGGAATTTTATAATATAAACATTTACACTACCTCATCCCTGTGTAGGACTGGCAAATTGACCAATTGGCAAATGCTGGTTGGCAAAAATATCTTATTTTGTAAAAGAAATCAGAGAATAAATGCAACAGGAATCACTTATAAAGGCACAAAAAGACCACCACAGATTTTTTGGATGTTAATGGTCTGTATTAAAAGGGATTCGTC
Organism: Dicentrarchus labrax; assembly: GCF_905237075.1. Classification (NCBI taxonomy): domain Eukaryota; kingdom Metazoa; phylum Chordata; class Actinopteri; family Moronidae; genus Dicentrarchus; species Dicentrarchus labrax. The sequence continues at coordinate 11,232,058 of NW_026136721.1, forward strand.
ATAAGATGGACTGATTTTATATAAAACTCTTTTGCAGAAAATGTGACAATTAACTATTTATGTGACATGCCAGTGCCTGAGCCTTTAAAATAATAAATCAAATCTAATCACATCCCATAATGTACCGTCATGGCTTTATTATATGGCATGTTTCTATTCAGTTTGTGCTAATAATTTTGTGTAACATGTGCATGTGCAAGGAGAAAACTAGAAAATTATAGCCTACTGTACAGACATGTACAGTTGCTGACATGTACAGACATGTACAACTACAGTAGAAAAATGCAGGGTCAGTGGAGTGCAATGCTGCGTTGCACAATCAAATACGTGCAACTGCACATTCCTTTCTAATGTTAATATCTAATGTCTAATGGAGTATTTACATTGCTTCACTTGCTTATCTAAGAAATTAATAAATATTTGAATAATCTGTGATAAGAGTTCAATGGTTTTATAATACTTTCCCTGAGTATTATAAACTGGCATGCTGTGTTTTGCCTACAAACTCATGGATTTGTCACTCAAACTGGACTTCTTGGATTGCATTTCATTGTCTTGGCGGTAGCTTAGAAAATACGCCCCCACCAACGCTTTTGTCTTGTTTTAAAGCAGACTAATGATGTCGTCCTGCTGATAAGTCAGATCAGAAAACACTTTTATCTGTCGTTCCAGAGGGAATGGACAAGCAATGTATTTTATTGTTTAATTCCAGGTACTTGTATATATATACTCTTTATATGCTTGTCAAGCTTCTTTAAATAAATTCAACAGCATATGCTGGATTATGTGGTACTGAGAGCTGCAAAGGACGCATCTGTTCATCTCCCAAATTTGGACAAAAAGGTATAAGTAAACCCATATCTCATTTGGAGGAACCTTTGAAAAGGGAAAGATGTTGACCAGTTTTGATATACTGACATATCTTCAGTCTATACAACTACTGTGCATTAGTTGATCGTTCACAGAATGACTGCCAGAAGTTATACAACTTTACACACACACACACACACACACAAGAAAGAGGAGGAATCATAGATGGAAAAGTAGAGAAAATAGGACAAAGTAGTTTATGTCATGGAAAATATATGTGAAGATACTGAGTTAACAGTAACAGCATGTTCATTTCATACAGGCATCAATTTTCGTTCAACAACCACACTAGTCCAATACAGTCAAATATGATTGGTTGCGATAATTTATTGTCATCATGTTAAACTATCTTATAATGCAGATGTTTAATTTGCCCACTCAGTAAATAACCTGCTCCTGTGAATAAGCTGATTTATGAGCCATGTTCCGCATTTAATAGTAAGAAATTAAGCAGAGTAATTAAAGTTGGATTAGCACACAGGTCACTGTGAGTCTTAACTTTAAATCTCTCACGGATTCTGACTGAACCATTCATTTACTGTCTGATGTGCTGTATCTGTCAAAGAAATTTATCAGAGTTCATAGAAATGCACCCTGTGCCTCGAGTGTACTCCCTGTAGTTTGAGTGATGTCGTATAAGTGATTGAACTGACTGTCTTGTCCTCTCATTCGTTTAAGCTCTAATCTCCCTTTACGCCGCAATCAATCTCTTCTCTCTTTCCTTATGACTCCCCAGCACTCATCCCGGCCCTCCCTCCATCCCTTCAGATTCTCATCATTCACTCCATCTGTTGCTCAGGGTATGGATGACTCATCTGAACAATGAGAACAAGAGGGTGAAAAAAGAACAGAACACAAGAAACACAGCAGGAACGCGATCCCTTTCTTCTCAGTGGAACCTTCATCAATGTGATTGTAAACAAATGGCCAACAGTGAAACCCATTCGCTAAGTCATGAAAGTCATGCTTTCTGTTCTCACACAGTTTACAATGATAATGATGTCAGATATACCACTCAAATTTCTCAACAATGGATTCTTGATTTATGAAAGCAGGGTTCTCATGTCTAGCTGACGACTGTTGATTTTTGCTGAGAGAATTTATCAGCTAGATAATTAAGGTAAAGCCAGCTGCATAAGCTGGTTGAAAACATTCTTCTCAGACTTTTTATTTAAAGGTCCAGTGTGTAACATTTATGGATCTATTGGCAGAAATGGAATATAATACTCATAGGTATGTTTTTATTATGTGTATAATCACCTGACAACAAGAATCAATATCTTTTTGTTACCTTAGAAAGAGCCGTTTTAATTTACAGGTCGCCTTCCATGGAGTCCGCCATGCTGAGCCTCCATGTTTTCGGAATTTTGTGAAGAGAAAAGGCTTTTAGCACCCAGTGAGGAAATACTACACAGTAAGTGGGCGAGTCATGAACAGGGTTGTTTTTTAATGTAACCTGTGGGCTAACCCTACATCCTAATGTAGTTACCTAATGATATGTTGTTGGGCTCAGAAATAGCACTCAGTTACTGCAAGCCAGTTATGTTGATATGCTAATGATTACAGCTTTTGTCAGAAGAGATAAACATGAATTCATTTCTTACACTTTTGCTTTTGTGTTATTGGAAAGGCTAAAAAAAGTCACCATGCTCAGGCTCGGACTGGCAATCTGGCAATTCTGGATATTGCCAGACGGGCTGGACCACCTAGTGGGCTGCAAGGCCACCACCCGGGTTACACAGTCCCAAAAATGTCAACAGGCTGCCTATACTGTAAGGCTGATGCAGGAAGTGGTACAGACTGTCCTCACCTCCCACTCCCCCTTCAAGTGGATCTGTTCATCCATGTTATGTCAGGGGTTAAAGAGGAAATAACCAAAGGAAATCAATACAAAGAGTGGAGCACGAATCAAAAACAAAAATGAAAATTAATAAAGGACTGAAAAAGTAAAATGTGTTAATATCTGTTTTAACCATAAATATAGCAACTATAACTTGTTCTGTAAATTGTTCTTCTACTATAATTCTAGAACTAGAACTTCAGTCTCAATTTAAAAACCCACAACACTCCTTCCCTTCAGGCTGTTGTGCAAGCAAAGCTGAACAAGGTGATTCTATCTGAATACATTAATTTGTACATTTAACACACCTATGTGTTTGTTCTCCTGTACACACAAGCACCAGGTGGTCAGCATTAAAGAACTTATTATGCATTCTAATGCTGATTCACATAAGATGCTGCAAACACAGTACAGAAAGTCATCGGTGCCCAAGCTGGTGATCTTCCAATTATAATTATTGACATTTCATCAAAACTCATAGTTTCTGAAGCTAAACATTTCAAACTCAGATCTGTTTCACATTCTGTCAGATTTGCATTTTTGAGTGCACTAAAATGTTCCCATAAAATATGCTTTCATGTCCTATAGGAGGTCATAGGTGAGAGCGTGAAATCAGTCTGAGAGGCAGAGACTCTGATGATCTACTCAGAGAGTGACTTTTCTTTCTGCATGTATCACTGTGACCACTCTGTTTTCTGACATTTTTGCTACTTCTCTTTCTGACACACTGTCTTTCACTGTTTTATTCAGCTTGTGTCTACATGTTTATGGTCTAGTCAGTGGTCTGTCTCTATCAGGTGATTGTACTTTGTCAGTCCATGAGAAATCTAATTGTGTCTTCATCTTGTTGCTCTTAAAGTAATCTTGACTGGAAATGAAAACAAGAAATCCTTCATTTGTGTCCCTCTAGATCACACTAGGGTCAAATTAACAATTGTCAGAACATAATGGTTAATTTCCCTGCACTCCTCATTGCTGCTTGCTTGTAATATCTGTATAATACTGTGCTATAAATAATTCTGGATTAACCGGTTAAGAGCATAAATATTCTTATTTATAAAAAGCTTACAAAATTAAAGAAAACTATGCTATTTCATTAAATTTCGTATTAATTTAATCGTAGATTCTCATATTCTGCGATACCATACGCTAATTTCATGCAAAGATGCAGAAAAGGTTAAATAAGATGAAGTCCTTAAATTTCTCCCCTGGTTTGTATTTATCTTTTATATTTTAACCCAAAAATGTAAGGGAGACCTGTGGAGTTTTCTCGTAAAGAAATGCAGAAGGAAATTGTGTGTAGGTGTGTATTCTTACATAACAAACATGTTTATTGCATTTCTTTCCTCGTAAAAAATTTGCAAAGCTTCTGTGTTTAATATTATGAAACCTGCAGTGTTAACATCCACATCGACTAGGTTGGAGTTTTGCAGGACTTTGTATAGTGTCACCTGCATGCTTGCATGCCTGCGTGCATCTGCGTGTGTGCCTACGAGATGCAAATAAAACAGGGACCCACTCATCAAAACATTGCACCATATCACTTGTAGTGGACGCAAACTACAAGGTACCTTTACATAAAGCTTACATAAAGAGTCCTTTTCACAGGCAAAACACAGGTTCGCAATCTTTATCTGCTCATTGCTATTTAAACTCACAGTAGCAGTGAGTCGCTCTCTTTTTCTCTTCCTTGACTCAGGCTGTTCGTTTATTCATTAATTAATTGAAGAGCAGTTTGTCTAGCTGGGTTTGTTAGATATATATATTTTTCAGACAGCATCCAGAAGGAAAATGTCATTTCCAAAATAGTGTAAGTGTGTCAGTCAGACATCTCATTTTTAGAAGTGCACTCAGACAGAGACACTGGGGGTAGATGTAATGCCCATGGCAGTATCCTACCTGTCCGAAGACTGAGTCGACAATGGGTCGCAGCTTTCTCCTGCATCCCTCCTGCAGCCAGAGGTCTTCGGGGTCTCCCACAGGGGAAGACAGACTCAAGGTCTTGGCCTTAGGCTTTGGAGGCCTCTTTATACTAGCTGAACTCCATCGCCTCAGGGACTCAATCTTCTTCTTGATGGATCCCTGGAGGACCAACAAAGAGGTTGAAGTAGGTATTTTGGTCCAAATACAACATACAGAAAACTGAATGAACAGCCACAGAAAGAGGACCGAATGAGAGATGCAGCAGATTATGAATGAATAAATGAATGAACTATATTTAACACATGCTTCAAGATTAAACACACCCAAATTCCTAGAAAGAAAGGAATCAGGAAAAAGGTTGACATACACCTACTTTAGGTGTTATTGCATTCACACAGATAACATTTAGAATAACCTTTTTAATGTTCCTACTCAGAAAAACGATGGAACTGATAGAAATTCTCAGTTTTACTTTCTTACACACAGTATTGCTCTAAAAAGGTATTATGTTTGAATAAATAAAAAATAACAAATATTTCAGTTTGAAAGTTGTAAACAATTCAACAGTGAGTCCATGCCAGCCAGGCCTCTGGGTCACCACAGTATATCACGCTGGGCTTGTCAGGATTTAGGACCATGCAAACTCATATTTTGGCATGTACATCCACTGACCTTCTTCATTAACTTCCCCTCTGGCACTTCCACGGATGATACGCTTTTCGTGTCGGTCATCTTTGCAGCCCAGCTTGCATGCACAGAGACGTCCTCGTTCTCTCTGTCTCTCCTCCTGTCACGCTCTTGTCCACTCCTCCTCTTTATCTGTCTCTAGAGCATCTGACACTGGTTGATAATCTGAGGCACATCTCCTATGTTGTTGCTCCTCCTTCTCTCATCCCTCTCTCTCCCTCTTTCATCCCTCCGCCTGTATCTACATCCATCACTCACTTTTTCATCTGCCTGCTTCTATCCACCTCTACCCTGGGTGACTTGGCCTCTATCAAAAAAGAAAACCTTTTTTATTGATTGAAAAAATAAAAAATAAAAAATCTTTTGACAGTTGAACACACATCTTGTCTTATTTGAGTTGGGTATAATTTTCTGTCCATGTATGTGACATCTCCAATAATCCGTTATTTATTTCCTCATGTCTCTCTGATCTCCTCTGTTGCTGCGGTGCTGATGTAGGCTTGTCCTCAATCCTCTGCACTTTACAGTGCTTCCCATTGTTATATTTACCATATGGGCCTGTGCAGTGCATGTGTAAGCACACACAATACACTTCCTACACATACCATACCATACCACACATATCATGGCCAATGGTATTTCATACCATGGACGTCATTCTGAAAGGTTTCTGATTTAGTGTAAAATTGCATTACTCTGACTAAAATAGGTGGGGCAGGAACAGTTACAGCTAAATGGAAGTGAAAGGCTCAGTGAGTAGGATTTAGTGGCATCTATTCCTGTTTGAAACTCCCTCGTCTCACCCTTCCCTTCCAAGCATGAAGGAGAAATGTGGTGGCTGCGAAATACGTGAAAAAACTCAACACTCCTATCTAGAGCCAGTGTTTGGTTTGTCCTTTCTGGGCTACTGTAGAAACATGGTGGTTTAACATTGGGGACTCCATGGAAGGCGACACGTGTAGATATAAAAGGCTCATTCTAAGATAACAAAAACATAACTCTTTCTTTATTCAGGTGATTATAACAAAAAAAAAATAGTTAAGCATTTTGTATTCAGTTTCAGCCAACGGATCCTCCTGAACAGACCTATGATAAAAATAGGATTGTGTCAATTTTTGGAAATGTCTGGCAAAGGATCCCCACAAGAGGACCCAAAAATCAGAATCATGTTTATTATCAAGAAGTACCCAATACTTGCCAGCGAATGATGACCACTGTACTAAATTCAATGGATTTGGTTAGCCAGTTGGTGAGGAGTTTCACCTTCAGTTTCTGTTATTTAACATCCAAGAAAGGAAAGGTGTAAATCTGTATGTGTATGTGTCTATGTAAATCTCACTTTCTTCTGGATAACATAGCTTGGCTATATTCTCTACTGTATGCTGAGGCTTCTCTCTGTAATGGACAGACTGTAGTTATATTTGAGGGCATGATTGTCGGTGGCACTGCTGGTTATATGTTTAATGTGTGAGTTCTTGAGAGACGGTGCATTTCAGAGAGAGCTTAGAGTCATATTAGTTTTGCACTCGGGCCAGGGACAGGCTCGGGTTGAAAGATTGCAGTTTGTCTAGTTGGGGCTGGGTTAGGGTTGGGGGTTTTGGCAAGTGGAGCTGTCCTTAGGCAATGAGCTCTAAGTTGTTGTGTCCACAGCAGGTCACCAGATGGTCAGTCTCCCACATGTATTTGGACTTATCCCCAGCAGAGATGAGAGTGGTGGCAGACGCAAACTTCAGGAGCTTAATGGACTGATGACTAGAGGTGTAACTGTTTATGTACAGTGGGAAGTGCTAAGTAGGTATTAAGAATAATGATAAATAAGGGGCACCCAGATAGCTCACCTGGTAGAGCCCAGCCCTGCTACAGTGGCCAAGGGTGCAAATCTGAACTGTCCCCTCTCTCTATCCCCCTTTACTGTCACTCTTCAGCTGTTTCTGGCAATTAAAGCCCAAATTAATTAATTCAATTATATATATATATATCCATGAGATCCCACTTTGACACTTCATGACATGAAACAATACATTCAGCTGCAATTAAATATATAAATTTTTCATGAACAACAGCATTTTAAATTCTGCATTCTCTCTACATACTCATAACGCACCAGAAAACAAAATTGGATGAGTGAAAATGAGCGAAAAACATAGTAACTCTAGAAAGTCAAAAAAGTGTTATTGATAAATGATTTACTGAGGAACTCCCTCCTCAGGGAATCCCTCTACACAGTTGGCACACAATAATGGTGAGCAACAGCAACAACAAAAAAATATATATATATATTTTCAAGTAATATTTAAAAGAAAACCAAATGAACACTACCAATATTAATGTCACTGAGTACACAGATAAAGACAACAGCCTTGCTGAAGCCGAACAGCTAGCTACTAAGCTCACATTAGCACCAACACCACAGCAGTCAGTAACTCCTAAAGGAAGCTTTCAGAATCAACAAGCCACTATATTTGCCTGTGTTGGATTTACCAGGGACACCGGTAGTTCAACTGAACATTACGTTTGTGCAGAATTGGAATCTAATATTCATAGCTGTGTTTTTATTAATTTATAATATTTATAATTACAATTGTTGTGATTTCATTACCTTTGAATTAGCCATTTTAATCTTCAGAGAGAGTGGGTCTGCCATGTTGAACTGCTATGTTTCTCTATTAGAAACCAAACACTGGCTATAGATATGGCGTTTTGCAACTTGTTTGGACACATCTGAACAATTCTCATGATGTTTGCAGTTTTTGGATTCAAATTTGACAACACAGAACATGTCTCTTGGATTAATTGGCATAAACATTGGTTTCATAAACCAAAGGCATTTTTTCCTGTTAAAACTTGCGTCTCGAATGTCTGCAAGGGTGTTGTTTTGAAACATGTCTGGACATGGAGCAAGACAGGACAAGGGTCAGGATGGTGGGCAATATTTATGGAATGTGCAAGAAAGACACAACAGAGGATGTATTTTGATTTGAGGCTCTTTATAGGCCTTCCAAGGCAGTGAGGTCTGCAAAGTGAACCGTAGCTCTGGAGTCCATTCAAGTCCTTTGGCAGCATACGTAGACACTAAAGAACGATTTGGTAAGGCAGGTTGTGGAAGAGGTTAACACATCTGGCTGTAATGCACGTGCACAGCGATGGACAGATTCAATTTAACATCCATTATTAGGAGCTTCATTAGCAACACACCTGAGCACAAGGACAAGTTTGGTGCCCTGCAAATTCAGGTAAGCTGTGGCTGTGTGTGTGTGTGTGTGTGTGTGTGTGTGTATGTGTGTGCGCACAACTATTCTACCAATATGTAGAAAGTTGTACAAAGTGCTGATATCCTTAGTAAAGTAAATCCTTAGTGTTACAGTTTCTGTTAAAGTAAACGAGTTAAGCCCCGGACACACTGCCTGTGTGAGCTGTGCAGCTGCAGCAACGCTTCACTAGAGAGTCAAGGGGTCGTCTGTTTTTTTCAGTTCACAGCATAAGTAGATAGTGAGAACAAATGTTCATAGCAATTGACATACCAGCAACTTATATTCACCTTTCACTACAGTTTCAATGTCTATATTTGTAGGACATAAAAACTATATATATATATTAAGTCAACACCTCTCTGGCTTTTCTGTGGACTGTGGTGGGAATAATGTTATTGCTTACGGAGAAATGAACAAATAAATGATGACACAACAAACAGTTGTTCTTAGTCTAAATGAGACAGGATGATAACAGAGTGAAACAGCTGAAAGGATTGAGCTCATACACTGGAGTGCATATTTTTTTATTATGTATATTTGTACTAAAAAGACATAGAGACGCTAACATGATTTGCTAACATGTACTCCCTACACATAGTAGTGTATGTTAGCAAATCATCTCAGCCTTGAGCTCAGGAAAGGAGAAAGGAGTATCACAGTGAAAAGTTATCTTATCACCTCTGGGCAGCACACGAATGTATTATACAAAAAGGCGTCAGTGTTAATGTGTCATACAAATGGTCATCAGTGTTATTCAGGTCACAAGTGTACTCAGAAGAAAAATACATTGGCTCGTAAAAAACCTAATACTGTGTGACTGTTTCGATTCGGGTTAAATTTACTAACCAAGTTCACTCCCACTTCCTTTAAAACAGCCTTAAGTAACAGCGGTAAACAAAATCACATGCTTCATGTGGTGTAACAAAGCAGTACAGTATTCCTGCATGCAGCTGCTCACAAAGAGAGTCTTCCCCTCAAATATTTTGACATATTTTGGAACTGACCTCGCCCACCTTTATCTGACAGCAAGGAACGCACTTTGTACTGGAATTTCTTCACAGACTTGAAGAATTTTTTTAGCCCAGGGGTAAGTATAATATGACAACAAGATGCTTTTATATCAGTCCCTGCAAGTGTCATTTTATACTAAAAAGTTTACCTCCATTTAACAGTCAAAAATCAAAGAGTCAAAAATGTAAAAAGGAAACTCATCATTCATAAAACCACATTAATTATAAATAACTTTCTACTGATAAAATGTAAAGTATGAACCTATCAGTTAAAGATTCACATTCTGGGGTCTATTAAACTGCAAGGAACAGATATAAACCAAGTTAACACTATTCATAATAGAGAACAAACAGTATGTGGGCGTCTCTTCCTCTATTTTTAGAAATGCTGCTGATGTTTGATCTCTTTGATTTAATATGCATTGACAACTTTTTTTATGCGTATGAGTTTTTATTTTAAATTTTTATAAATGCCAATTCATCATTTTTTCTGGATGCAGGGTACACTTCAGTACAAATCAGAAAATAACTGACATGCAATGCGTTTTAAGCATCTGTCAACTATAAGTACTGTAGCAGTGCATTAAACCTTTTAAAAGCAATACTTACCACCAGTCCCTCCAAATGCTCTCTCTTTCATTCTTTCCTTATCTCTCATCCGTACCAACTGTTTTTCACTGCGCTTTATGTAATCTCTCTGGCTTTATCGTTTTCAACATCTTATGTTGTCAATGTTCACACTGTTCTGCTGTTTCATTACCTTTATCCTGCTTTTTTTTCTCTTTTCTGTAGTTGAACGTCAGTACCACTCATCTTTACTACATCTATATCATTCCATTCATGTCTCTTCACAAAGATTCTATGAATTACACCAAGAAATATTATTCTATTCAGACTGACTATTCAGTTGACTTTGTTGGCCTTAAACTAACCCCCTGTATTTACTAGCCCCTCCATCCACTCCAAATCCGTCATTTATGGATTGTACACAAATTCAAAGAATTTAATATTTTATTTTGATCTTCCCAACATGGAAAGAAGCTGTGATATGTACCCAAATTTAAACCATAATATTTTAATGGATCAATCATTTTCACATAGCCACCAAACTGTACATTAGACATAATGTAACCAAATATACAGCAGACATAACAAAATTTTAAAAATTACAGTTACTTTATTCAAGAGCTGCCAATTTAAGTGCTGCTAAATGAAAGGTTATAACTTCCACTTTAATTATATATGAGCTAACTTTAAATGACACGTTTAACTTTTTGTCCTTGTAACTTTGAGTTCACTGAAGATGTTTTTGTTTACCTGCACAGAACAGTTATTACTGCACAGCCAAAAAGACATAGAAAAATACAGTAGATGAATACAGAGGGGGACAAAATGAGAGAGTCCCAAAGGGAGGGATGGGGGGGGAGGGAGAGAGAGAGAGAGAGAGAGAGAGAGAGAGAGAGAGAGAGAGAGAGAGAGAGATAATCTGCTGAATCTACTGAATGACTGAGAGGAAAGTGGAGCTTTGTATCAGTCTGACCCGTTAGGTTTAATCCTGCTCTGTCTTTATATTCTGAATCTTCACTCTCCGATATTCTCTCCAAATTACAACTACCTCTACGGTAATCTGACACTGCTGTGGCCTACATTACACCTCAGCCTGTGTGGGTGTGTCCAATTGAGTGTGATGGAACCAGACAATTGTGACAGCGGTGATAAGACAGTCAATCAAAATGGTTATCAAATATGATAAAATCCAATCACACAGAAAGGTGGTCAGACGTTCAGCAGTTCAGGTTTAAAGTGCTGCTGGATTACAGGACCTGAAAAGCATAATCCTACTTTATAATTTCGTGTCTGTTTATGTAATCAGAGCTATATTGCTCTCTGGTGGCCAAAATCTGCATAGCATGAACCCTCAGTCTACAGCAACCAAAGTTTTTTTGAGCCCATTAAAATAAATTCAGTTCTCCTTTCTTTTATTTCATTTGAATACAATTTTAATTATAAACCTAATTTGGTGCAGCCGAAATCTGTTTCTTTTCTTTTCTACCCCTTTATTCATCTTACAGCCACTTATTTACACATACATCAACCCCTTGGGGTGTTGCTTGATAATGCAACCCATGAGAGTGCATAGTTTATGTCTTTTCCTGTTTATATTTACAGTTTGCTATGGGAATTTGAGGGCACAAGAATCCAATCATAAAATGCTAACAGACTTGACTAAAAGTTTTTGTTTGGTGAACTTTTTTAATGAAAAAGGTGACAGAAGTGACAAACCAGACCAATCATTTCTGTCCATAAAAAATACTTTTCAGTGTAATAACAAAGTGATACAGACAAAGAAAAAAATTTTTCATTCATGGCAGTGAGTGAAGCAATGGTGTGCAAAAATATTTAAATGTAGACATTATGCAAAAACTGGGGTAGGCGATTTGCAATAGAACAACAAGGACATTGCTAACATGTTGTTGTTAAGCAGGTATGTTGTTTTCTTTATTCATCATCTTAGTTTAAATGTGTCTGCATGCTAACATTGTTAATTTTTACCAAATACAAAGTACAGGTGAGGTTGAGGTCATTTGTTTTGCAGGTATTTTGTCATAAAGTGTTGGACAAATTGACATTTTGACTTGATGATGGTGCTATATGGAAAGGTAAATGATTACCAAGTTATTTGAAATTCATCCAAAGGAGGCCATCTGTACCAAATTTCATCGCTAACCTTAACTCCTCTAACCCACTCAATAGTTGTCAAGATATTTAATTTACAGCCACTTATGTCAACCTCATGGTGGCCCTAGAGGAAAGGGATCACCAAAGTCAGTAAGCTTTACCTTCTGAGGACCATGAACTGCCACACTTTGAGCTAAATTCTAATATCAGCATGCCAAAATAATCATAATGACAATGCTAGCATGCTGATGTTTTGCAGATGTAATCTGTAGCATGTTCATAATCTTAGTTTTGTGTTTTACCATGCCAGCATTTGCTAATTAGCACTTTACCGTGTTCAATGGTACATTCACAGAACGTCAGGGGGAACGTCAGGGGTGTTGGAAGTAACATTTTTGGGGCATTGAGATTTTCTTTGGGGGGCATTTGTTTATGCAAAAGAGACGTAACATTAGAATCAGCTATAAAATTTCACCAACATGGTGTTAACTGTGTCAGCTCAGGAAAATTTACCCTCTCTGCCTTGGTAGGCTATTCCCCACGGAGGAAATTAAGTTTCTTCCACTTGAAAGCATTCATTTTACACTATTTCTCTCTATAACATTATTCAATTTGAGTGGCTTTATTGGCATGAATGCATACAACTTAAACTATTCAATCATAATAAACATAAATAAAAAATTTTTTTAAACAATATTATAAAACCAGACCAGTGGCACCAGACCAGCACACATCAAGTCACACTAACGCCATTGACAGGCTTGCTTCCAGCTGAGATGGGGGTGTTTACCACTGCAACTATTTTCTGCAGCGTTCTAAAATGTTTCGTTAAACATCTTTAATAAGGTCAAAACACAACCTCATGTACACCAACCACCTGAGGATGGTTAAAGTAGACATGAAACTACATTGAAAATGATATTCCAACTGTCCAGTTAAATCTAATCTGTTTTTTGGAATTCTTTTCTTTTTTAATGATATAAGATGGAATAGTAATCAATATGAATATTCAGGGAAGATAGTTACTTTATATCCTATTTTATGGGGGGCAGTAAGGAACCTGGATAATGGACAGGGGGCAGATGTCCCAAAAAATGTTGAAAACCACTGCACTAAACACAGTTTAGTACTGTTGAAGGTGATGGCAATGTCAGTGTCCTAGTTTTGCAGGTATTTGGTCATGAACCAAAATATTAGCCAAAATGTTATATTGACCTGATGGTAGCACTACATTATGTAAGAAGATTATTACAGTTACAAAATCCTCTGGAGAACATAAATGTCTCCACCAAATTTCAATCCATTTAATGGTTTAAAAGATATTTCAATAAAAAACAAGAACGATAACTTCATGGTGGCACTAAAAGAAAAGTCAGGGGATTATAGAAAGTCAGTAACATACACCCTCTAGGTGTCAAAAATGTCTGTAACAAATGTTATGGCAATTCATCCTATAATTGTGGTAAAGTGGTGGACGGACCTATCGACATATTGGGACTTCCCTCCTTGAGCCATGCCACTAGCTTGGCTAAAAATACTTTATAGAACTACATTACCAATTCCTGTTCCCCATGCTTTATGTGGTGGCCATAGTTTTAATGCAATAGGTCAGAGTGCATGAGTGAATTAGGCCTACATGTACATTAAGGCATACCTGACATGATTAAATCCCAAAGCATCTAGCTGCTATGTTCCGCCTCTGATTTTGATTCTTGTCTTTGGAATGAGGCTGAACACGAACCCTTTGGTGACCCTGGCATTCCAAGGCCAATATCTCGACTGCTTTTCCGCCTAATATGTGCTCTTAAACTTCGCCCTGGCACCATCAGTAACCCCCCTCCTTCCTCTACCAAACCATCAAACACTGTTCCCAGACTTTGTCTTATCCTCACACAGAAGTCTGGGCAGCTGAAGGCGTACAAAATGGGGTTCAACACTGGATTCAAGAATGCAAAGGTTGTGGCTAGGGGCAGCCCCACTTCCACCAAGTTGAGATTTTTCCTCCAGTACTGCGCCGTCACTTCGATTATGCAGAAAATGTGATAGGGAGCCCAGCACAGTGCAAATGCTGCAATCACAAATGACACCATCTTGGTGAACCCCCTGGATAGCTGACTGTGATTGGTCTGATTAGAGGTAGTAGGGGACAGGGTAGTAGGTGTCAGGGATAAAGATGGACCAGAGGCCAGAGGCTTGAGAAAGATATTTGTGTTTTTTGTGGTTGTAGTGCTTTTTGTAATTCCTGATGCTCCATCTTTGTTTGACATAACGAGTGCATCAGTGAGCCTACTGGCACTCTGCTTCCTCCTCCTGCTCCTTTTCCTCAGACTGAGACCAATTTGGATGTAGCTCCCCGCAATCACCACCAGGGGGAAGAGAAATGCTAGCAGCAACTTGGAGATGGCTGTTGCTGCCTGCCTCACTTGACAATCTCTCTCCAGATTGGTTGAATACATTGCAAAATTGTGATAGCACAGTTTCCTCCCATCCTCTTTCACAGTCACTGAGCGGAACACAAAGTAAGGTAATGTATTAATTGCTGCCCACAGCCAACCCAATACAGACACCTTCCATGCTCCTGCCACTGACCGATGATTCTGACTCCACACTGGCTTGGCCACCAGAAGGCAGCGGTCCAGTGAAATGGCTGCCAGCAGGAAGGCTGACACAAACATGTTTAAGAAGAAGATGGAAGCCTGTGTTTTGCAAAGTGGGCTGCCGAGTTCCCAGCTATGTGAGGAGCCAAGGTAGAACGTGAAGAGGGGCAACGTCAGAGTTGTCAGGAAGTCTGACATGGCTAGGTTGAGAACCCAGACAGAGGCCACAGTGCGGCGCTGAAGGCGGAAGCCAACTACCCACAGAATTAGGGCATTCTCCATTATCCCCAGGCAGGATACCAGACCGTGGATGCAAACCACCACCAAATTGGCGTTTGTGTTGTTGTTGAGGCTGTGGTTCCTCATGATCTGTAGCAAGGGACAGAACTCTTCCTCGGTGGTGTTTGACATCAGTGCTCTGAAAGAAAATACAAAGGCCAATGAAGAGTTACAGTTAAAGTTAGGAGGTACTGGTGCAAACATGCTTTTATTTATTTTCCCAGGAAGTCCTACCGTGATAAACAAATCTTTGTTCTTTTTTAAAAGCTAAACCCTTGATACTTGTTTTTTATGCATGTTCTCATCTACAGTGGGGGGGGGGGGGGGTTCCAAGAAAAATTTGTTATAGTGATGTTGATGATGATGTTATGACTAGTAGACTTGCCCTTGCCTGTAGACGTCTGATAAATCGTCAGTGTGTTGTTGTTCAATGTTCAGTGACTAGATGAAATGAGTCTGTAATTGTCTGGCTTGTTAATCTTTATTGCTCAATTACAAATCTACTTTGCTGCAGAGGAAACTGTAAAGAAAACCTCAGCAAATGCAGTCAGGGTTACATTTTTGTCTTTTTGACTGTACAGTCACGTTACAATAACAAGAGCAAGGAAGACAGTGCCAAGACATTTCATGCATCACACTCATTGCCTGCTCTACACCCTTTCAAGTTGCATAATGACACAGTAATGTAATGACTGTCTTTGGCCTGGACATGTAGCTGAGAACTTCTACCATACCAGCTCTGTCACAATACACTGCAATACTACAGTTACACTAGTTTCCTTGTATTCCTTATTGTCAGGAAACCAAATGAGGATAAAAATCTCTGCAGTATCCCTTTGATACTGACATGTCGAAGCTTGTTCTTGTGGTTTAACCACATACCAGAAACTACGTATGCTTAATTAAGCAATGCAGCCTGCCCATGTTTTAGAAGGAGATACCAGCATGCTGTTGCCAAGATAGAATAGGAAGGATAATCAAACCCCATTTGCTAACATGCTGACTTTCCACCCCATTTATTGGCTGGAAGTTAATGACAAGACCCATCAAGGGCAGTGGCTGTACATCATGTTTTCATTGCTTCTCACTGAAAAGTTTAGAGCTCTTTTAC
The DNA here is from genome assembly GCF_905237075.1 of Dicentrarchus labrax. Taxonomy (NCBI): domain Eukaryota; kingdom Metazoa; phylum Chordata; class Actinopteri; family Moronidae; genus Dicentrarchus; species Dicentrarchus labrax. Next base: position 11,248,305 of record NW_026136721.1, read on the forward strand.
TGAGAGACACAGCTCTAAAGAACGAAAAAATTACCTAATATAATAATGCCTTGATCATCTTAGCTTACCCTCTGAGAGGAAGCAGAAAACCATTGAACTCTAAGGAGTGTAATATATGACAGAGGTGGATCTGAAACAACAGAGCTAGTTTGGTACATAAAAGTTGTAGATGTATCTGCTTACTTATTTTACACACAGTAGCATTAAAACAGTACAGGTCAGTAGTTAAGTTATGGTTATATTAGGTATGAAGGTACATACAATATATATAGCAGAAATGTGGAACATGTAAATATTACAAAATATTTTAGAATGAAAATTACTCACTACTTACTTCAAATTCAGTGGTACCATTGTATTCTTACATACCGCCATGGTAACATTCTTAGTCACCTCCACTTATCCTGACTACTTGGATGAGGTAAACAGCACCATGTCTGCACAGGAATACAGACACATGAGCTAATATATCCATGACACAAAACTGACGTGACTCCTTTCCCCCTCAAGTGTAAATAGCGTGGTCTCAAATCCCAGGGTATTTTTGCATGGCTTAAGTTTTGAGTTGTGAATTTCTTGGTGTGACAACTGCCTTTAAAATTGTAAATTGAGAACTGAAATTGAGGCTTACTGGAAACGCTGAATATGCAGCACAGAGCAATAATGGTCAAAGTGAGCCACACAGTACTTTAACACCAAGTTGTTGAACATGCAAGGTTTTTATTAATACTTCCTTTTTATGATAAAATGTCCATGTGCACACACTTGTGTGTTATGGCTCAGTGTGGCTTTTTCACTTAATGACCTCTCAGTGTATACATGACTCCACATTTCTACATCTCTATTTGTTTGACATTGTAATTGGTCCTGATTAGCTGCTCTGCTGTTTGGTTGCTTTTGACATTTAATATAGACAATCAGTTGGCTTTTTATTACAGGTATAGAGGTTGCCCTAGCTAAAATGTAGACACCAGGTAGACAAAATATGAGAAACATCTCTCCATAACTAGTTCAACAGCCTCATAAAATACAGCCTCCACAATGACCATAAAGTTGAATCCACATTTCTCCTAAATAGTTTCAACAGAAAACTAAACAGTGTAACCTTCATGAAGGTAGGATTTATTGCATAGCTCTGTTACTAGACTGCACACATTTTCTGGTAGGTGTACCATGTAATAAACTGGCAACTGAACGTATACACTGCATGTTTATCGAGCAATCAATCAATTCAATATTGTACCAATCTGTAAATCTCACAGCACATTCTGATGTGAATTCCTAGTACTGAATGTATCTGCAGATTACTGATAGAGTGTGGTATGTGGTGATAAGATCCAGTATCTTACATGAGAATCTATTCTTTCTGCAAACACAAAGAGCTGTTTGTCTTGTAGATAAAACAACAATAACAACAAAACCTATTAACAACAACTGTATACAAATTATAAAGTACAATGGTATATAGTGTAATAGAAGGTACACATTCAACATTAACATGCACTAATGATTATAGAAATCATCACGGTTCTTATTCCTAATGTGATGGCAGCTAAATACAGTCATCATAGTGCTGGGAAACTGAACTAATTTAAAAGTAATTGTAACACTCACCTAGACGCTGGCTTACTTTCACACGGAAGAGAGAAAGTCACAATCTTTCTTTCAAAATTCCTGTTCTCTCACTCAATCTCATCCTCCCAGTTCTGTCACTTTCTACAGCTCCTGTTGTGGACACGCCCACTGAATCCCTGCCATCACACCCCACCCACCGACCCCCCCCACACACACACACACACTCATACCTTTCGTTACTCCGCCCTATATGCAGAAGATTGTGAGAGAGACAGAGAGTGTGTAAGGCTGTGGACAGGGATGCAGGTGTAGAAAGATTGAAGAATGAAAAAGTACATAAGAGAAATACAAAACAACAGAATAGGAAATGAAATATGATATGTGTCATATGTTTGAGTATCTGCCAGGTCTGAACTTGTGGGAACTAGTTCCCCTGATGCTTCATACTGTGCTGTAGTTTTCATGACATGAATACATTGCATCAACATGGAGTATAAATCTGTTGAAATATCCTCAAACCTCATACACTCTTTGTGTAGTTAACAGTCCTACTCCTTTAACTACAACAACAAAATTGAAATGAGACTTCTGACATATCACAGTATATTTTAGAGCAAAGTGTGAAGAGGAGAAAACTGTTTTGCATAATGGCTACAAACGTCTCTGGCACCATCTGGTGGTGAACACGACTCAAAAACACCTCTCACTTTCAGTCTGCCCCTTTTGTGTGTTTACACAGGGGAGATCAAAGATGTTGAGAGTTCACAAACCATATTGTTAAGTGTAAAGTATGTAAAAAATAATACAAATAGCTTTCATTTAAATAAAATATATTTGTATGGTTCAAAAAAGATAGGGGGTTAAAAAAGCATAGCCTCTGTAGAAACAGAAACTGGAGTGCTTGAGTACTTATATGCTTCCAGTAATATAGAGGACCCAGGCAGTAATTTGTTTATGGAAGTGTCTTGAGACATTACTATAAGTACCATGTTTTTATTTAATATTCCCTTTATTTTTAGTTAGTTAATAATTATTTTCTGAAATGATAATGTTCATGTATTCAATGAACATTACCCTGAAGTGTAGCAAAGTCGCTGAGCTTTGTCAGTAAAATGATTAGTTAATGGGGCTGAGATGCATCAGGTTGTATTTCACCAAATTACAAGACAGTATATACCAATCAACGGATTAAACACTAATACGTCACCTTACATTACATTTGTAGCTTTATGTGTAACACTGGCAAATAGTACTAGTGTAATTTAAAAGTAATGGGATTTATATTTTATTTTACATCAATCAGCTGTTTGGCCTCATATAGTTTTTTCAGAAACAGTCAACACCTACATCGACAACCACAGATGACTGTACCTTGACGGTAAAACCATACCATGCATTGTACCATGTATGTAACCATGTATTTGTCAAGATATTGGTCTGGGTTATACTTTTACCAGTTTGGAAACAAATTTTGACAAGCAATTTAGTTAATTACTTTAACAGGGTATTTATAACAGAGAGAATAAAAAATATTAATAATGTGATTTTTAAAAATATTATATGCCAACACATGCTTCAGTTGAAAGTCTGGCAGTAAAGATGAGGACAAATCAATTCTATGAAAATGTCAAATTCTGACCTCAGAACAGTTAAGACTATAATCCATCCCAGCTCCCTGGCAAGCTTTAATCCTATCCTGTATCCTGGATAAAGGTCAGGGTGACTAGAATGAAATGAAAAGTACATCTAATAGGGTCTCTGTTTGACATTGTAATTGCTCCTGATTAGCTGCTCTGCTGTTTGGTTGCTTTTGACATTTAATATAGACAATCAGTTGGCTTTTTATTACAGGTATAGAGGTTGCCCTAGCTAAAATGTAGACACCAGGTAGACAAAATATGAGAAACATCTCTCCATAACTAGTTCAACAGCCTCATAAAATACAGCCTCCACAATGACCATAAAGTTGAATCAACATCTCTCCTAAATAGTTTCAACAGAAAACTAAACAGTGTAACCTTCATGAAGGTAGGATTTATTGCATAGCTCTGTTACTAGACTGCACACATTTTCTGGTAGGTGTACCATGTAATATTAATAATGTGATTTTTAAAAATATTATATGCCAACACATGCTTCAATTGAAAGTCTGGCAGTAAAAAATGAAAAGTACATCTAATAGGATCTACATGTATGTGCACCGATTGTTAAACCAAATTTAAACCAGAAAACAACTGACTTGTTGACAGTTGACAGAAACAGTGATGATGAAAATACCCCAACAAAATAATTCATAACATAATAAAAGTACAGAATAAGCCCTATCTTTTATCTAATAGTGTATTTCTATTTCTCCAAGAAACCAGTATATACAGTGTAATAAAATTAAAAGGTTTTCTCTTTTCTCCTGGTTAAAGTTTTCCAATTAAATCAACCTGTAAGCAATTTCCATTGTTGTAAACTACTATTTATACAATAACTGTTTTATATAAATGTTAAATATAAATATATAAATAAATATTTTTTTACACATTATTTTAATGTTTACAGAAAAATGTTGCAAACATTACATTACAAGAATTAGAACCCTTTGTTGCTTTCAGTTCACTAATCAATGAGAAATCTCTAAAAAACAATGAAAACGAAATATTAAATTAATTAATTAATTAAGAAACTTTTCATGTCACATTCTGTACATTGAATAACTTGACTGGGCTATAAATAGAAATATAAATGATATATTATTTTCTGTGAAAAACACCAGGATATTTGAAAGAATACCAAAGATCAAGCTTCTAAAAATCAGAAAAATTTAGTTTGCTATGTATTTCTCTTGCCTTCACCTTCACTCAGTTATTTTGGATTTGGCTTATAAAAATTCTCTCTTCCTGCAGATTGCAGATCATGACTCCAGTGCTGGGCATAGCCCTGCTGACTTTGGTCCTATCAGGGCCCACCGTGGCCTTTTTCTCTATCCAGGGTGGGGCATCCACTCATATCAGCATTACAAGAACGGCTCTATTACAAAAAGTGACTGAGACATGTCGGAAAGTGGCTGCGACAGCTGGTCATGAGTTCAATCCCACGGTAGGATGGTAGAAATAATGGACGAACCAATGTGCAAGACAGCACAAATAAAGGCTGTTGTTCCCACAGCGAGCAAAACAAATCACATTGAATCTGATCTTTTCAAATCTGATTTGGGCCACTTTCAAATTTGGTCCAAATCAGATGCATGTCTCATTTTTTGCAAAGTGACCTGTATGAACGGTCAAATCAGAATTCATGTGGCTTTTACACCACTCAACTTTCGTCATGGGGGTCACTTCATGACTGTGACCCTATCACACTGGCATCTGATATGGGCCACATTTTAAAAGTAATGAAGTATTGATGAAAAGGCAGCCATCTGACCCATAAATCTGAATTAAGTGCTTACAGTGTGAATGTAGCCGCACACAACACACACAAACACATTTAAAAATACTCACACGTTCACCCTGATTTCAACACATTTGTTTGTTCAAATTCAGCAAGCAGTGTTCAGTTAGTTGCAATCTGCAACTTCACCACTAGATGCCACTAAATATTACATACTCCATCATTTAAACCTGGAATCTGTGAGTATACCTTCTGATGTTTAGGAAAGCACACAACATTAATTACTGTTAGATCCTGGCTGATCCTGTCATAAATTACATTAAATGAAGGTGCTACTGCTGTACCATCCACCATACAAACGGTGTTTATCCATGAGCTGGCTTTGTGCCTGCAGGCAAACAGAGCCATAGTCACTTCATCATATCCTTTGTGACAAATATGGCTAAATTGTTAAGGCAAAAAGCCCTATGTGCACAGCTGCTCTTGTTTAAATTGTGAAACTTTGACCTCTGACAACAGGGTTCGTCTCCTGAAGAGCTGGTCCAGGCCTGTCTGGGACCCAGAGCAACAGGAGAAGTGTCTGGTGTCAAGTTTCACTCTGCTCTTCAAGAAATCTACACCCAGAACGGACTGGTAGACCGTGACTTTGTCAACAGGTAAGAGAAGAGGTGGAAACAAACAAAAAGCAATACAATAACGGGACTTTTGTGTTGATGTGATTTAAATTTTATTTCCTTTCACACCTACCAAAATTCTCTCAGTGCTCCACACCACTTCAACTCAGAGGCCTTTCTGGAAGGACGTGGTCTAATCAGAGAGGGGATGGTGGCCATTAAAGCTAACATTGGCAAAGAGAACTTCCAGGCTGCCAGGGAAACACTGGGCAGAGTCCTTCACACACTACAGGTGAGATGGTCTGAATGACACAGCTCAGCATAGAGAGGTTAAAGGGCAAGGGGGGGAGGACTTGGAGTAACAAACAGGCATCTACTGAATGAAAGAATGGAGGAGGCAGAATGAGAGAGAAATGAGACTGAAAGTTTGCTATGGTGTGTATAAACAGTGAATATGAAATCATAACTCTGACTACGCATTCTCTCCCAAGCTTGGCAGGACAGCAAAACAAAAAGTGAACCTCATTCTTAGTGTCACCTAGATCACACAATAGTCTGTTAATGTGTGTGTTTCAATGCACTGCCAGGACTTCTACAGCCACAGTAACTGGGTGGAGCTGGGATACACAGAGCCATACATCAACCTCATACGCCCAGACCTTCCTCTGGAAAATCTGGCAGGTGTGTGTGTGTATGTGTGTTATTGTTGTCATATAGGACATGTTGTTTTATCTCACGTGTTGTTTTATCTCTATGCCATGGCCACAGAAAATACTTGATTCTGATTGGCAGCGGTGTAGTTTCTTTATGTGGACCACTGTGTGACCTGTCTCTAAAAGTGGTCTCTAAAATGTATTCCATCATAACCATCTTTGTCAGAACAGCCAACCTAATTAAATTAAGTGGCAACACTTTATAATGAGTACACACTATTAAGCATTAGTTAAGCATGAATAAATACTGAATTCATCATTTATAACGCATGAATAAACATTAGTATGTAGTTTATAAACACAGTTAAAAATGTTTTATTCATCATCGATAAGCACATTAGTTATGGATTAGTAAATACTGAATTCATGTTGTTCTATAAAACTCACAACAAATTCATTTTCTAATGATGGCCTATAAACAGTGATTAATGCAGGAATTCACAGTTACAAAGCACTTACTACTCGTTAATTAAGTATTTTGCACGAGCTGATCTAAAGTGAGCACTATCTATGGCTTATTAAGCATTTACAAATGAGATATAAAGGCTGACAATGCCTCCAGACTCACAAAATGTTCAGTTATCTTAACAGACGAGGGAGAGAAACAACACAAAGGGATATAGAACATATTGTATGTGATATTTACTGCAACTTCCCAACATATTGTATGAAGACGAACAAGGTGGTTTATGAAGACATGCTATTGTTGTGATCTTCTCTGTTTGGGACGTGTATGTTGAGCTCCCGCTCTCAGCACGTCATCACAGTACGTCAGTACAATGAAGAGTAAAACATTTATAACTGTGATTATAAACCACATAGTAATGACTATTTACAGCAGAATCATGCTTTATAAATGATGAATTCAGTATTTACTAATCCATAACTAATGTGCTTATCAATGATGAATAAAACATTTTTAACTGTGTTTATAAACTACATACTAATGTTTATTCATGCGTTATAAATGATGAATTCAGTATTTATTCATGCTTAACTAATGCTTAATAGTGTGTACTCATTATAAAGTGTTACCACTTAAGTTATGTTTACTTACCTTGGTTCAGAGTTAAATGAGTCTTACTCATTGTGCGTTCTGTGCCTTTTGTTTGGGTAGATATCTACACTGCCACCTGCAGTGACTGTGCCAGTGGAAAATGCCCCAATCCCATCCTCCCCAACATCCTGAAGGAGAAGAAACTCACATCAGGCTACATTGGAATCTTCTCTGCAGCCAAGCCTAAAGGTATCAGTGACATATCTCCCTATTCAAACACATAGGGCCATATTCACTGACAGTGCAATGTGTTTTAATTGCCCTCAAGGAGGACATTAACTTCCACAGCTAGTCAAGACATGTAGACATTTATATTAGACCATTAATACTTGGATACATGACCTGACAAACAAGTTCAACCTGTCCTTTCTGTCCTGCACCAGGTAAATGCAGTCATGGAGGTGCAGCTGACCTGACTAGTGCAGCAGTTCCTCATGGAGGCATAAGCAAAGATGAGCGCCGCTCCGACAACGTGGTGCTCCACAATGCTGCTGTGAATGCAGCCACAGCCGCCAGCCTGCAGCTGCTGGAGGACATCCGGTTAGCTGTCGGTGACAATGACTTTCTGAGGTATACCGTTCAGATATGATGTGAAATGATCTCAATCTCAATTTGATCTTGAATCTCAAAGTTTTACTTTCTGATGAAAACAACCATTATATTGTCCCGACTGAGAAGAAGAGTAGACCTTTAATGCTTCACTCTCTCTTTCTTTCTCATAGAATGATGGGGATTGCCCGCTCCTCTGTCGTGTGCTTCGTTATTGACACCACTGGCAGTATGTCAGATGACATCAATGAAGCCAGAGCGGTTGTTTACGAAATCATTGACAGCAAAAAAGGAACGCAGGATGAGCCATCCGAGTACATTCTGGTGCCTTTCAATGACCCCGGTATGACTTGTGTAGTTTGACATGCCCTTCAACACAGAAGAAGTCAGCCATTTTAGTTGGTAGTGTGCAGCCACATTTTTGCTGAATGGTTTCAATGACCATCTGCTGCAATCTATCCTCTTTATGCCATTGAAACCATTGTTTGCATATTAGTTTATCACAGAGCATAAAACCCAGATGCAGAGTGTCAATATGCAGTTTATACTATGTTTGATTATGTGTCTTGCTTATTGTATTATTTTGTATATGTTCTTCAGTTTAACTCATATTCATACTATATGTGAAGGTTCCACCAAAATAAAGCACCAAGAGCTTGGACACTTTCGTATTCATTGGAACAGAGTTTGCATCCATTTTCTGTGCTTTATATATAGAGTTTGGACCTATGACCAGAACAACAGACCCTGATAAGATGAAAAGTGAAATCTCTAAGCTCACAGCATCAGGAGGTGGTGATACCCCTGAGATGTGCCTGTCAGGACTTCAGGTACTATACATTGTTAGATTGTAACTGTTGATTGGGGAATCACCAAAAATATTTTGGTGATCCAGAATGAACTGACTAGGCACATTATTTTATTCCTCCAGTTGGCTCTCACCGGTGCCCCTGCCTCTTCCCACATCTATGTTTTCACTGACGCTATAGCCAAAGACATCGACCTCAAGGACACTATTGTTGCTCTCATCAGGAGCTCCAAGTCAACGGTAAATACTGACTGACACCAATGATGACTTGTTCACACTGAATGTAACTTGAAAGGGTGTGTGGTATAATATCCACATTAAACAATATCTGTAGGTGTCATTCTTCATGACCGGGGCCAGTCGGAGGCGTCGTCGTTCCCTCAGTGCTGCTTCCCTTGAAGACTACAAGGACCTGGCTTTGGCCTCTGGAGGCCAGGCCATCCAGGTGTCTAAGAGGCAGTTAGCTCAGGCCACAGATGTCATCCTTGACACGTCCACTTCAGCTCTGGTAAGACTGTGCAGTTCTAATATTACATAATTAGAATAATATCACATTTAATATTATATTCTGTACTATCTGAAGCAAGTAACAGGCCTTTTGTGGTTGGACCAGTTTGGAAAATAGATATGTAAACCATCCATTTTGTTCTCCCCTCCGCATCAGGTGACAGTCCTTCAGTGTGTAAGGAGACTTAGGAATCAGGAAACCTTCCCCTTCGTATTGGATGAAACTCTAAAAAATATCACTATCTACATCACAGGAACATCCATTACTTTCACACTGACCAACCCTGCAGGTAACACACCATTCCCACTGCAATGTTTGCACCGGTTTCAGACGATGTAAATGTTTGAGACACACACTCACTGTGACACATATTTATGACTAATGATGCATCTGACCAAATTCCAGGTGTGAGCCAGAACCACAATGAGGCCAGCGGTAAACTGGGGACCATACAGACAGTGGGTACCCTGAGGAGAATTCGTCTCAACGCTGACAATCAGACAGGAGCCTGGCAGATTAACATAAAGTCCAACCAAGCATACACACTTAAAGTCACAGGTCAGAAATTGTTGAAATTGTGTCTTTTTGCATATGTACCTCAACCTTTGCAGTTCAACTTTTAGGGAAATATGCTTATTCGCTGTCTTACTGAAAGATAGATAAGAACAGGGCTTACATATGAGTGGTTCATTTTACGTGATTTAACATAAACTTTTTTTGTAACATTATACATTACGGTACAATTACTTACTTAAAAGGAGGTAACTGTTCTAAGACCTGGGAGCAGCTGGAGAAACAGTTTTTCACTCTGCACTTTACTCAACCTGGATAACTGGACTAAAATTATGAAATAAAACGACCAATACAGTATTGGACTATATAAAAACAATAAATAACTGTAAAAGGAACAATAATAAAAAAATTGGACATCGCACAGCAAAGACTTTTGGTCAGTGGCATTGTGCTTTAAACTGGGATGCTGTAGGTAGGTAAGCAATGAAGTCTGTTTAGATTTTCAAAATAAACCTTGCTGAAAGACATTAAAGAAAAGATTGTGGGTTTGGTTAAAACAAGTGCCACGTAACGCAACAAGTTAAAAAGATGTCAACAGGACATGTAGCCTGAGGCACCACCTGGAGCTCTAACAGCAACAAAATACGTGTTTTATTAGAGGGATGCCCACATATGAACTTTTAGTCAGTACTGCAGTTTAATTTTGCAATTATATAAAAATGCAGGATATGATTAATTTACACACTAAACACAGTGTTGAGCCAACCAGGCCTTCACAACTGCCATATTCTTTTAAATAGCTACAGTTACTATTAACATGTTGTGCATATATTAGATATATTGTCTGTTTTTGTTTTCATTATTTTTTAAATAAATGCTTGTGGATTCATGGTGGTCTATTTAATGTTGCATTAGAGTGAATGCTGCCAACTTCTATGATCTATAAACTCCCAAATCCTTCAACCTACTAGCTATCGATGGTAATTTTGGTTGTAGTTATTAATTTCATTATTAATCAGAGTTCCTAATTAATATTTAGTTGTATTTAATGAAACTGAGAATTAATCAATTAATTGGCTTATTCATTTATTCAGCAGTAGACACCATGAGGCACCCAGCGGAGACCTAAAGTTACTGCTTATAGCCAAATAATAGTCCAGCTCATGACCCCAAGTAAAACCACAAATTGTCTGGGGTTTTTTTACAGATCAACCAAACATGTTAATTACATTTTTCACATTCCTTACCAAAGACAGAGCCATTGTAGCCGCCCCCCGCCCCCTTACCAGTCTTTGTGCTATTTGCATATACCAGACAAACACATCAGAGTGGTAGTGATCTTCTTTAACTTTAGGCAAGAAAGTGAATAAACGTATTTCCCCAATTTAGTTATTCCTTTAAAATAATCTAATTTGGAGTGTATATGCATTTACTCTAAGTCTGATGCTGTCTTTCCAGGCCAGAGTACCATTACCTTTATCTACAAATTTGTGGAACGCTTCAAAGGACCTCACCCAGGTTATGCAGCACGCACTGGGCATCCACAAGAAGGTACAGTACATGTAAAACAGGTACAGACACAAATGACACAACAAAATTTTTTGCTCAGGCAGACAAATCAAATTTAAAGATGCTATAATTAATATTTTCATATTAACAATGAATCACATTAAGATTTGTTAAACCCACAGATAATAATTACCGAACTTTGGAGTTACATTTTAGACATTTTTGACAAAAGGCGATTGGGCTTTTGCCATTAGAGCCCCCACACTTACTGCCTAGTGAATTCAGACACATTACATCTCTTGATTCTTTTAAATCTCTTTATAAAACTTTTTGTGCAAGCTTATGGGAATATCAAACATATAAAAACAACATAAATGGCAAAAATATCGCATACCACACTGCACCCTAAATCACTGCTCAAACCCTACTGTGAAGTCCAAAACATGGTTCACATTTTGTAAATGCAAAATACATCGATCAGCCATAACATTCTGACCACCTGGGCACCCTGGTGGTCGTAATGTTTTGCAGTCCCATACCAACAATATGTGATGCACTGTGTTCTGACCCCTTTCTATCAGAACCAGCATTAACTGTTTCAGCAGTTTGAGCTACAGTAGCTCGTCTGTTGGATCGGACCACATGGGCCAGCCATTACTACCCATGTACATCAATGATCCTCGGCTGCCCATGACCCTGTCTTCAGTTATTTTCCTTCCATGGACCCCTTTAGATAGTTACTGACCAGGAACCCCCGACAAGAGCTGCAGGTTTGGAGATGCTCTGACCCAGTCATCTAGCCATCACAATGTGGCCCTTGTCAAAGTCGCTCAAATCCTCACACTGCCCATTTTTCCTGCTTCTAACACGTCAACTTTGAGGACAAAATCCCACCCACTGACAGGTGCCATGATAACCAGATAATCAGTTTTCACTTCACCAGTCAGTGCTCAAAATGTAATGACTGATCGGTGTATATGCTTCACATCTAACTTTGCTCAGACCTAAAAGTAATCAGTATTTTTCCCAAAACTGATGGCATGGCACTCTTAAGCTTTTGATGAGGTTAGGCAAATCAAGCACCCTTCCACCACTCATTCCTGAAACTATCCAATATTTACTGTTAAATCTGTCAATCACTTTCCTCCATGAAAATTAATCTTCTTCCTATTCGTCCCCCTACCTTGCTTCTTTGTTCCTTTTCTGGAAACCCAGGCCAGCCGGCCATCCTGATGCTCTCAGTAATGGGTAGGAAAGGTCCATCCTCGCTGGCTATTGGAGACATTGGTCTGGTAACTGTATCTGGTCCTGAGACTAATAGCAATAGCACAACAAGTGACATGGGCAACGGAGACATCTTGGTGACTGTTGATGAAGTCCCTGGGGGAGAGTTTGTGGTCATTCTGAGAGGAACTGACAAACTGTCAAACACAGAATTTCAGAGGAGCTCCACCCAGATGTCCGTCTCCAAAGTGAATATTCAGGTTGGTCTCTTCACTTCCTCTTCACATCCTCTTTACCCATTCAGTGTTGTTTGATTTAAAGTAAGATCTGAGAATATTGACACTTTTGCAGAGTGCTTTGAACTTTCTAGAGGTGCAAGAACAATATAACTGTTCGTCACTTGTTTCGTTCCTTTCTTCTCTTCCATTTCCCTCTAGGCTGTGGTGGACAGCAGTGTGGAGCCAGGGAAAGCCTTCAAGCTCCCCTTCAGTGTCATGACCCAAGGCTCTGGTGGTCAATACTCGATTGGTGCCAGAAATGACAGAAACTTCCCCATGTCCTTCCCAAACAGGTGAGGAGAAACAGCTAAATAGATAGGCCCGCTGACACGCTCAGGTATAGCCCCATTGTGGAATCTGGCATTGCTGGTGTGAAGCAGCAGAGTGTGCTGTGTCTGCCAGGGGTGTTAGAAGTGCACCATATGAGTGTATAACATGGCTGGGCCTGCTTTCACGCATGCCTGGGTGTTAAGTGCGTTGTTCAATGTGAAACCATATGCACTTCTCTTCATAATTTGACTTCATTTTACTTAAGTGGAAACAATAGGGAGAAAAAGAGGGAAAGCAAAAAAAGAGATCATAGGCTGTTTTCCCTTAGATAAGTACGCATACATATTAAAGTACTATTAAAAAAAAGATGAAAGAATAGATGGATATTGTAGGTGGTCACTAATTGCATATGCCTGCAGAAGATGATCAATGTGTGTCTTGCCTAGGTTGTAGCCATGCTATGGCAGCCTGTGAGCCTCCTGTATGGATTACTTTATCATGCCATTTTTATTACTTGTTATTATTATTAATTACTAACATATTATTATTATTTTTCTTTTCTTTCAATTATTATTTATTTCTCTTGACAGCCTCACCTTGACAGCTGGACAATATGCTAATACTACTTTAACCATTACACCACCTGCCAACACGCCATCAGGCACTGATGTCACTCTGACGATAGAAGCCAAGTCGTCCAGTGGTGGCGACTCCAATTATGCCGTTTTGAGATTTTCAGTTGTTACCAAGGTAACCAGACACATCCTGGATTACAAAGTTGAAAAGAGTGAAATAAATAAATATGTTTAAAAAACAGCATAGCTGGTATGCCACAAATATAGCTATTACAGATGAACTTCAAATACAGATGTAAATGACCCTGTTATTGCTGTGATTCATGCATACATTTCACCCTTTGTTCTCTGTCCAGATTACAGACTTTGTTCAGCCTTTGTGTGAAGTGGTTAGTGTTCTGGCTAATGATTGCCCTCAAGATGTGTCTCAGTGTGGACCTTTCCGATGGGAGCTCTCGGCCAACCTTACTGATGGAAACGGCACTGGAATAGAGACTATTTCCCTGCGTCAGGGCAATGGAACCCTCTTACACAGCTCCTTGAGTGATCCTGTTGTTTGGGCAAACTACACATCCTCCTGCTGCTCTCAGATTGTTGAGTTTATAGCTGTAGATGAAGTTGGCAATGTGGGAAAGTGCTATCATTCCATTGTACGTTCTGATGGCCCTCCTGCTTTAACCCTGTCGCTGCCAGTGTGGTTGTGCCTGCTGGTATCTGCCTTTGTAGCAAGGGGTTGAAGGCCTTAAGGCTAAGTTGCTCAGATATCCTGCTTAAATAAAATGTGAGCACTGATTGAGTAATGGATCATGAATGTGTACGTTAATAATAACAAAATCAGTTGTTACATGGTTGAATATTTTCCTAGTGTTTGAAACACGTTTCAGTTTTGCTGACAAAAATCAGTTGCCTGTACGCCTAATGCCACTTTCCACGCAGGTATCCAAATGTTAAAAAATCCACGCGCGGTGAGAGTAGTACACATACAACACCATGTAGTCCTTTGAGTCTCACAGTGTGATGTTGCGAGTTGGCAAAAAAGGGAAAAATAAAAGTGTGAATTTAGGTGACACTTTATTTAGAGCTTTTTTCTTTCACTACACTGTTAGGATGCAATTAACGTAGGGATGTGTGTGTGATTAACGCATTTTTAACAAGCCTTAATCACTTTCATTTGAGTAATTATGTTTCTTACTGTTGGCTGTCGGATGAATGACATGTAAAAGTCCTATGCCCATTTCAGCATCTCAATATGTTTGCTTTCTCTGCCACTGCTCTTTCTACCCTCTGTGCTCTTTGGACCTGTAGATCTGGAATGGAATGGAATCACAGTTCAGCTGGTTGCCTGGTTCCTGTACATGTCAAAGGTTTTTTGAGGCAGGGCACTAGGATTCTCCCAGGAATGTTGTAAGAAACCACGCCTGCTGCAGTAAAACCCTTGCTGCCCTGTCCAAATACCTGGCTGAACCTAAGTACACTATTTCTAAGGGGATATCCAAAGAACTGGGAGTGCTTGAGTACTTATATGCTTCCAGTAATATATATAGGATCCAGGAAGGAGTTGGTTTATGAATGTGACTTGAGTCATCATACTAGCTTCTATAAGCACTATGCTTTAGTTTTATGTTTCCTTTGTTTTTCTCCAAATATTATATATATATATTTTTGGAATGATAATGTGTTCAATTAACCTTATTCTGAACTGTACTAGAGTCATTGAGCTTTGTCAAATTATTAGTTTATGGGGCTCAGATACACCAAGTTGTATTTCACCATATTAAAGACAACACCTACCAGTCAAAGGGTTAAAAATTAATACGTGACCTCATATTACATTACAATATAACTTTGTGTGTTACACTGGAAAATATGCTTGTGTGATTTCAAATGAAAGTAATTTATCTGTATCACAATTTTACATCAATCACCTTATTCCTATAGTTTAACAGTCAAGATGGCTGTCCCTTCACAATAAAACCATAAATGTAGAGTTAGGGTTAGACTGTCATAATTAGCAAGATATGACAAGACTCTGACCTCAGAACAGTTAAGACTAATGTTTACCAAGTACTCGGCTGGAGCGTGTGCCTGGTACAGATAATTTCCTTTTTAAGAGTATCATCAGAGGAAAATGTGTAAATATCAGTATTCATAAATAAAGCAACTTTTATTAACAACCTTGTTATAGTTGTCTTACTGACATCGCTCTGAAGCTCAATTCTGAGGCTGACAACAAACAAAAATCCCAGCGTGACTCAACCTATTTTCATTGTGAATTAGAAAATAGTAAGCAGACCACCCGGTCTTAAATTAAGCATCGACTCTAATCCATCCCAGCTCTTTGGCAAGCTTTCCTATATATTCCAGATACAGGTCAGTGCCAAAGAGGAATTTCCATTTTATAAAAATGTAATGAACAATTAAGTAATCTGAATATGGTATACTGTAGTCAAAGTCTACACCATGCTGTCAGAGTCATTACCCTTCAGTCCTCCACCTCTAACTTAAGAAGTTGGAAGAATGTGTTAAGTAATATCTTTATTAGCCCCACCTTTGTTTGTGCCTTCACAAGCAGTAAAATCCTTGTTACTTAGTGTGGTCATTTTATGGAAAAAATAAAATAAAATCATTATAATTATTGCCCATAATTACAGTAAAGTTGTTAATACTCCTCAAGATGTAACTTTAGTTATGAGTGTTTACATATCTTTGCATGGTTTACACCAGGTTTTTTTATGGAGGAAACCTTTGCATTTAATCTGATTCTGCCTTTGTGTGACTGTTAATGACGAGGAAGACGAAGAGGAAGAGGAAGATGTACACGATTACATACACACACAAACAAACATAAACACCCATGTAGTCCTTATTAAATGTCTCCTCCCATCATAAACACAGTACTGTATATATTCAGCTATAAAGGAGGGGTGGGGCTGCACACTTCTTTAAGTCACTGGAGTCACCGCACCTGAGCATAAAGGTATGATTCTATTCAAAATTCAGTTTCTTTATTATAATGAAAAGGTATTGTACTGCCAATGGTTTTCCCACATTGCTTAAGACATTCAGATTTTTTTGTAAAACAAAATAATTCAAAATATTTGGCTTTTAAAAACATTTCTAAAATGAAGTAAAGATCACACCAAAAATAATTAAAATAAGTGTGTAATGAGCCCTATCTTTTATCAGATAGTGTATTTCTTGTAGTGAAAAGGAATCAGTACATACATTAAAAATGAGTTTCAAAAGGAGTATTATAGGTTTTCTTTTTTTTCCTAGTTAGTTTTCCAATTAAATCAACCACCCAACTATTTATACATTTAATATATGTAATATATTCATACTTTTTAATATTCTTTCTCGTTTATTTTGTTTTTATTTGACAAAAGATTGCAAACTGTTGCAAAGAAAGACAAAGCAGAAAGTGCAATGATACATTTGGTGGGGAGCGGCCCACCAGCACATTCTTCAAGTGTGTACTGAATATGTCTGTTTGCCTGTAAACTCCTCATGTCACATTCAGTACATTGAATAACTTGACTGGTCTTTAAATATTATTTTTTATGTTCTATAAAAAAACTGTTTTATTTTTTAAAGAATGAAAAGGACAAAGCTTCAAAAATCAGCACATGCTGTTTGATGTGTATTGGTTTTGAAAAAAAAAGGTTTTTCTTTTTTCTGTCTTTAATTAAAACGTTTTTTTAATGACAGTGTACTGTATTGAGACAAACCAATCTTCATTGATTAAATACTGATTTAAGTACCTGCCTTTGTACAGGACAGTGAGCTGTATCTTGAGATAAACTATTTTACATTGAATAACAGATCCTTGTGAGCCAAACCCTTTAATCTATTGTAAGGAAAGTCTATCCCTGAACATTTGTTTAGCCTGATTGTTTCCTGTAACCCTATATATATTTCTCCCTCTGGTTAGAGAGCATTCTACAGCATTGTTGTAAACCTCTGTCTCCACTGCCCAGTGAATAAAACTCATCTGAACCAGCAACACTAATACAAAAATCTCATATATGGCTTGTGCAGTATTTAAGTGAACTGATTCAAACGTGTCTCTAATATATCTAAAATTTGAACAGTAACCCATTGTCATTTCTATCATTTATCATTTAACTAATCTGATAACTGATCATTTTTCTCTCCCTGTAGATTGATCATGACTTTCGTCCTGGGCATAGCCCTGCTGGCCTTGGCCCTATCAGGGCCCACCGTAGCCTTTGTCCCCATTGGGGGTGGGGCATCCACTCATATCAGCATTACAGGAACGGCTCTATTGCAAAAAGTGACTGAAACATGTCGGGCAGTGGCTGAGGCAGCTGGTCATGAGTTCAATCCCACGGTAGGATGGAAGCTAAAAAATGTGCAAGACAGTACAAACGTACTAATCAGGAACGACCTGATAATAAATGAATAGTTAATAAGTACCCAGTGAGTATGAATGGAGGACTACATAATAGAAAACACTGATTTACAAGAGAACTGACTGGGTGATATTTTAATGAATTTCTAGATTGCGTCATAAGTATCTGTGAATCCACATAATGACCATAATCTTCATTAGTCGTTCCCGATGAACTCTGAAGCGGCTGCTGAGTGGCAGAAAGCTAATAAACAACTAATTACTTAATCATTAGTTACTCTTTTTTTGCCGCTTCAAGTAAAGTGAAACATCATTATGCGTAGCAACTAAGTATTCCCTTAATATTTAATGTGCTCAGCTGCACACAAAAGCTCCGACCTCCTACAAGATTTGTGTTATTTGTGAGAAGAGATGGTCTGAGCAGGTTTTAATACAAATGTTCCACAATAAAAACAAAATAACTAAACTATTAAATAGAGCATTAGTCTTGTTTTAACATATCCTTTGTGACAAACAGGGCTCCATTATTAAAGTACCAGTGTGAAGGATTTAGTGTAATCTTGTGGTGGAGTTGCAGATTGTGACCACCTGAATACAGCTCAGCCCCCCAAGCTTTTAGAAGACACTATGATGACTGTGAAACTCACAGAAAATGCAAAAAGATCCTATCTAGACCCAACGTGGCGGACTCTGTAGAAGAGGACCCACTTGTTTTAAGGTAACTAAACAACACGGTTGTTATTTTCAGGTGATTATACACAGATTAAAACATAGCTTTGAATACTATATCCAATTTTCCTCCTAAATGTTACACACTGGATCTTAAAGGCAAAAAGCTCTGCTCTTATTTAAATTGTGAACTTTACCACTCTTTACACATTTAATGCAACTGTAACCTCTAGCATTTGACCTCTGACAACAGGGTTCGTCTCCTGAAGAGCTGGTCCAGGCCTGTCTGGGACCCACAGCAACAGGAGAAGTGTCTGGTGCCAAGTTTCACTCCGCTCTTCAAGAAATCTACACCCAGAACGGACTGGTAGACCGTGACTTTGTCAACAGGTAAGAGAAGAGGTGGAAACAAACAAAAAGCAATACAATAATGGGACTTTTGTGTTGATGTGATTTAAATTTGATTTCCTTTCACACCTACCAAAATTCTCTCAGTGCTCCACACCACTTCAACTCAGAGGCCTTTCTGGAAGGACGTGGCCTAATCAGAGAGGGCATGGCGGCCATTAAAGCTAACATTGGTAAAGAGAACTTCCAGGCTGCCAGGGAAACACTGGGCAGAGTCCTTCACACACTACAGGTGAGATGGTCAGAATGACACAGCTCAGCATAGAGAGGTTAAAGGGCAAGGGGGGGAGGACTTGGAGTAACAAACAGGCATCTACTGAAGTAAAGAATGATAAGATTAGAGGAGGGGGAATGAGAGAGAAATAAGACTGAAAGGAGGAAAGTTTGCTTTATGGTGCGTATAATGACTGGATATGAAATCCTAACTCTGGCTATGTGTATGTATAAAAGTGTTAATGTGTGTGTTTCAATGCACTGCCAGGACTTCTACAGCCACAGTAACTGGGTGGAGCTGGGATACACAGAGCCATACATCAACCTCATACGCCCAGACCTTCCTCTGGAAAATCTGGCAGGTGTGTGTTATATTGTTGGCATACACATAGAAGGACTATAAACACATTTCTGTGGGTTGGGCAAAATGTCATAAAGTAGTCAATCATATAGCAGAGTGTGTTGTTTTGTCTTTGTGCTTTATGATTGGCTGGTGGGAGTGCATTATTTTCAGATAATCGTAACGCTCCAATATGGCACTCAAAAGTTGAAATGAAATTATATTTACTTACCTTGGTTCACAATTAAATGAGTCTTACTCATGGTGCGTTCTGTGTGCCTTTTTTGCTTGTGTAGATATCAACACTGCCACCTGCAGTGACTGTGCCAGTGGAAAATGCCCCAATCCCATCCTCCCCAACATCCTGAAGGAGAAGAAACTCACATCAGGCTACATGGGAATCTTCTCTGCAGCCAAGCCTAAAGGTATCAGTGACATATGAGTATGTTCAAACACATAGGGCCATATTCACTGGCAATGAATGGCACTTACTTTACTAAAGGAAACTCTGCACGTCGATAACAAACTTCATGATCCACGCTAAATAGCCATTTAAACCATGTCCCAGTTCAACCTGTCCTTTCTGTTCTGCACCAGGTAAATGCAGTCATGGAGGTGCAGCTGACCTGACTAGTGCAGCAGTTCCTCGTGGAGGCATAAGCAAAGATGAGCGCCGCTCCGACAACGTGGTGCTCCACAATGCTGCTGTGAATGCAGCCACAGCCGCCAGCCTGCAGCTGCTGGAGGACATCCGGTTAGCTGTCGGTGACAATGACTTTCTGAGGTATACCGTTCAGATATGATGTGAAATGATCTCAATCTCAATTTGATCTTGAATCTCAAAGATTTACTTTCTGATGAAAACAACCATTATATTGTCCAGACTGAGAAAAAGAGTAGACCTTTAATGCTTCACTCTCTCTTTCTTTCTCATAGAATGATGGGGATTGCCCGCTCCTCTGTCGTGTGCTTCGTTATTGATACCACTGGCAGTATGTCAGATGACATCAATGAAGCCAGAGCGGTTGTTTACGAAATCATTGACAGCAAAAAAGGAACGCAGGATGAGCCATCCGAGTACATTCTGGTGCCTTTCAATGACCCTGGTATGAACTATTCTACTTTACTGATCAGGTTTAGGAAACCATTAGTTTGTTTAGTTTTAATGATGGTTACATATAAGTGTATCATCTTATGTAAACTGTAAATCTGCATAGAGTCACAGTGATTCTATAGGATAAAAGGGTTTTAAAGAAACTTATATTTAGTCCAGAGTACTTTGAACCACAAGATAGTCCTGGCACTTAACCCATTTTCTGTGCTTTATATGTAGCGTTTGGACCTATGATCAGAACAACAGACCCTGATAAGATGAAAAGGGAAATCTCTAAGCTCACAGCATCAGGAGGTGGTGATATCCCTGAGATGTGCCTGTCAGGACTTCAGGTACTATACATTGTTAGATTGTAACTGTTGATTGGGGAATCAAAAATATTTTGGTGATCCAGAATGAACTGACTAGGCACATTATTTTATTCCTCCAGTTGGCTCTCACCGGTGCCCCTGCCTCTTCCCACATCTATGTTTTCACTGATGCTATAGCCAAAGACATCGACCTCAAGGACACTATTGTTGCTCTCATCAGGAGCTCCAAGTCAACGGTAAATACTGACTGACACCAATGATGACTTGTTCACACTGAATGTAACTTGAAAGGGTGTGTGGTATAATATCCACATTAAACAATATCTGTAGGTGTCATTCTTCATGACCGGGGCCAGTCGGAGGCGTCGTCGTTCCCTCCGAGCTCCTTCCTTTGAAGACTACAAGGACCTGGCTTTGGCCTCTGGAGGCCAGGCCATCCAGGTGTCTAAGAGTCAGTTACCTCAGGCCACAGATGTCATCCTTGACACGTCCACTTCAGCTCTGGTAAGACTGTGCAGTTCTAATATTACCTAATTGGAATAATATCACATTTAATATTATATTCTGTACTATCTGAAGCAAGTAACAGGCCTTTTGTGGTCAGACCAGTTTGGAAAATAGATATGTAAACCATCCATTTTTTCTCCCCTCCCCATCAGGTGACAGTCCTTCAGCGTGCAAGGAACCCTGGGAAGCAGGAAACCTTCCCCTTCGTATTGGATGAAACTCTAAAAAATATCACTATCTACATCACAGGAACATCCATTACTTTCACACTGACCAACCCTGCAGGTAAGACACCATTCCCACTGCAATGTTTGCACCGGTTTCAGACGATGTAAATGTTTGAGACTTCTCTTGCTGACAATGTCACTGTGACACATATTTATGACTAATGATGCATCTGACCAAATTCCAGGTGTGAGCCAGAACCACAATGAGGCCAGCGGTAAACTGGGGACCATACAGACAGTGGGCAACCTGAGGAGAATTCGTCTCAACGCTGACAAGCAGACAGGAACCTGGCAGATAAACATAAAGTCCAACCAAGCATACACACTTAAAGTCACAGGTCAGAAATTGTTGAAATTGTGTCTTTTTGTGTATACCAGTACATTTATAATATTCACAGATTTAATCAGAAGTTTGTAACTTAATTGCTTTCTTGTTGAGTGATGAATAGAAAACCAGAAAAGGAAAGAACTACTCAGTATCTATCCAGTAAATATAATGCTACAACTAGCAGCTAAGCTTAGCATAAAGACTGGTGGGCTGATTTTCTTAACTTATGAGGGAACCAGGCTAGCTGCCCCCGCCACCCACTTTCCGGTCTTTGTGCTATGCTAAGCTAAGCTGCTGGCTATTCATATTTTCGTTTTGTTTCGTTTCATATTTACTGGAAACTCATGAGAGTGCATTGATCTTCTGTAACTTTAGGCAAGAGGGCAAATTAATTTCCCAAAATTAGTTATTCTGAGTCAGTACTCACACTGACCCCTGTTAAGTTTGTTAAGTTTGTAACTATTTTTTAATCACTAGCATATTTCATGTTTATGTTTGGTTTCATGGAAACCATGTCAATTAATACTGCATCTATGTGTCAAAATAATTTGACACAAATTATTACACAGCTGTTGAACAAACACAATTCTGTCAGGAGAGGCCTCATGAAAGTTCTTCAAGTTCTTTCTTGGGAGTGTATCTGTATTTACTCTAAGTCTGTGGCTGTGTTTCCAGGCCAGAGTATCATTACCTTTATCTACAACTTCGTGGAAAGCTTCGGAGGACCTCACCCAGGTTACGCAGTACTCAGTGGGCGTCCACAAGAAGGTACAGTACACGCAATAAAGCAATCTTTGCAATGTGTTTTACAATGTAGGCACCTCGTAAATGTGTAATCATCAATCATCAATGTGAAAGTCCCATTACGTCAACTTTCTATAGGACCTCTGGGATATTTGCTATCAGGATTTATATTTATTAAATATAATTGACAATATTTCTAAGCATCCAAATTATTGTATTGTGAGTTATTGTGTGATGGCTAGGCATTAAAAAAAAAGTTACTAGTCACAGTGTAGTTAATTGGTGTGTATGTGTTGTCTAAGGCAGATGTTACAATGTGCAGCCTATGTGAAAGCATCATCTATAGGTGAAAAATAATTAAGTCACCAAAGCTAAGTGTCTTCTGCAAATGTTTGTAAGAAAAAGTAGAATAAAGACATTCCTCCATGAAAATTAATCTTCTTCCTATTCGTCCCCCTACCTTGCTTCTTTGTTTCTCTCTTCTGGAAACCCAGGCCAGCCGGCCACCCTGATGGTCTCAGTAATAGGTAGGAAAGGTCCGTCCTCGCTGGCTATTGGAGACGTTGGTCTGGTAACTGTATCTGGTCCTGAGACTAATAGCAATAGCACAACAAGTGACATGGGCAACGGAGACATCTTGGTGACTGTTGATGAAGTCCCTGGGGGAGAGTTTGTGGTCATTCTGAGAGGAACTGACAAACTGTCAAACACAGAATTTCAGAGGCAGTCTACCACCCAGATGTCCGTCTCCAAAGTGAATATTCAGGTTGGTCTCTTCACTTCCTCTTCACATCCTCTGTACCCATTCAGTTTTGTTGGATTTAAAGTAAGATCTGAGAATATTGACACTTTTGCAGAGTGCTTTGAACTTTCTAGAGGTGCAAGAACAATATAACTGTTCGTCACTTGTTTCGTTCCTTTCTGCTCTTCCATTTCCCTCTAGGCTGTGGTGGACAGCAGTGTGGAGCCAGGGAAAGCCTTCAAGCTCCCCTTCAGTGTCATGACCCAAGGCTCTGGTGGTAAATACTCCATTGGCGCCAGAAATGACAGAAACTTCCCCATGTCCTTCCCAAACAGGTGAGGAGAAACAGCTAAAACATTTCTTTTATTAAATATCCTTTAGTGGTCCAGCACATGAAGAGCAACATCCCTGCAAGCCTGGACCCTGACCAGTTTGCACAACCCACAAATGCATTTCCACTGGCCTCCACCAACTGGTGCACAAAAAAAACCCTACTGCTCAACATCATTCAATCATGGAGCTGATTGTTGATTTAAGGGAAAAAGGAGGCAAAGACACACACCCGTTTACATCAGTGGAGCTGTTCTGACCATCATGGTCCTCTCACATCTCACCCTGGTTAAGAAAGCACAGAAATGGATGTGTTTCCCAGTCCTTGTTAACTTTTAGGGATTCATTGGATGTGCATGGACCAGGAACTGCGGGGAAGATCATTGGTATGCATCTATCCAGCGTCAGTGATATTGGATAAAGTAAGGTGCCTGCATGGAACCCAAAAGATACTGAAAGACAATTTCCAGCCCTGCTGCCATCTGGCGTCCAACAATTTCTGTAACTTTTAAAATCGTTGATCCAACATTCACACCCACCTTTCTCTCACACCTTGATTGGCCAGTTGTGGGGAGGTGTGAAAGTAAGCTCGGTTTGAACTTTGAGCTTTCTTTTTTCGTTTGTTACACAACCATTTTTATCACTTTTCATGTGGACAACATAATGAATACCTTCCAGGAGGAACTGTCTGGAAATGTTATATTCATATTTAAACTATTTGACATCTCCCCTGTGGTGGAAATGAAATGCAAACAAACACTGATGGGTGGAAAATTAACAGAGAAGAACTCAGTTTTATAATTTTCCAACAAACAAAGGAATGAAATCCAATTGGTTCTCTGCCCAAAGTTAAACAACTTTCGGCCAATTGCCAGAAGCCATGTAGAAAACATGACCTGTTTATACGCTGCCGTAATCTGAACTAATGTACAATATTAAATGTGGAGCTTCTTTGCCAAGGAGCTCACAGAACATCAGGTTATACTCGTTTTTCAGTCTTTAACATCGACCTCAGATCAGACAGCACCGCATAATAGTTAATAAATGATTAAAGTAATGCTTCATGCTAACATGGTGCATAATTCCTGTTTAGCATCAGCATGTTAGCACTGTCACTTTGAGCATGCTGACATTAGCATTTAGCTCAAGGCATTGCTGTGCCCTGTACTCGTAATATTTCAATCAAAATGAAATGCATGGATTATTCACAATAACAGTTCCTATAATCACAAAGTGTATTTTTTTCTCTTCTCTTGACAGCCTCACCTTGACAGCTGGACAATATGCTAATGCTACTTTAACCATAACACCACCTGCCAACACGCCATCAGGCACTGATGTCACTCTGACGATAGAAGCCAAGTCGTCCAGTGGTGCCGACTCCAATTATGCCGTTTTGAGATTTTCGGTTGTTACCAAGGTAACAAGACACATCCTGGATTACAAAGTTGGAAAGAGTGAACTAAATAAGTACAGAAAACATAAAAATAGCATAGCTGGTATGCCACAAATATAGCTATTACAGATGAACTTCAAATACAGATGTAAATGACCCTGTTATTGCTGTGATTCATGCATACATTTCATCCTTTGTTCTCTGTCCAGATTACAGACTTTGTTCAGCCTTTGTGTGAAGTGGTTAGTGTGCTGGCTAATGATTGCCCTCAAGATGTGTCTCAGTGTGGACCTTTCCGATGGGAGCTCTCGGCCAACCTTACTGATGGAAACGGCACTGGAATAGAGACTATTTCCCTGCGTCAGGGCAATGGAACCCTCTTACACAGCTCCTTGAGTGATCCTGTTGTTTGGGCAAACTACACATCCTCCTGCTGCTCTCAGATTGTTGAGTTTATAGCTGTAGATAAAGTTGGCAATGTGGGAAAGTGTTATCAGTCCATTGTACGTTCTGCTGGCCCTCCTGCTTTAACCCTGTCGCTGCCACTGTGGTTGTGCCTGCTGGTATCTGCCTTTGTAGCAAGGGGTTGAAGGCCTTAAGGCTAAGTTGCTCAAATATCTTGCTTGAATAAAATGTGAGCACTGATGTGTACAAAGTTGCTAGAAATTAAATATTTATGATAAAAAAAAACCATTCAGCATGCACAGTTGGATATTTACTCTAATAACAGCTGTATGAAGAGTCTAAGTTGCGGTTTCAATTAAAGATTTCAAGCATTGGAATAAAGGCTTGTAGCCTACTTGTGTCATATCCTGAAAAACAAACCAACAAATTCATGTTTTCTGACAAAAAAGTGCTAAGTAGAGGGTTCATTTGACAACTTAACCTTTATTACCTGTTTTCTCAAATGACAGGACCAAGAAAATATACATCTTGATTTGACTGCAATCAAATCAATGTAAATTCAGAAAATGAACAATTTCTTATAGGAGGTTTAGAATTGTAAAATATGTCATCAAACAGTGAGGAAATAGAAAACACGCTTCACAACATTTAAACTGTGGTTTGTAATACAGTACAATGTGAGACACGATGATAAGAAAAGGTTGACCATCAGAGTTTTAACAATGCAGACAGAGTAACGTAAAACATGAACAGTTGTGGAACGCCGCGTTAAATGAAGCAAATATGTGTCTGCTAAAACTGAAATTATATTAACTCTCGTAAAAAGAGGTACACTTATAATGAGCTGCATGATGACTGTAAGGTTACATTCATTTGCTTTTTCGGGGTGAAGAAACAGACAGCAAAAGTATTCCAATGGTGGATAAGTCCAGTGTGAATGCACCGTTATAATCCTTGTTTGAGGAGGTAAATTATTGCACAAGCAGTATCATTAACACTTATTGCCATTTTTGTAACAGCAGTGAAAATCAAAGAAACATAAATAATCTTCCAAAACCACACTGTAACAGCATTCAACAGGTTTGCTTTTCAATTGTCTTGTGAAAACAATGACAATAATTTAGATTTTTTCAAATGATATCACAACAGCAAGAGATTTAAACATATCTGCTGATTATATTCTATAATTGTGCAGTACTTGTGACAAACCATCAAAATCGCTACACAGTTCTATGAAGCAGATGCCAACACAGAGGTTTCATGCACATCATAAAGGCTACTTGAGGTTGCTGATTATCCTTAGCACATCTTGTGGCTCTGTAATAGAACTTGTTTGAATAAACAAACAGTAGAAATAGGGCTAATTGCAAGAAACACGTTTTATCAATCTCCTTGTATTTAGAAGGAAAATGCTCATTTCCAACATGTATCATCACTTTCATAGCTGTGCGTTAAAGACGAAACTGACGACTGGTGAGATGACTAGTTTAGCTTAGCATAAAGACTGGGAGCATGGCAAAACAGCTAGCCTGACTCTACTCAAGGCTCAAAAATAGTTCCAAGAAGCTCTATAAGGTCTTCAACGGACCAGTATGTAGAATTCAGTGGAATCTAGTGGTGAAGTTACAGATTGCAACAATTTAAATACAGCTCAGCCTTCCAAGTGTGTAGGAGAAACTACAGTGTCCGCAAAACTAGCAAAAGGCCCCCTTCTAGAGCCAGTCTTTAGTTTGTCCATTCTGTGCTACAGTAGAAACATGGCGGGTTAACATGATGTAGAAGAGGACCAACTCCCTCTGTAGATAAAAACAGCTCATTCTGAGCTAACAACACCCACAACCATTCTTATATTAAGATGATTATACACTAATGAAAACAAACCTATGAATATTATATTTCAAATATGCCAATTAAGACTAGGTACTGAAGTCAGTACTTTTAAGGGTACCGTTCCATTACCATTTCTTGTTAAATCAATCAGTGCCCACTTTCGGTACCTTACAATCTGGGAAAGTTGGAGAGTAAGTTGGAGTAAAGAAAGAAAGAGAGTAATGTTGCGTCACTCCTGCAGCTTGTTCAAGTCACAGTGAGTCAGGGCACGCATACTTGATAATGCAAACAACAAAGCTTGCCAGAGCAGCACATCTAAGCTGTGGACAGTGTAACGTGTGTGATAGCACACTGATGCAGCTATCATTAGCATGCCTGCAGCCAGCGCCACAGGTAAAGCCTCCATAAAGGACGTCAGGCATTGACAACTTCATTGACATCTTCTAGACAGCTGGACAAGCTGTTTTTTTTTTTTTTACTATTGGTTGATGTTAGCTTAGCATTATTAGCCACAGCATTGCCAACTCACTGATCGTGAGAATAATTTTTTTTACAACTTAAAATACATCTGAGAGAGAAGAGAGAGTAAAATACCAAAAAAAGTACAGAATTCCAGATTCAAATGTGAATGGTACCAACCCTAATGTCAATAGATCCTCCTAAATGTTACATACTGAACCTTTATTATAATTATCACATAGTATCTCATTGGTTTATTTTCTTATGGTTTTAAACCAAACTTTACAGTTTCATCTTTACAATAAGATAATCGCTCTTTGCTCCAGCTCCATACGTCACACACAACATGACATTGATATTCATTTGTATTAGCTACAATTACAGCTAGACAGTACAATCGATTAATTCGAATGTATGTTTTAAAACAAAGCAAAAATGGGCTGAATTGTAAAATCGAAATATTAAGTATGAATATTAGAATGAGGGGACATAGAAGTGCTAAGGCTGTAAACAAGCCCCATTACACTCAAGTCTCATCTACACAGAACATGTAGAATCATTTCCCCATAGTATCCCATATGAGAGGAGGCCCCAGCAGGAATGTAAAGATATATTGCGAGACAGTTGAATCGCTACACAAATATGTACAGATTCAGATCAGTGAGATAAAAAATGAATTGTGATACTCTTTTTAAAACAGCAGAGGGCACTATCAACTTTTGACTTTGCTTGTTTTATGTCCTATGTCCCTTGTGTCAGTAGCTGTATCTAATTTGCATTATTCTGCAGTTTGCACCTTACCTAAGAAAAAAAACATTCTAGAAATATAATAAGGAAAATATGATATAAATTATATTTTGCCAGAGGAATGTGTTTCAGTAATGATTTGTCTTTAATCTCATTTTGTTAAAAAAAATGAAAATAAAAGATCATATCGCAAATAGTATCAAGGATTGTAACTAAGTGTGATCCTAACATCCCTAAGCCCCAGTGGTAAGACATTACAGCTACAGTGGTGTTTCACATCACTAAAGCTATGGTGTCTTTTGTTCGATTAAAATCATAAGTCAAATGTGGTGTGGGGAAAAAAATATCTGAGATTAGGCACATCTCTCTATGTACAGTGTTGAACTATTCATTCAAGCCTTAATAAAAATACAATGACATGATCAGCCTCTGTTCAACACAACATAAAAGAGATTGCAATTCTTAATTTTCATTTGCTTTATAGACAGTGCATCAAAGAAAAAACACACAAATCCCTTACGCACAAAATATTCCCCCCCTTACAAGACTTTAGATCTCTCATTTTAGAAAACGGTACCGCTCCCTTTAGAATAGGGTGGAACCTTGGATGTCCATCTCTCATTGGATTTTATGTACATTTTTCACATGCTTTTTAAGGTGACCTGACTGTGTGAAGTGCTTGGGGCAGTGTGGGCAAGAATGTGGTTTCTCCCCTGTGTGGATATACTTGTGCCTTTTCAGGTTATTGAAGTCTAAAAATCCCTTTCCGCAGTATGGACACCAGTGTCTCTTCTCCCCATTATGCCACCTTAAATGCACGTTTAGCTCTACCCTCCTTGCAAATTTTTTTTCACAAAGGTTGCAATGGAATGGTTTCTCTCCAGTGTGCATTCGTATGTGAGCTTCCACATCTAGTTTTGTGAAGAATCCCTTGTTGCAGATCTGACAGACGAAAGGTTTAATCCTGCGATGCACCATCTGGAGGTGTTTGGTGAGGCCAAATCCGTAGACAAAGCCCTTCCCGCACTGCTGGCAGACATGGATCCTACCATTGCGGTGCACCCGACCATGCCGTTTAAGACCTTTTGAATCTGGGAAGCGCTTCCCACAGAGAGTGCACGAGAAAGGTCGCCGACCTTTGTGGAGGCTAACATGGCTTTCTAGAGCAGCACTGCTGCTAAGGACACGGCCACACTCCCCACACTGGTTCTTGAGCAGACGCCTACCGATGACTGATAAAGGTTGTAATGGGGATACAACAGGTGGTGCTTTGACAGGTATGGGGTGGAGAGACACACTGGGGGGGTAAACTACTGTATGGTCCTGGGATCTTGTCTCTTTCTTTTCAGGTGAGTGCACTGACTTCTTTCCCCCTGCTGGGGGTGTTTTAGCGGCTGGCATTATAGGCGGAGTCCACACAGCTTTAGCCGTAAATTTTCTTCCGGCCTCACAGCTAGCACGGTTCTCTGCTAACTGGCTTGTTTTAGCTCCATTCTGCAAATTTAACTTCTGCGCATTCACCACGTTTAAAGTATGTCTAGGACTGGTAAAATCTTGAAGTAATCTGGGTTTTTTAACAGAAGTGGATTCTCGAGTCTTTCTAGGAGTGACATCATCTTTAGATAATGTAGGCCACCTTGCACTTGGGGAATCTGTTTCACTCTTTGTGTTTTTAGTACTAGCACCATCTGTATTTATGCTACACCTTCTAGGACCTAAAGCATTGGATTCCCTTTTTATCGGTTTAGTGCTAGAACCATCTTTAGTGAAGGTACACCTCCTACGGCAGACAGAAGTTGATTCATTGGTAGACATTTTAGGCCTAGAGCCAATTTTATTTGTCCTAGGACTAACAGATGTAGATTTAGTCATTTGAGGACCAACACCATCTTTACTTGAACTAGTCTTCTTAGTTGTCAGAGGGATGGTTATAGTATTGTTAGGGCTACTACCAATTTTTGGGCTTAGACCATCTTTAGTTGCACATGTCCTCCTAGGACGCACGGAAGTGTTTGTAGTCTTTTTAGGCGTAGCCCTGTGTTTAGTTAAACTAGGAGTGGATTTTATATTTTTGGAACTTATACCATGTCTACCTGAACTAGACCTAGTGGATTCACTAACAGCCTGAGACCTCTGATAACCGACGGATGATTCACTAACAGAGCTCTTCGGTTTAACACCATCTTTATATAGTCCAGATTTCCTATGACTAATGGGAGTAGGGTCATTAGTTATCTGTTTTAGAGATGTAACATCTTCAACTGGTTTAATAGTTGTGTTTTCATCATTTGAATAGTCAGTATCTAATCTAGGTTTCTTAGGGCTTACACTGCAGGTTTCTGTTTCTGTGTGTGGTTCTGGATTTGTTACAGTTCTTTTAGCTTGAAAATGGGTTTTGATGTGACTTCGGAGTTGGGCCATAAGGGAGTTTTTCTGTAATGTTTTCTTGTCACTGGTGCTGGTCTCTGCACAAGAAGCGCTGTCATCTACGGAGTCATTAGAGGAGGCCTAAAACAAAAAGGAAAGAAGAAAAATAAACTTTGCAACAAAAAAAAATACATGCAGAGAAATCACAAACAAATTATCTTAAGTATGAAAAAAAAAAAAATTTACATTTACAAAGCATAACTACTTATATGATCTACAAATGTGATGTTGAAACTCCAGAATCACCTAGTTTTAATATAACTTAAAATGGTGGTTCACCTAGCTTCTGGGGTGTGCACTTCTATTACAAAAGTGAGAGAAAAATAACACCATCGACCCTGTTGATTATTCTTCCGTCAAGTACCCACTACAGACTGCCTGAATAATGTAGTAACCAGTACAAATATTATTTGAATTGCCTGAATTACCTTTGTTGAGTCTTGTTCCACAGGTGACACTGCCAGCTGTGCCAGGAACTGGGCTTTAGTCATCTGTGAATGAGGGTCAGCTGTATCCTTGGATATGAGGGAGGTAAGATGTAAAAGGGCAGCTGATTTTTTCTCTTCTATAGGTCGGTCAATTGGTACCTCACAATCTTGCACAGCAATTCTGATCATTTCCTCGTCCAGATTAGAAGTAGGTTCACTAGCTGTGCCAGGTACAGCTGAAGGCTCTGTTGTGGTGATGGTTAATGTCGATTTCTCAAAGACTGGCTGCGACATCTTGAATGGTGTAGGTGGCTGCACATGTCCACCGTTAGGTGACTGCTCCAGAGTGGTGCAGTTTTCAGAGGATAATGATGCCTTCTTTTGAATATCATTTGGCTCTTCAGACTTGTCAGAGGTATGAACAGATACAGCAACAGACGTTTCTTTTAAACTGGGGCAAATGTCTGTGGATAACTTAAGTGTCTGTGATGTCTGTGATGATATGCCAAAAGATGACAATTTCTCTTTTGTGGAAGCTTCTTTCAAAATGGACTGAGGGTCAGAGTATCCATTTGTTTGCAGTCTTGAGACCAAGACTGATTTTTGGGTCAACACTGTATATGGGAGCCTGGTTAATCTGACCACAGCAGTGAGTTTCTGCTCAGAAGTTGGTGGTACTGCTGGTGACATGGAAGTTGGCAGTAGCTCAACTGACATATTTAAACTGGAACAGGTTACTGTATGAGCATTTGTTGTTTCAGAAATAGCATCAGGTTGTTTTGGAGATTCCAAGTTGTCTGATGTATTATGCCTCTTTTGAGACGATATTGTGGCCACTGCATCTAAAACAGTTTGTGTATCCACAGAAACTTTTAACTCCTGTGACAACGACACCGTGTCAAGAGCAGCTGATTTGGTTGACTCCTGATTTGGTGTCGGAACAATGGTCTGTGACTGATGTTTCCTTGATGCTACTGTTGTCGACTGTGAAGTGTCAACAGTAGGTGATTTGCTGGAGGTAACATCTATTGTTTTCTGAGGGACAGAGGAAAGGGAAGGTATTCCAAGAGGTAATCCAGCAGCTGTGGAGCCTGGAAGTCTACTATTATTTTGTGTAGCAACAACTGTCGGCACGACAGTAGGAGGCTGGGTTGAAGACTGTTCTGCAATTTTTAAAGACTTTAATGATGATGATCTTGGTACAACAATTATTTTATGAGGTATTGCATTACCCAATTTACTTGGTGCTGCTGTTGTCAGAGAATGGGGGTGGGGCGGCTGAAGGGACTGCATACTTGTTTCAGTTGCTGCAGTTGATGAGGGCACTGAAGACGTAGTATTGGATAGACAAACCGTATGGGCCTGAGTTTCAATGGTTGGAGTGGCATCTTTAGTCTGAGGTGGGTCAACATGTTTCTCTCTTAACTCTGTTATGGGTAGCTTGCCTATACCATCATGAGTTTCAGCAGGGAGCGGCAGTGTCTGTGGTTTGACTGGGACCTCTCCCACGTGGGGAGCACACTCAGTTCGGACTGGTGCTGTCATTTTTTGTGGAGAGGAGAATTTATTTTCTTCTATCGACTGGTTCATGGCTTCGACAAATAGCATTGCATCCTGAAGAGTTACAGGGGTGTGGTGTTCTCTGGGCTCAACTGATGCTTGTGTCGACTTAGATGGTGGAGTGTTTAGCGTTTCAACTGCGGAGGAGACTTCAGTGGATGGAGCTTGAATTGCCCCCTCTTCCATATCCATGGAACATTGCTGAGATTCAGATGCTACTGAAAGAGCCAGAGAACTGATGGATGAAGACTCCCTAGGCTGAACTGGACATGTTTGTGGAGACTCGGATGAAGGGGTATTAACTGTATCAACTGCAGAAGAGACCTCAACCTCTTCCACTCTTATTGTAGGGGATTTTTTCACTTCTTGCTCTGTTGTGATATCAGAAGATGGTGACTGAAGTATTTCTTTAACTAGCTGATATTTTTCTGTCTTCGGTGGCCGTCCTCTTCTACGTCGTACTGACATACTGAAGACAGGCTTGGAACAAGGCTCAATTTCTGACACGTCCTTTTTCAATTCATCACCTTCTTCTTCGTTGACTGATGTGGGTTGTGCCAACTGTTCCTGTGTATCTTGTACATCTGCATATTGTTTTAGAGAAATATCAGTTTGTTTATTTACCGACGTTTCACCCTCTCTTTGACATTGTTTGGGGACCACTAATGGTGATTCAACCTCTGAGTGATGCTGAGCAACCAACAGCTGGTGTTTTTCAGATGTTCTGAGTTCTCCCTGTATACCAATTTCTGATATCTTCTGACCGACTTCTTCTTCCAGGTCATCTTTTATTGCAGCGAGTGAGATGACAAATGTATGCCCTAGTTCAGATGACTGGCTCTGGTCTCCTTGTAAACCACTACACATTCCCAAAATTGGTAGTTCCAAGGCCATGCGTGTCTCTTCATGTCTTTGAGGAACGGCTATCTCTCTGGTTGAACAGACCTTGTCAATAAAAGGGCCTTCATTTTCAGTTCCACAAGAAGAGGCCCATGTTGAATCTAAGTGATAGAGACATCACAGAGAAACATAAGAAATAAAAAAGGTGATAATCGTGAGAAGTAACACTCGCCAAATGTTGTAGTCTTAAATATTACAAACTTTAGATGATCAAACTTTAGTCAGTTTCCTCACCTGCTTTATCACTCATGACATGCCCACAGACCACAGTGGACTCAACTTCCTCTTGCTTCAAGACAGCCTGCAGAGGAGAATCATCGTAAGAGTTATGCAGAGGCACTGCAAAACTTTCCATTTTGAGAAGACATAAATGGGAAAAGAAATTTGTTTGTTGCCAACATGCACACACCTCCTGCTTGACAAGTATAAATGTCATTTGAGAATTCCTTTCTCCCTGGCTCTCATAGTTGTGGTCCTGCAAAGCGTACTCCTTCTCCTCATAACCACATTGTTGCGCTTGGTTTTGTAATGATGATTCCCTCAGTGGTGGACATTGCTCAACCAGCATCATGCGGAGAGGAACAAGATCTGTTAACATAAACACACAAGAAACAGACATTTGTAAGAAAAAGTGGGGTTATAATGGCGAGCAGCCATTGTTTCCTGCTCCGGACGAGTCCTGCGCAGCTAATGAGAGCAGCTCAACTCACAGTACATCACCTCCTCTGGCTCTGACAAACTGTCATGGCGATGACCATAATGCCAAACTCAAGGTTTCAAAACGGAACTCCACAAACCAAATTTAGATTTTTTACAGATTACAGAGCACTGTACACAACTAATTAAAAACGGGTCAACTAACGGTTTAGTCAACTATTAGGGAGCAGCCCTAATCCAGGGATCTTGTTAATCGAATATTTTCTGTTAATCACTAAAATTTTTTCAACAACAGAAAAAAATGAAGGTTGTCTGTCATTTTGACTGATTAACACTGAGGGCAATCTACTGTGATATTAAGTAATTCACATGAAGACCACCTGTAGTAGACTACACTGTTCAACTCGTGGCCAGTGTTCATTTTAACAAGCTATTGTCTACTACTCTTGTCTTTGATTGCATTGGTAGGCTTTATTGCTGCATAGCATAGCTTTCACAAAATGCTGCAACAGATTGGCATCTGAGGTTTCTTTAGAAAGCCCAGTAATTGTAATGTGGTTGATAAGCAAGGAGGGAAAAAAGAGGGATTGATGTAGTGGAGGATGAAAGTCAAGGAAGTAATACTGATGACATGAAACATGCTCAAACATCCTTTCTGCATGTGTGATCATCAGTTGCACCAAAATGTTCTTTTCTGATACACTCATCTCAGTTTCTTTAACCACTGATAAAAGAACCAATCTGAGAAACACTCAAGCTTTAAATTATTTTCACAAGCGCCGCCCCCAATAGTTGACTTAATCCTTCATTGCTGAGAAGAGTGTTTGTAACTCAGCGCAGAACTCTTTCATAGAAAAACACTGAAACACAGGAGAGGCATAAAACAGAGGAAGAGGAGTGAGTTTGTAGCAAGTTAATTTGTAAATAACTTATGTATGTAATGTTATGGATCACCACTATCATTTGTTTTTGTTAAGTTGAAAGTTATTTACTCCCGGTTTTGAACGAGACGAGAAATGTTCAGTGTCCTCGCTGGTTGCGCCAACACATTCAGATTCATTATTTTTTCTGTCATCATTCAATAGGCAGCTGTTAAAATATATTTTTTTAAATAACTAAATTAATATCATAAACGTGCTACGACTAGTTGACTGTTTTATTTAAAGCCTACTAGTGGACTACGAAAATCTTTAGGCGGGGACAGCCCTAATTTGCATCATTTTCACTTGCATCAGTGCTCACACTGTCAAGCCCAGACACCATACGGTTGGCTTGCTCCCTCTCCTCATTCTTAAAAAGGACACAAATCAACGCAGTTTGTCATAATACGTACGTTAGTATCATAGATCTCAGTAGGTGGTCATGTAATTTGGCAAGCTAACTAACATTACTCAAGTAATATTTTGCTAGTGATAACTTTGGGGTACAGACAAGCAAAGGTTAGCCAGCCCTCTGCAACCTAGCCACTAACGTTATCCAGAGACAAGTAATCTGCTAATCTACCAGCCAGATCAACCACGGAGGTCAGGAGGAATTTGATGACCGTAACCAGTCATGTTACAGGACAGCCAATGCCAGATAACGTCATTCAGTGTGGCTGGTTAACCTTAACTTGGTTGCTTATGTTAACAATGAAAACAGGCTGGGTGTTGTTTAAAAATGTTCGCTACAATACCGGTTCCTGGTCCTGCTTTGTCAAGGAGAAGATACGCCGCCATTTTCATCCCAGCGGACGACGAGGTGAACAGACTCACTGGCTAGCTGCAGCACAAAGTTCACTTAGTTGTCTGTGCAGTTCAGCAGCTTGCGATAAAAAAAGCAAGCTCTGTCGCTGTGCATAACTGGACTGATGCTGATAACATTTACTGTGCTGGTATCGAAATTTGTAATGAATGAGACATTCGATGCCATTCAGTTGGTGCATTAAAATCATCGTTCTGTACACAGCCCTAGTTGGCTTGCGTTTGCTCACCAAATTACTTTGCTCGAAGTGATCCATGATACAAATGTATGTATTAGGACAAACAGTGTTGATTTTAGCTAGCAATTAATGATGTGACAGTACAATGCCATGGTGAACCGCTAGCGATTTCGCTATGTCAACTAGCTAGCAATTTGTCCGCATTAACAAGTGAGACAGGGTTGTGTGTCAGTTAACGAATGCTGCAACTTCTCAGGACTAAGAAAGGTCTCAATTTCCGTCACACTGTGAATGCAGCACAGCGTGCTTACGTTTGAAAACAGACAGCGTCGATTGTGTGAGACTTTTTCAAAGTTTCTGAAGAAGACAGATCGCTTGTTATTTGTAACAAATATTCCAAGTAAGTTCCACGAGGAGGTAAAAGTAGCACGAGCTTCAATACGTCAAACCTGATAAGTCACCTGACTCTCTAAAACAACTGAACCTCATTTACTTTAGTGAAAAGGTATTCATTTAAACGGAACCATAAGCCAAAATCATTTAAACTTAATTTTTTGTTACTATGGAATGCACTTTTTCAGTTTGTTTACACAGACAAGTGTAACTTGTGTCAGTGCATTATGCACATTTTATTTATTTTTATTGAGGAATGCACTTTTTCAGATTGTGTAGAAATGTTTGAATCTAACTTGTGTCAGTGCAATTTTCTATATATATTCATTTTTTTTAACTTCTAGAATACACTTTCAGTTTGTAATCCCAATGCATGCATTTGCATCAGTTCAAGGGGCCTTTATTTTTTTTGAGAGGCTTGACAATAGTTTTTCATTAGAAAAAATAAATCTCTCCATTTAAGGAGTCAAAAGTGTTTTTAGGTTTGTTCATAGTATTAATGTCATGATCTTAGGTATATAATATATATATGTATGTATGTGTGTGTGTGTGTGTGTTGTCAGTTATCGGGATCGGTTTTTAAAAAAAGTTAACGTGCATCCCTACCCTATTATATTTGCTAGAATTCTCACCTTTTATTATTTTTAGGCCCCTTCGACTGCATTTTTGCTCCCCTGAACATATATGAAAAGTCAATTTTATTTGGCAAAGTTGTCAGGCCTGGTGAAAATGGGATATTCTATGTGTCGCTTTCGGGTTGGCCACTAGGTGACGCTACCATCCAAAAAATGCGTTTAGGCTAATAACTTCTGCATAGTTTATATCCACGTGTTCAGTGAATGGAGCTGAATCTCCCCATATAGGCCACGCCCACTTCCGCCTAGACCTTTTTTTTTTTTTGCTAGTGCGCAAATGTCCATAAACTTTTTTTTTTGGTGTTCCTCCTATGTGCTTTGTCCAACTCGCACAAAATTTTTAACGTAGCATCTGGGGACCGTCCTGGCAAAAAAAAAGTCATTTGAAGAATGTTACGCACACTATAAAATTAGCACTTCCTGTTGATTTTTCATCAAAAAAGGAAGTGGACCATTTCTCCACATTGGTATGTCCGATTGACACCAAGTTTGGATCCATAGTTCCTCATGTCTTCCTTAAGCATCATGCACAATTTCAAGCCATCGCCACTAGGTGGCTCTCTTTAAAATGAAGAAGTTTATATCTCTGCAACGGCAAGTGTGATAAAACGAAACTTGGTACAATGATTCCCCATGGCTCCCTGAGGCTCATTAATAAATGTGTCAACAATCCACCACTAGGTGGCACTCTGGTGGCACGGTAATGGTGCTATCCATTTGTCTCGTAAATCCCCAGCCCGAGTTGCTCTGACGCAAGAATGTGGCGTAATTGCCTGGCTAGTACCACTTATAGCGTTCCAGTTGTCTTTGGGCATTACGAGTCGGAAAGAAGTGCAGCAGCTGTCTTGTTATTGCTTGTGGCTCTTCTAAACAAGCTCAATGTGAAATAATAATAATGTTTTTCTACAGAAACACTAACATTTCAAGTAATTCTGTTATTGCAAGTCTGACATTTCAATAAATGTCGTAACGTGCCCGTAACGACGTGTCAAATTCCGCCGATTCGCCATAAAACAGACTTCAGTGTATAACGTCCTATCTCCACTAAACTTCACATATTCTGTAACAGTCCCACCCTGAACACGTCCTCATAACTTCAGCGTACATGGTCCAATCTCAATGAAACTTCACATGTGATAAGAGTCCCGCCCTGAACACGACTACATGACAATATTCAGATATAATGATAACGCCACCTACTGGCAAAAGGAAGTAAGTGCTGCATGGCAACTTTGATCTGATTTACGTGAAGTTTTGAATGCCTAAGTCTTTTGCACAGTGTCTGAAACGCGTGACGAAGTAGAGCGGTCTTCCTTGGCTTCCGACGATGAGGGCTTGGGTGTGCGGCGACTGCCATGCAGGCCCTGACGTAGGTTGATGGCGAGGTCCCGCCCAACGCTGCTTTCAGCTTTAATTCTTTATTCTTTCTTTAATCCAACGTGAACCACAAACAATACCATTTGGTAGATGGTTTAAATGTGCAACCTATCTCCACAGCTTGTTGTGATACACTATGTTTGAATATAACGTCACTCCAGTGTGAACAGTCACGTTCATTTAGTAGTCAGTATACAGTATACACCGAGTATGCAGTGTGTAGTAGCTAGAGTACCTCTAGCGTCAGGCCAGGATAGCATTGTATGGTTTCCCTCGTTATAGAGAATGGGCAAAACCACGTGATGAGAAAAGACTAAGCTAGGCTAAGCTAACGTTACTGATACAGCAATAGACAGGTGTAATGTGTACCGCATGTAACGCGGCCACACAGCACAAACCACACATAGCATTATCAGACCGTTATATGGGTGAAGATTACTGAGCTTATGGCGGGTAACTCACCACACTGAACAGCTGTGTCGCGTTTCTTAGAGCCGTCGCTTCGCCCTCTAAGAGGATCACTTTCTCTGGTATCAACAGTCGGCTGGCTTCCCGCGCTCTCAAACTGGCTGCATCTTGTTTTGAGGTCCTCGTTCTCCTTCTTGATTTTGGATATTTCTGCCTTCAGCTCGTCGACCATAGTTTCGAAAAGTTTCGTGGTCTCTGCGACAGCACTCTTGAGCATGCTCTCCATGACAGAGGCGTACTTCGTCTGAAAATCGTCCGCTGACATTTTTATATGGTTTACCGTCCGTTCGGCTTTGAATCCAGTTTTCTCAGTGAATGTACTGTAACGTTAGAGTTATTAAATACAAGGAGCTAGCTCAACATGGCTTCTTCCCCGGACGCCGCGGGCTTCGCTTTGTGTGACGCACATCGACGAAGAGGAAGTCGAGCCTCATATCCGGTGGTCCAGTTAAATCCCAAACTTTATATATAACGTTATATTGTAATCAGTAAGGAAACAATAACCCGATAACTTTACGTGTGTGAGTTATTCATTATCACCAATACGTGGTACATCATTCTGGACCGGAAGGCGTCATTCTTTTTATACAGCTGAAACGATGAAGATTGTCCCAACTCACGACCTGTACTTTAAATCTCGGAAGTGCAGTTGTTTACGGAATCAGGAGGAAATGCGATAGCTCAACGGAAACAATTTGTAACGTTAGATTACAGCGAAGCAGTTGAATTACTCTTGCTACCAAATCCATCTTGCACTGACCATAAACTACATGCATGTAAAATATGGTAAATGTGTTTGTCCGATAATAGCCTATGACTTAGTGGTCGGACTGTGTACCGTTAACTCTGAATCAAAACTAGTGCTGCAAGCTAGTTAGCTAACGTTGGCATTACAAGCGACCTATTGTTTGTTTCACATTAAGTTTAGTGTGATGGACGTCAGCGAACAGTACATTTAAAACAACCAATACACGTCTACAACCTGCTCAACGTTACCTACACTGAAAACCGAGTTTAAGAAAGTGTCACAGCCAGTTTAAAGAGACCGTCGTTAGCTGTGGCTGACAAATGCCACTCTACTTCAAGAGCCAATTGAAAGTCGCCCTCTCGTCACTTTACTGAAAATCAAACTCCAGACCGTCCAGAGTTATCGCACGTTGTCGGCGTAATGGCCGAGGCTATAGTAACGTTTCAGTCCCAACTTTCTGGTGTCATGGAAACTGTCTTCAAAGCTGCCATGTATGAGATCACCCGGCTGGTGGAGGACAGTTTTTTGGAAGAGGTAACAAGGTGCAGGGAGCAGGTCGAGTCCCTGAAGAGGCGACTGAAGTGGTCAGAGAGCCGACGCAAAGAAAGAGAGGGGGACACGAGGGGGAGGTGTATGGACTGCGGAAGAGTCGGGGTGTCCAGTGAGGAAGAACCCAGAGCGACAGGTGAGTCTCTCTGCTGTAGCTCATGTATTATTAATTCCATGCAGGCCTGCTCCGTTGTGAATTACCATTGGATTAAGTCAACAAAGGTGCTCTGCAACAGCCCTAAAGCTGTCCCAGTCAGCCTTTCATAGTAATAATGAATCACATTTGTTGATTGATTTTGATTTTATGAGAATCAGAATCAGAATCAGAATTTGTTTATTGCCAAGTAGATTTTTATGCCTACGAGGAATGTGACCTGGTGCAGTTGGTGCATAAAAATATATACATATACAAATACAAATACACAAATATACAATTATTCAAATCACACAGAAATCACACAGAATTATATTCAAGTGTGTGGTATTATGCATAATGCGAAGGGGTCGCTCATAACGACAAACCCACAGATAATCACTGCAAAACACAGCATTTTACTTTCACGCTGTTCGCAGCTGTTCAGTGGAAAGGCTCAGATAAACCCACTGTATGCTACCTACCCAGCAGCAAACTGACAGACAGGTTAAGTTAGTGACAAGCTGGTGAACACATAGGAGAAGCTAGTAACTAAAGAGACAGACAGGAGCTGCACATAGTCCTCTGTGGGTTCATTACGACAAGTGACCCCTTTCACATAACATCTATTCAATTTGATCCATTGTTATTATAAGAACAGAAGTTATAGCAGCTAAGTATCTTAAAGTGAAAAAAGTAACATTTCCCCCTATCTTCTGCTGCAGAGAAAAGGCTTAAACAGGAGTGTGTGCTGCAAGAAGAGATAAATAGCTCCCAGGGCACCGACGGAGAGAAACCTAGTCATGAAGCGGAAGAGGCCCACAGTGCCATGAAGGCACCACAGGTAGAGGACATTTTATTACACTATTGTGCTTTATTTTTACAAATGAATTAGGTTTACATGTTTAAAATGTGTTTGTAAGCACAGTCAATGGTAAATCCATTATTGTACACTTCTCAGGAGTCAGGCAATCTCTGCAATATTTCAAGTATTTTTTATTTTTTTATTTTTGTGTAATGGTTCAGTGAGTGTTGATGTAATGCCAAGCTTATGGTTTCTCTTGTGGTGAGTAAAGTTACACTTGCTGTATTAATGGCGCCCTTCTGCTTGTGTGCCAGTCTCCAGGTGTACAGGGTGAAAAGCTTGATAGACTACTCAAGGAGGAAGCCCTTCGAATCACACCAGAAACAAATGAGTCCCAAGAGCGATGGGGAGTCAGTTTGGAGGGTCAGTCTCTTCAGTCAGAATTAGAAAAAACTATTGTTTCAAGGGAGTAGTATGCATATTAATATCTCACTAATTTTCATTTTCATGTAAGTATATAGCAATTTATACAGTACTTGTTTATTGAAAAGTTTTAAACCAGATGATGCACATTCTCGACCATGAACATTTGAGTGTTTATTTTGTAACTGTGTCATTGTAGTTCCTGTAACCATGTATTACTGCTTGAAAATATTTTCCTCTCATTGGTCAGAAACGGAGGCATCGGGTCTGCCGGGGCCCAGTAAGCGTTACAGTGAGCAGAAGACCCCAAAGTGCCATATGAACTGGGAAGTTGGCTTTGACCAGAGGCCCCAATCAGGCCAAGATGGACACTCAAGTGACCCATCTGAACCACTTTTCCAGAACAGGTATGGTATGGAGGACTTGGGTGGCTTTGACAAGACTGGCTATGGAGACGGCAGTATGATAGACATGGGTAACTTGGAGGATTTACAAGGGTCACCATCCCACCTGGGTGAGGATCTGAGTTACATGGGGCACTATGATGGGGATGTGGAAGCAGAAGGAGCCGAGCATCAAGCTTACCAAGCATGCGCCCCAAGGAATAGAAGGGGCACAGTCGGTTCACCTGCAGACTCACCCTCAAGGACTAACATTGATGTAAGTGGAGGGTTCAGCTGTTTATTGATCAATGAAGAAGGGTATCTACAGGACCCAAGTATCTTGTACCCTGAACATGTGTCTGGTGAATCAGGCAGCAAGTTGAGCCTCCGGGGCCAGGGTATTCGCATTGACCCATCTTTTGACAGCACAGAGCACATGTATGGGCCATCAAATGCATACAGTGGTACTTTAAACCTGGGTGAGAGGTTGCAGCATCAGGCAGCAGGAAGAGGAGGGAGAAGACACATCTGTAACCAGTGCTCCATGTCCTTTCCCGATTCTGCTTCACTAAAGGCCCACAAGCAGACACACAAGGGCACCGGACAGGTGCCGCCATACTCCTGCAACCAGTGCGGAAAGACCTTCACTCAAGCCTGTAACCTCAAAGTCCACCAGAGGATTCACTCGGGGCAGGGGCTTCACCTCTGTAGCCATTGCGGTAAAGGTTTCCCTTCTTTCTCTGACCTAAAGACACACAAGTGTGGCCAAACAGGTGACAAACCGTACTGCTGCACTGTGTGTGGAAACAAGTTCAGCCGTCTCTGGAATCTGAAGTTGCACCGGAGAATTCACACACAGGAAAAACCTCATCGCTGCACCATGTGTGACAAGAGCTTCACACGGGCGGACATATTGAAGGTTCACCAGCGTACCCACACAGGGGAAAGACCATACTGCTGCACTGTCTGTGGCCTCAGCTTCAAACGCCTGGATCATTTGAAATCACATCAACGCAAACACATGACAGATCTGTAAAACAAGGGAAGTTTTGGGAGCGTCAGAGAATTTAAAGGGGACCTATTATACTTTCCCTTATTTTCTCTCATATATATCATGTTATATAATGACAGATGTTCATATTAAACGGCCAAAGTATTAAATAATGAAAAAATCATATGTAAAAGTAATCCTTTTGAGCAAAAATGTTTCCAGCTGCTCTCCCTCAACTCTCTCTCTGATGGACAGACAGC
Source organism: Dicentrarchus labrax (assembly GCF_905237075.1). Taxonomy (NCBI): domain Eukaryota; kingdom Metazoa; phylum Chordata; class Actinopteri; family Moronidae; genus Dicentrarchus; species Dicentrarchus labrax. The sequence continues at coordinate 11,292,079 of NW_026136721.1, forward strand.
TTTATTTGTTGCTAAAGTAGCGAACCACTAACTGCTGCTAAGTGTAACTGCTAGTTAGCTCAGTTAGTCATGCAGCTATCCGTCCTATTAAATGACTCTGCCTGATCAGAGCAATCAGTAAAGGAGCTCCCAGTCCGACCAATTAGCTAGTGGCACCCACAGTTAGCAGTTGTTAACAACTAAAGTAGCTGACCACTAATGACAGGTAAAGCTATCTGTCCACCAGGACACGCTGTTAATCACTAAAAGCTGAAACAGAGCAGCTGGAGGACATCAGAAGGAAAACCTGAAAATATGTTCTCCATATAATTGAATCCAGCTTCACCAAAATAAGTTATTAAAGTTAAAAAGTTGAGCATTTCTGTACAGTAATCAATGAGGCCTGGCCCCCAAGAAAGACTTTAATCAAATTCTCCTTTCCTGGCTAAATTACTGTGGCTGTCGTATATGCCGTCGAGCACACCAGCAAGCACTGGTTGCTCACCCTAGGTAGGCTACCGGAAGTTGGCCAATCAGAGGATAGTGGAACTTTAGGGAGGGGGACCTTGAAGAAACATGAGCTATAACAGTTTTTTTTTCAGACAGAGGATGAACTGAGGGGCCTGCCAGTATTAGACAAATTATGAGTTTTTGTGCTGTGCATTATGCAAATGTGCTCAAGTGCAATCCCAGAATAAAAATATATAGACTGGAAATTAGCATAACAGGTCCCCTTTAAGGTTGTTTGTTGTATTGGGATATTTAAAAATGAATGCTTCTATGTATGAGCCATGGATGCTTTTCACCAAAGTATTTTTTTTTTTCTTACTACTTTTCAACTCCAAATCCTTTTTATTCGAAAACTTTTTTTTTGGTAACATACATGTTTCTTGTGTTTGATAAGTCTACTCACATCCTTTTTTTTTTTGCATATTTTGTTACTGAAAAAATGACTCACATTAAGTAAAATGGAGAAAAGGCTAATAACGCTATTGTTGTCACTACAATACAGATGAAAAATAAATCAAATGATGTCTGTAAATGTTTTCTGTAAATGAAACAATTGAGGCCAAAGCCATGACTGTCCATGTCATTTTTATTTCATTAAATCAGTGAACACACTTAAAAATGCTTTTTTAACCTTTTTACTTTTCTTCTTGGAACAAACTTTACGGTGGCCGACAAAAGCAAAGCAAACGGCAAAACGCTGCAAACATGCGAATGATGCAAGTCCAAAAACACACATACACACAAAACAAATCCAACAGAAAAACGCAGCAACAGAAAAATGCTGCAATCACAGAAACGAAGCAGAAGCAAAAACTTACAAACCCACAAAACAAATGCCAAAGAAAAATGCTGCAAATACCAAAAACACACAAAACAACTCCAAGAGAGAAACGCTGCAAATTCGCTCGACAAAACGGAAGTGCGCCAGGCCGCTAGGGGGACCCAACCTGAGGGATGGACCAGTCCTGTGGGACCAGACCCTAAAGACATGAAGAAGAAGAAGAAGATAAGTTTTGGAGAGGACAGTAAAAAGGTAAATTTTCCTTTATGTCTTTTTTAAACACTTGGCTGTAATATTTTATAATATTATTATGAGTATAAAAATATAATATTCTATAATATAATTATAGTATTATAATATTCTTCTATAATATTAAATACTATAATTATAGTATTCTTATATAATATTCTATAATATTATAATATTCTTATGTAATATTAAATTATATTATATTATAATATTATAAAAGATTACAGCCAAGTGTTTAAAAAAGACATAAAGGAAAATTTACCTTTTTACTGTCCTCTCTAAAACTTAGCCAACTTTCTTCTTCTTCTTCTTCTTCTTCTTCTTCATGTCTTTTGGGTCTGGTCCCACAGGACTGGTCCATCCCTCAGGTCGGGTCCCCCTAGTGGCCTGTCGCACTTCCATTTGTCGAGCGAATTTGCAGCGTTTCTCTCTTGGAGTTGTTTTGTGGGTTTTGTGTGTTTTTGGTATTTGCAGCATTTTTCTTTGGCATTTGTTTTGTGGGTTTGTAAGTTTTTGCTTCTGCTTCGTTTCTGTGATTGCAGCATTTTTCTGTTGCTGCGTTTTTCTGTTGGATTTGTTTTATGTGTTTGTGTGTTTTTGGATTTGCATCATTCTCGTGTTTGCAGCGTTTTGCCGTTTGGTGCGCTGTTGCCCTTGTCTGCCACCGTAAAACTATAGTAGAAAATTACATTTTGGATTACCGAGGATTACATATTTTATATTCTTCAAGGAACCAACCTTTATTTTTCAACAAACTGTATTGCAGTACACACTGAAGGTGTGTATTTTCACAGGATTACATTCATGGTGATTTTTATGTCCATTATTGAATTAAAGTTTATAATTGAATTCATCTGTTAAGTGAATTCCATGTGGCAAAAGGCAAAATGAAAGGTACTAGACAATTCCTGTATTACAGAAATCCCCCAAATAAGAGCAACCATTGGTTATTTTAATGCCTTAAGCTTTGACTCTTATGTTAGCAAAGCACATGAGTCAAACAGTGTCCCAGTATTTTGTCATAGGGCAGGTATGAAATCATGATAGAGCATAAGCTTAAGATGAGAAGGACCAGATTTATTGTGCCACGTGAGAGGAGAGGCAGGGCGGCCAGCCCAGTGCTGAGCCCTGCTGACACATCAGGGTAGCATGATCAAGAGTTTGGAAGATATCAAGGGAAAGCTTTTTAGGGCTTTTTCACATTCCAGTGGTTTCTCTTTTTTAATACAGGGGTGGAATCAGAAACCCTCGTTTTGCTAGAAGAAGGATAGAAGGAGGAGGGAGTTAAGTTTGGATAGAAGTCAGGTGGGTCTAAAGGGTGTCCAAGAGGGATCTTCATATCTTATCAGCCCCCGTCTCAAAAAAAGATTAGATATCAAACCCTTTTTGCTGAAAGAGGAAGAGAGGGAGATAGAAAAAATAAAAGGAACATTTCTGTGGTTAGAAACATACTGGAATTCAGAGTGGTAAGAGTTTGATTAATCAATACACATAAAAGTAACCAGGGTGGTTTAAACAACATCCATTAAGGTGGCTTTAATAGTTGTTGTAAAGGGTTTCCTGTTTGAACAAACATAGAACCAGCTGGGGTCTATCTGCGTGGCATTTGTATGTTCATCCCACAGGTGTGTGAGTATTGTCTGGGTATTTCAGATAATATATAATATATAAAATGTATTTTCGTATTAGGGTTATGGCCTCATAGATGGAGTTTGTCCCTAGTCACTGTGCTGTGACTGTACACTGCTCCTTTACAGTTAGCAAAAAAAAATAATATATATATATTAATATAAAATATTATTATATTATTATTTTTGCGATAAAGACATTGAATAAATTTTTTCCAGGCACATTATCTGTCGACCAGTGGCCATTGTTGCTTACAAACTATGTAATAATTAAGCTAAAAGTATCTTATACATTTCCTAAAGGGATATAATAAAGTAAAAAGTTAACCATTTTTGATGTGGAAGCATAAAATAATTTTATAATCAAAAAGCTTGGTGGAACTGATGGAGAGTAACATTTGATGTCCATATGAATTGGCATGCTTTATCTTAAATGTATTAACGATAAGATAAAACGTAATGTCACTTCTTCCAGTACTGCACTGTAGAAGAGAGTGATCGTACCTGGCCACAATGTGTTCTGTCACAGCCTTCCTGTTTCTAACACTGAGCTACGGTGTGAACCGACCGCTTGGCGCAGCCCATGGGTTTCACTTTATGAAAACGCGTTTTGTTATTCACAGTTTCCAGGTGGGGCCACCGTACTACGTTGGGAAGTACGTCACAAACAAAAACAAGGACCACTAGCGATTGTTAGCTCGTGCACTAGTTTACTTATCTAAACAGTTGTTGCTCGTAGAAACCATAAACCCACGTGCGCACGGAGCAACGCGTCAGGCCCGACGATGGTTTACGTCACTCGTAGTTGCGTTCGATTTGTTAACGGTTTGACGCCGTGTCCGTTAGTTAGCATACATATGCTACCGTTAAGCTAAGGAGGAACGTTAGCTGGCTAGCTGACATGAGTCAAAGTCATGTCAGTAAATAGCTCGTTGGGTATCGTAAGTCCAACCTGTTATTATTGAACGAATATCTGTTTATTGTCTGAAGTATCCACAACAACAGGTGGACGTCTAGTTAAACACAGACTGCATTGTGATAATGGTGTTCAACCTGTGGTAGCGTTTTCAAAAATAAAAAAATAAAACAAACAACGCTACAGCGGAGTCACACGGTATTCCGTTGTGTAGCAGTTGTCAGACTCGGGACCCTGACGGTGTATCATGTCGGACCTAGACACCCTCATTGTCACTTTCCAGACCCAGCTCTCAGACGTGATGGAGACTGTGGTGAAGACAGCCATGTATGAGGTCACCCGGTTGGTGGAGGACGGCTTCTTGCAGGAGGTGAAGCGCAGGAACCAGGAGGTGGAGTCCCTGAGGATTCAGCTGCAATGGGCTGAGAGGAAGTTAAGTGACCAGGGGGGGAAAGAAGGAGGGAAGACCGGACAGTGTGTTGACTGTGCCAAGGATGATGTGGAACTGCCCGGTGACATAGCTGAACAGCAGGATGGTAAGAACAAACTTAACATATTTATTTAGGCCTAGAAACACTTAGTATTCTGTTATACTACTTCAATGTTCTTCTTTTAGGCATTTTGAGGGACTGTGGTGTGAAAATAGAGGTTGACTCTGTGGAGAGATGGACAAGAAGCAGACAGAAAGTACCAGAGGCAGCAGACAGTCCTACAGCCGCTCACAGCCCCGAATCACAGGTGGGTCACTTTGTTAGATCAGTGTTGGTCGGACAGGCTTTATGCACATCTGTTCTGACTGGAAGATTCAGCACAGAGCATCCGACTAACCAATCAAAATGAAAGCATATTCTGATGTGTTCTCCACGCCATTTAGGTAACAGAAGAAGATGACGTGTTGCCAGTGGTGGATGTAAAGGAAGAAGAAGTGAATAAGCCGTCTTGTTCTTCTGTGCGTTTAGGAGTGTGGAGTGGTACCCTTGATGGTGAGTATGGTGCTGTGTCACCTCGGTCCATTGGTTTCATTGCATATTAAGTTGGTATCTTATACGGGTGTAACAACACATAAACACAAATGTTTGTTTTTGTCGTCTGTCCATCTTCTGTGTGGATTACACGAAAAAAATTACTCTTATTTACTTTCTGATCTTTGAGTTTGGATCGGGACATCTGTAACTCATTCTATAAAAATAAAATAAGGGGACTTACCAACTCATCTGTTTGATATTAGTGTTAATTTAATTATTGACAAAGTCAAAAAAAAAAAAAATCCTGTGTTTTGAAAACAACCCTCTGTTATTGATTTTGCCTCAAAGATGACATTTTCTTCACTTACTATACTCCTGCTGTATTCAATACAGTGAAGTGCCATTGTCCTGCACACTTAGGATAAGTATATAGTACAGTATTACATTTACAATATAATTTGTATTATTTAGAAAGAGCAAATTTAGCCACATTTGGCTATTTTCTCAATAATGCGAAAGAAAAGTGATATGCAGTTCTGTCAGTTGCATAGAGAACGTCAAGAACATGTTCATTTCCCCCTGTAGCTTGTAGACCTTGGAATTCATTTACCACTGAGGCTTGTGGGTAGAAGGATTAATATCTTCTCATGCAGGCAGTTTTTCCAATTAGTTACACCAGTAAAACCTGGTCTTTAACATGAGCACTAAATACATGACGTCTCCTATCTTCTGTAATAAATAGCATTTGTTTATCAGTACATTGGCAGATTATGTCTTAGACCGAAACACTGAGCTGACAGCATTAGCTGTGGCAGCAACCAACTTGCTATTTTGTTAAATGTCTACCAATTGAAAAAGGCAGTTGAAGTCATTAATATATCTCCTGTTTCCATTCCTTTTCTTGGTGAAGCAGGACCTGAACCACACAGTGCTACTGAGATGACTGACACACAACCGAAACAAACTCCAGAGATGGGTGAGGAATTATTGAGGAACGTCATTAAGCCAGACCCACAGATCTCTCCTGCATATGTCTCTCCTGAAGAGCAGGAGGAAACGTGCACAGCCACAGATCCATTTTTAGAGGTGGAGAGTGGTTGGGCAGGCCTGGCTGTCACAACAGCTGGATTGCTACCGAATCACAGACATGCAACGGAAAAGGACTGTGATCCAGCCAAAACTAGAGGTTCTCTTCAGCAATCAGAGCGCGAGCTGGTCAACTCTATCACAGAGGATGCCCCAGGTAGAGCTCAGATTGCATCCACCACGCCCCCCATGGCAAGACTGCAAAACAGTGATACGTTGGGTGTGACTATCAAGCAGGAGGTCATTGTAGACTCTGATGTGTGTGTGGAAAGCGAGCATAAGGAAAAGAAAATGACAAAGTCCGGGATGGAATCTCTCTCGCGTTCAGTAAAACAGCACAGGTTGAGTTCAGGACCACTCAAGCACCTTTCCCATAAAGCCACTCTTCAGGAGGTTATGAAGCTGCAGTCCAAAGTGGGCACAGGTCTGAGATTGCAAGCTGCTTTACAGCACCTCCACCGACCGATGAAAAAGCCCCCCCATGCACTCTCGAGCAGTGCCACTACAGCTCTGTCTGTCGCTCACTCTCAGGTTGTGAACCTAAACCCCCTCAACAGAATTCCCTCCACATCTAAAGCCGCTCCTCCTCCTCCTCCAGCGCCCTCAGTCCAGCGAGCTCACCTGGGCGACAAACAAGCCGCAGCACATAACCGAACCGGTGCCCCGTGGGTCAGCATCAAAACCCAACTTCAGTCTGCAAACTCCCATCACAGCAACCCCTTACCCCATCCAGACTCTCACCCTCACGCTGGCCCCAGGAACCTCCTGCGCTGTGGCCAATGTGGGAAGTGCTTTCCCCACCCCAGCAACCTAAAGGCACACTTGCAGACTCACACAGGCGAGCGGCCGTTCTGCTGCTCCCTCTGCGGTCGTAGCTTCACCAAGCTGAGCAACCTCAAGGCCCACAGACGCGTCCACACGGGAGAGAGACCGTACTGCTGTTTGGCTTGTGGCAAACGCTTCACCCAGAAATGCAACCTGAAACGCCACCAGAGGATTCACCTGGATGTATAACGGTCAACAGCCAGTGAGAAAAAGTTTGGTGTGTGTTTATTTCTTTTAGGTCAGGATGCTACAGTGTTTCCTTTGCAATGTGAAGCAGTTGCTGTGATGCATTGCAAAAATGCTTCTTGTGTATGAGTCTCTTCAAGTAGTTGTTATTCTGTGCATTCCAGAAAGGTTAATCTAGTAACATACAAAGGTGTTGTAGTGTTATTGAAGGACAGAAAGCAGTGTGTTGTGAAATCACGCACAGAGAAAGGTCCGTTTTCAATTTTGATCAATAAATAATAATTTATTTTCTCAATGCGCAAATTCTTCTATTATATTGATTGCACCATGTCTGTAAGCACAAAAGCACTTACTGTATATTTGACCATGGATCAGGGCGGTATTTATCAACCTGCTCAAAAGGAAAATTTTGACTTGTGTGACAGATAAAAGTAACTCACACAGTTATTCACCAAATTACTTACGGCTTTACTTTTATTGAATTTAAGAGATCAGAGGAAGAGGTCTCTAAGTTGGTTAAGAGTAGACCTCAGATGGCTGCAGTACAGGAACCAGTGAGCACACACCTGCTTATGGTCATGATTTATAATGCACTAGTGAAGCATTATAATTCAGAATAGTGTAGTTTTAGCCTGTTGTTCACTTTTGATTCAAACATTTTCAAGGAAACCACTTTGTCTTTTTGGTTGTTGTTGTCTTGTTTTTTGTTTCCATTTGCACCCATTTCCTAATATTTATCCCTATTTATGTATTTATGTATTATAAATATATTAGAGTGTTGTTAATATGACATGATAATTGCTGCTATTTTTTTTAAGGATTAAAAAAATAAAAAAACATTCAAAAAAAAATTATAATTGCCTGTTATTTTTAAAGACTTAATGCAAATTTGCGTATATACTTCAAACAATGGCAAATGACAGTCTCCCTCATCTTTCTCCTCAATCTGTCTTTTCTTCTGTTTTAAGTATAAATCAGGCTTTAAATGTAATCAGGAGTAAGTAGGCTGATGAGTATTCACACTCTGTGAAGAAGTCCTTTACTCCTAATTAGGGCTGCACAATTAATCGAAATATTATAGAAGTCGCAAAATATGGCTCAGAGCTATATCCAAATCACAGAAGCTGCAATTTTTGAGAAAGATTTAATGTGTGACAAAACTGCATTCTAATGAAGTACTGTAGTTCTAAAGAGATGTCCTGGCCTCCAAATGTTGTTCTCAAGATTTGGGAAAACACGTTTGTTTGGTACAGAGACCAAAAAATGTCCCATCATCATGATGTTAATCAATTTTCCAGTAAAACTTTCATTTGTGATGCAAATGTTTTCATTCCCACACTAATCTTCAATCATATCACAATTTATATCAAAATAAATATCAAAATATGACGTTTTTACTATATCATGCAGCCGTACTCCTAAACTAGACTCTTTAGAGCGCTCTTTAAGTGTAATTCTCTTTGGTAAATGGATTATTCACCATATGCCACAAAACATATAACATTAATTATGCTTTTCCTCCAATTGAATGTCTGTGTGGTTCGTTTATTACTTGAGGATGCTTAGTTTCTGCTAAGACTGCAGTACTGAAATCCTAAAAATCTTTTGAAGAACTCACAGCACTTAGATGATGTATCAGGAGTGATGGCTAAATTTATACTCCTGACTGATGAAAATAATGGTTCATTAAGTACAGCTCTGTCACCAAATAGTGCCTCCAAGAACACCTCACTGTCAGGTTTTAGCAATATTGTAGTATCTGAATTGACCACATGGTGTCAGCCTTTCACCTAACTTTGTACAAATGTAACAGCAGAGATTTTCAGAAGATATTCGTCCTCTTGTCTGACTGCTAATGTATTAATGGAATAGAAGAGTACTCTTAAAGAAAACCATTCCATTAGAGTAACACATCACAATTACAAGTGTCTGTAGACACTGTTTTAGTCGATTTTTGTGCCCAAGCCTCTCTCTTCTTGTGTGTGTGTGTGTGTGTGTGTGTGTGTGTGTGTTACATATCTCATGTTCAGGATTAAGCCTGATGTGTTGTATCTGTAGTTAGAGTCAGAGCAGCACTGTGCAGGTGGTACAACTGATAACATTTTAATCTTATTTTCAAGGTGAGGTAAAAGCTAGCAGAGGCTAAACTCTCTCTCGCTTGCTCTGTCTGTGTGTTTGAGAGAGAGAGAGAGAGAGAGAGAGAGAGAACATGTGGATTAAAGCAATGCTTCTGTTCTAGATGGTATCTTTTCTTTTTGATGTTTGAACCCAATAACGAGAAGTTATCTATGAAGTGCAATTGAAATACCTACTTAGCTGAATGCGTACTGAATGCAGTGAGCATAATAGATAGGGGTGGCTGTGGGAGGGGATTGTAAAACCAGCCTGTTGGTTCTCAGTTGAATGTGTGGGAGTGCACAGAAACACACTCCTGTATGTTAGCCAACATATCTGTCTGTGTGTTTCAGACTGATGAGCTAACACATGAGTTACAGTATAAGCTCAAGTGGATCCTTTGTTTTTCCTCGAATTGGACCACTGGCGTAACCATTTCGTAAAACTTCAGTTAATAGCCCAGACTATTTGCCTCAATCACTGTTCCTCACCTGCTGTTATTTGGAACAGGCCTCTAACAGACCTGCCTTTATTTGTTAAAACGTATAGACACACCAGGCTAGTAAAGGAGACCAGCCAATAATTGGGACCCTGCTTTTAATTGAAGTTTAACTGTAATTACTTGACTTAACACAAGCACTCCTGTTTGTTCTCTTTTTAGCCTTTTCATTTGGTCACATTCCTTTATTCTTTGTACAGACTCACTTTCCAGTGCCACACTTTGATGACTATTAGGAGGAATAAGAGAATGTTTCTATGTAGAGGGTTGGTCTGTTTGCCTTTTCCTTTGGCATGATCTAAAAGCTACTTCTACTGCAACTGTTCAGTTGGATTTGAGTTGAAAAAAACATACTGTAAAAGATCATACAAAAAAGAGAGTTAACGGAGCCAGATAGTCATGGAACACTTAGAGATGTTGTTAAAAGCTTGTACAAATTGCACCAGGGCATGTAGCAAAGGAGACTAAAAGGAGACTAAAGGTTAACACCAACAGCAGCCATGACTCTTATTAAAGTATCCCTCAGCAAGATACTGAACCTTTACCTGCTATCTTAGTGTTACAATGCAAATAACAGGCTTCACTTCACAAACTGCAATACTCTCCCCCAGTATCTTAGGAATAATATACAGTATGTATGTATGGCAAACAAAATGGTGAACAAAATACAAGACTGTCCTCTCAAGAAAAATGACAGATTCAGGGTTTTTTTTGCCCCAAAAGCAACATGTGTTTATGTTGAAGTGACAAAGCTCTCCAGCGGCTATAGGAATTACTGTATGACGCATCAGGACGAGGTCAGGTGTGGATGGATCGGTCAACAAAACATCAGACTTTAACACAGTAGACATGCTTGTTTCCCATGTCTAACCCCATTTGGAAGGCACAAATGATGTCATCCTGCCAATAGGGGTGTCAGATCAGAAAATACATATATGTGTCACTTTAGAGGGCATGAACAAACAACGTATTCTGTTATTTAATTTGGAGAACATGTTGGAAAATAAAGATATCTATTTTCCAGCTGCTGGTCATTACAGCCATCAAATGAATGAACTGAGAACAGACAACTCGGGCCACCACATATCCACTGCATACGGCAAAACAAACGTCCACATGAAATATTTGATCCATTTGTTATTTAATAAAATGTACAAATATAAAATATGAAAAAATATGAGGTAAGAAAATAAAATACCCCAACCCTAATAATTTCTATACAGTCTAAATTACCTTAATGTATTACCTCCCCCCCATGCAAGAATCTCCACTGTATTCCTTCACAATCAAGACTTGTTTTGGCCTTGCGTTCTGATCACCCACTGTTTTTTAATATGTTCAAAATTGTAACGTGTGCAGCTCAGCACTGTCTAGTGGTTTTTAGCCACTGCGTTTCATTACAGAGACCGTTAACGTCTCCCTGAGCTGGGAGAGACAAAGGCAAATGAGAAAAAGGGCAGACAAGAAACAAAGCAGACAGAAGGTTTCAAAGAATAATTCCACTTTGAATGAGAAGACAAAGAATTACAGTTTCTTGATCATTTTCATCTCAAATTCCTGATATCACATGGAATTGTCACCCCCATTGCCCCGTTTCTTTAATTTACAAGGCAATCAGTGGTATTAGCAGTGCCTGACTGGACTTGGAAAATAATGTCTCTTCCTACTCGAATTGATAGCTATACTTTAAAAGAAACTTCTTCTTTTCTCTTCTGTGTCAAATCACTCCAATATTAAATTCAGTGCTTAACAGGCCACGGAGTGCACTGTGGAAGATTTATGCCAAGTGTTGCAAGGCTAGTGTGCCTTATTCATAACACCTTCATATTTCATAAAAGCAGCTCAGGCAAAAGAAATTGAACTTTGATGTGTTCCTCATTCTAACTTTTACTCCCATTTGTTGTAAGTCCACTAAATCCATTAAGAGGAGGTTTAAGTCCTTGAGCTTCACCTTCTTTTTATTGTGTATGAAAGAATAAGTGAAGGCAACACTGCTTTCCTTGTTTCTCCTAAGATACTATGAACAGAGACTGTATTCACAAACATTTAGAGAATACCCTCAGAGAGCGATTTTTCATAGACACGGTTGACTGTACGATGTTGTAATTGGTCACTCAAGAAAGTTTTGAGCACCCTTTGGTGATGTCAATTTAATCAATTTAAATCAATTTGACGTGAAGGTGCACATTTAGGCTAGAAAATAGAATTCTGGAGCCCTGCTAGTGGATCTATGAGGCTATACTGAAGTACAGCAGAGCTTTGAGCTAAATACTAAAGTCAGCATGCTAACATGCTGATGTTGCGCAGCTACAATGTTTACCAAGGTCACATCTTAGTTTAGCATGCTAAGATTTCCTAATTAACACAAGTTTAAGATTTGTGTCTATCTGGACAAAAGTGGACTAACCGACACTGCCATCCCTAGATGGGTGCCCAGATTGTTTGTGTATTTAGGATCTCTTAAAATAATACTATTTGCAATGTAGCATTGCAACATTGTTGGACTCACTATCAAAGTTCAAAAATTTGATTCAGCAGATTTTGCCGTTTTTATTGTACACATTCCTTCTCCATGTCAACTGCTGCCTAAATTATACACAATGCAACTCACCCACTGAAAGTCCATGGCTGAGTTATTGCTCAGCCAATTTTGTCTAGTGGCCACTCATGGTATTGCAACAGAAAATTTACTTATGACCTAAAAAGCGTTTTCTCCATAGACCAGCTTTATAAAAGAGACGTCTGTAAAAATATCAACAGGACACCTCAAACTAGAAAAAATACCAATTCTAACTCTTTCTGCTATGAAGTTTTGATCCATTGAGGGTTTATATTTGTAAAATCTTCTTCAAGCCGAGAAAAGCAATTTCAAAATCTGTGATGTCATCAGAATGTAAAGTCTATCTATGGGCTCAGCAGGAAATTGTGGGCGTGGCCAGCGGGAAAAGCACTACTGCACTTAGTTAGGGGGCCGCATTCCCAGAAAGTAAACCCGAAAATGTTTATGGCCATATTTGCATCTGGTATCCAGTTCTAAATAATAAATCCATGCATCTTCAGAAAGAGATGCTAGTGACTGCTAATGTAGCCTAACTGCCAGTGATGGGAATAACGGCGTTATAAATATCTTAATAACACCGTTACCGTTACTGCCAAAAAATGCGGCGCGTTACTATAATTGAAGCTGTTTTTTTCATCAGACCAACTAGATCTCTGAGCCGAGAGGCAAAGACTTTTTTTTCACTGTTCTTCCTTGGTTAGTGGGCAGTGCACGAGACAAGCGCATAAATGCTGACGATTGGCTGAGGTTGAGTAAAATTTCATGGTAAGCCAATCAGAAGTAGAGTTGGGCGGGTGTTCAAAAGTACGCATAGTCAGACACACAACGAACAACACAAGCGAGTCAGTCAACGAGAGACAGGTATGGCGAGCCCAAATAATCCAAAAGTAGCCTTCTCTAAATGGAAGTTTAGCTATTACTTTCCCCTCCAAGAAATAAAAGGAACGAATGTAATTGTGAAATGCACATTATGCTATTATTATTATGTTAGATTGAAAGCACCTCATATTGTTACACTGTTCTACTTTTTCGAGGAAGAAAATACTTGAAGTACAGTATATCTACCAATTGTCTGAAGTTTTTTTTGTTTTAATTGCACTACAAAGAGTGTATATATTTGTTAGTTATTTTTTGGTATAGTGCTTAACAAGCATAATTTAATTTTGCCCAGTTGTGGCCTGTTGAGGGACAATAAATATCAAAAGTTCCAAAACATCTATTGTGTTATTTGTATCGATCCACTATATGAACCTAATATCTACATACATGGCATTTGATTGGAGGCTAGTCTCACTTTGTCCCACAGCAACATTAAAATAGTTTAGACTTGTGTACATTGTTTCTGTTAATAATGTATTGTATTAAGTGTCCATCTCATTATAATATTCAGATTTATCATAAATAGTTGAACATGCACATGTATTTTAAGTTCTGTTAAAGAGGGGTGGAGGTGGGGTCACATTTGAACATTTAAAAATGTACTTGAAAGTAACGCAATAGTTACTTTCTGAAGTAACTAGTTACTTTTAGAATTTGTAACTGAGTAACTAATTTAGTTACTTTTTGGAAGAAGTAACTAATAACTGTCACTAATTACTTTTTAAAAGTAACTTGCTCAACACTGCTAACTGCTAGCCCCAAACAGTGATGAGGAGTGGGCTACAGAGGTCTGGTAAACTCACCACTTTCCACCCCCAGTTTTCTTTTTTCATTTTTTAACTTATAGTCTTCACCCCCAGCCGTCATCACTTGAGGCAATTCATCAGACTTTGTGCAGATTTACAAAACATTTTTGCACATATGCAATAGTACCTCCCAAGACCTGGAAACAGACTTGTTGGAGTTCCTCTTTAAGGTTGTGATTAATTTAAAGCTACTACAAGTAGACTTTTTGTACATCATCAAATGTTTGCTTGTAGAAATGACAGGATGAAAATTGGTGCAGGTCTTTCAGCTCCTTCATCTCAGTGTCCCTGGTTGGATCAGTTTGACGACGTACACTGCTGTCTGCCACAGTGTCTATTTTCATGCTACCACGGGCGCTATTATAAAGCTTCCTCCTTCATTAAGCTACTGTATCAAAGCTTTGCTGACAGGGTGAACTTTTGACTGGTTTTATTTTTATTTTTGTATGATGTAATATGATATAATACAGATCTGCATACAGATTCATAAACTTGTATTCTATTGGATATTACAGTTACAGGTCCTTTTTGTTGGAACTTTTAAAGAAGGTACTGTGTATATGGGCCCAGGTTCCCTGAGCCAGACTTCACCTTTCAGAAGGACCTACAAGGTGAACTGATTTCCTTTAGCTTTAGTGTTCTTTTCATCTGTAGTAAATATTTCTCTCAGTAGCTTCTTGAATAGGTTTCAAGAGGAAAATCTTAAACCATTTTGTGTCATTCATGAGAACTCTTGGTGGTAAGATAAAATACATTGTGAATGACAGTCCCTGGACACAAATAAGCACTTTTCTTCTGTACTCAGTGAACAGGACTGAAAGCAGCCAATTGACATTGGGTGTTCTTCATGAAAAAGAAATGTACTGGTATTTATATTTCTCTCTCTCTCTCTCTCTCTCTCTTCACGTGTGTGTGTAGAGAAAGAGAGAGAAAACAAGAGTCAAACATACCACTGCCATTGTCAATGGACACCCATGCACATCTTTCATCACTGTGTGTGTGTGTGTGTGTGTGTGTGTGTGTGTGTGTGTGTGTGTGTGTGTGTGTGTGTGTGTGTGTAATAATAGCTGTGCTGGACTCTTTCCCCTGCCAGTCTCACAGTTTGAAGCTTGTTTGTCCTTCAAGTCTGGCAGGAGCTTCTGAAACCACATAACCCATCTTGCTGTGTGTGTAAGTGCACCTACAGTGAGTGGACAAAGTAACAGAAATTTTTCATACAAGAGGAACCCTTGAAGTCAAACTATTCCTACTTTACTCACATAATGACTAAGAATGTATTGTACCAGTAATTTCAAATGCCTTACATGTCTGATCTATTATACACTTTTCCATAGAGAACCTTTTGCCATGGACCAGAGCAGCACAGGGTCAGGCCGGATCCTTGTTAACAAGGCCTTTAAAATGAATCTCAGGGCTTGTAGTGTTTTCTCTCAGTAGTCATTTGATTTCATATAATTTTCACTTTATACTTCATTATATTACCTAACATATTGTTAGGTAATATAATGAAGTATAAAGTGAAAATTTATTTTTATTAACAATTGTATGATTGTTAATTATCATACAATTGTTACTTTCAGAAAATTCTGATTATAGCTTGGTGATATGTTCCAATTATTTATTTTGATCTAATTCTAACTACACCACCCTGCTGCCACAAATACTCACTTGTGTGAATATGTGTTAATCCGCAGCTAAAATGAGTCCCCAACAAATGCACTATTTACTTCTCTTGGAGTAACATTTGCTAAAAACTACAGTGCCCAGCAGTTTTAGGAAATAACTTGCCACAGACAAAGGATCCACTGAGATCCACTGAGAAATCAGAACATACTGAGAGATAAACAAACACATTAGTTGTTTTTGGATGTACTACAAAATATACTATATGGTTCTCAAAGCTCTGATGAACCCACTGTGCGCTACCTGCTTAGCACCAAACAGAGGAAAGACAAAGTGAGCAACTCGCCGGTGAACACAAGGGCGCATAGAATTCCAGATATTTTTCTCAGGAATTGGGGGAGACCAAACCAGAGCTAAAAGGAAACATTTGTCAGGTGACCAGAAACATGACTCCAAATGAATGACAATGTTGTTTGATGTCTTCTTTGTGTGTACATACTGTAAGCAATGTTGCTAACACATTTATCATACCAACTGTAGAATACGTCAGTGTTTTGTGCGTGCATGTACGTCCCAAGGCAGTAAAAAAATCTATAAATAAATACATTTTAAAAAATGTATTATAATGTATTGTAAACTAAATAATGCAGGACCCCTCTTAGATGATATTTTACATTAGTGCAAATCTCAAAACACATCTGCAATTAATCAAACTATGTCCAACCAATTCACAGGCAGTGAACCTTTTGTGACCTTTTCCCTGCCCGTTACCTACTTTGCATGGTTGGCAGTTCATCCTTGATTTGGTAGTATTGAACTGCGGTTGACCAGTGTGACAATTCAGAGGCACTCCCACCGAATATTGACTACAAGTACAAACACCAGACCAACACCTTTGACTAACCCATCATATATTTGTGTCTTACTTACTTCCAAATATGCATCTTTGTGCTCTGCCAGAAATTCCATCTTTTAAAAGTACTCTATGTACAATACAGTGTATGGAGAGGTTGTGGATCAATACTACAGCCATGAGGCTGTCATTTGTTTTGACTGAACATTGCTGATGCAATTTCTTCATGCTGTCATGGACACAGTAGCTATTTGCACGTGTGAAAAGTCAAGCAAGTTCCCCCTCCACACTGAATCATTATGCAGTTTTACTAATCAATCCCCGGCAGTTTGGGGGTTGACTGCTTTTGCTCTTTGGAACTTAATTGTCTCGTGTTGCTTTGAAAACCTCCATTGCCGGTGTTTGTCAATTCTCATAAGCGTTCAACTTAATCTAACTTGGCTGCGTCAGTACCTTTGTAATTGTGAGTCTGTTTTTCTTCAAAGTCTCTTTTCATGTTGCGCTTTCATCGTGTTGTCCACCCTTCATATTTCATCTCTTTTTTTCCCCTCTGTCTTCATTTGTGCAGACCCACCTTCTTTGTTCCATACAACCTGTTTTCTCACTCTCACCTATTTGACCCTCCCACTCCCCTCTCATTACACCCTCCACATGTTCCTCTTCCACCCACATCACACAACAAATGCATTGATCAACATGTTGAGTCTGCACAAATGAAGATAAAGAGGGACAAGAAACAAACAAGAAAGATTAAGACATGAAATACAAAGGGTGTACAACATGAAGAAAACACAACATGACAAGGGACTTTGAAGAAACAGGCTGATCGATGCATTTATTGTCATTGTGTTGGACAAGTACACACTCTTCCTGTGGTGCACCATTTTCAGCCAAGCATAGGATTTCTCATGTTGAGCTGATAGCAGCAGCACTACAAGGATTCGGAGCATCGAAAAGTGCTATTCTGACTTGTCATTTCCCCTCGTTTAGCTGTAGGCACATACCCACCCACACTCCCAGAAGACAGCGGCTCCTGTCGCCACTGTCATCAGGCGGCGGTTTTATTATTCTGTTTAACTACTTTCTCCGTCTCCTTGTCAAGACGCTGCAAATGCCACTTGTGTGTCTGCATTTACACAGTAGTGATTTTTAAATATATTTACACTTGTACAGAGTGGATTTAATTCTTGCCTCCTTACACCTTTGCTTTTGGAGTGATAGAGTATGTGTGTGCGTACAGTACCTTTATGTAAGACTGACCTTTACCAGATGGCCTACACTTAATAATGTTTTACCTTTCCATTATTTTATGATGTTTTATGTCATCACATACTGTATTTTAATTGTGCTTGTTTTAGTATCATCAGTTTACTTTTTCTTTTCGTTTTATCTTTCTTAATTTGTGTGTATTTATAAAGGGGGAGGGGGAGGGGGGGCTCACTTTTTGTTCCGTTATCTCTTTATCTTAATCTTTGTGCTTCAGCTTGAAGAGCGCTTTATAAATAAAACATTTTTTTTATATATTTACTCATCTGAGTTTTTCATTTAACCCTTCATTATAACATTATTAGCAATAAACACCAAGTACAGTTGAGGCTGGTGTAAATAGCAGTAGTTTTGGTGGTATATGGTCATAAACAGAAGTAGGCTAACAGACAAATTGAACTTTTGACCAGGTGGTGGCGCTGAAATGGGGATCTCCAAAGTCATTACAATTAACCTGACGAGGGCTTGAATGTATGTAACAAATATAATGGCAGTCTATCCTGTAAATGTTGAGACAGTAGGATTCATCCTCTGGGTACCATAAATGTGTGTACAAAATGTCATGGCCATCCATTTAATAATTTTTGGGATATTTCAGTCTGGACTAAAGTGGTGGAGAGACATGTCCATGCCACTAGTACAGCTTACAAAATATTACAGTCATCAGACTTTTTGGGGCGTATTCATTAACATCATTGCATTCAGTCAGCCCTCTGTAACTAAACTACATACAAATATAATTACTTATTACTACTATAATATATATACTATAACCAAAACAGGACATATGTTGTGGTTGACCCTAACCTTCTGGAATAAGGACACTACCTGGTTTGGTTCTAAAAACCAGTTCAGTATCACAGCTCCAGATGTGTTCTACTCAAGGGGCGTAATTTCCACTGTGGATGGGCGCACATGTCCCCCTCACTTTTATTGTTTCAGGTTGATTTTCTAACTGAAATCTTCTTTCTTTCCAGCTGCCAAAATCCAGATGAGAGAAGATAAAATTGTTGATACATTCATGAGGTGCCTTCAGTTATTACTGCACGCCCAGAGCAAGAAACTTGCTCCAGCAGCAGCTGGGTTATTTGTGGACTTTTTTTTTGCCTCTCAGGCTATATTCATTCTGTCCCATCTTCTTACTTGAGGTTGTGAGAGCCTTGTTAAGCCTTAGAGGTGGACTGCAGGCACAACATAAGGTTGAAACAGGCACCCACCTCTCTGCATTATTTAGGGTAAAAAAAATTATTTACTCATTTACTTACAATAAATCCACCTAAAGAAGACTTGAACATCAATAAAATCTGTAAAGCACAGCGCTCTTTGTGGTAAACATAAAAGATGAAACATTATCAGGTCTTTATTAATGAAACTGAAAGGTTTTAAGTCGGGCTGGCCCCATCCACTCTTCATTTTTATTGGTATTTTAGCAAACCTGTCTTCCCGTCCGACCCGGGCTCGTGCAAACGGGGCGCCACAAATCAAAAACAGACTGACATTAAAGGTTCAATCAGCCGAGAGATTGCTGCTGAATCCCCAAACTGCCATTTGAAAATGTCGTCAGTGCTCCTTGAGCACTGCACAAGAAATATACCAGCTCATGCTTCTGAACAATCATTACTTTAGAAGAGAGCAGGGATGCAGGTCATTAAAAGTTTATACCACTGAAACCAAACATGATAAACGTGGCCTTTTAACAGTTTGGTGAGAGAGAGAAGAGGAGAACAGAGAAAAGAAAAGACAGGAGTGTGCAAGAGCCATCTTCAAAGAGAATCACTCACATTCCTGGTAGTTGTTCATTAAAACCCACACTAATTGTTAATGTTGAGTCACAGTGATGCACTTTATACAAGAACATATGCACAAGAATATAGCATTACCTGTCGTGATTATCCTCCACTGTTCAGATAGTACGGGAGAAGATTTCCTTCTAGTGAATGACTTCTGTACATGGAAATATGTTCTTATTATTCCTTGAGTCTATGCTTTCACAGGCTTGGAATGAAATGCTGTGATTAGGAGCATCACACTGATACAATACAGTTGAAAAATGGCTGCATTCAGTAGGGGTCAGTGTTGCTCCATTGAAATCTGTTAAACCACCAGCCTTCTTCACTCTGTGCTGATTGAGCTGTGTGTATTTGTGTGTGCATGTGCCTGAGTGTCATTTGGAGAAAACCTTGTCAACATAAATTGACATGACACCACACACACACACACACACACACACACACACACACACACACACACACACAAACGAAAACACACTAATCTTGTCTCCAGCTCTGATTTCTGCAACTATCAAGCAGATGACACATTTCTCTTTACACTGACTGCCTCCACTCGCTTCCTCTTTTCCAACTTATTGGTCTTTTTCTGCTTTGTGAAGTGTTCTACCCTCTGGCCACACACACATGTTTGCACACATACACACACACTCACACACACGTGACATGCGATAGCAAAGCAAAGTGAGGGAGCAAGACAGACTGTGAGTGTGGGTGAGAGTGGAGAAGGATGATAGCTATGGTTTCGTGTTTTCTCCCTTTCTCTCCTGGTAAAGTGAGCCACCCAAAGCAAAAGGACACACACAGAAGACACACACACACACACACACACACACACACACACACACACACAGCTCACCTCAGCTTTTTCCCCCCCTGCTCACGAGGGAACAGAGCAGATGAAATGAATCCCTACAAGGGCCAACAAGCAGTAAGAGTGGCTGAAGAAATGTCAAACACCCACTTCCCTGTGAGCTTCTCTGTGCGGAAGGAAAGTGTGGTCATTTTGACGTGAAGTGGCTATTTGCAGTAGACACAAGTAGGATGAACTATATGTGTGCACATTAGTATGTGTGTGTTATCAGTGTCAGTCAGGATGATTTATAATGTTTTAGCTGCGTAATGTTCATCTGCAGTCTGGCTAAAGGTGCTCTCTCTCTCTTTCTACCTCTCTCTCTTTCCCTCTTACCAAAAAAATTAGATGGCTTGTTGTGGGAGCCAAGAAGGACAAAAATCCAAGGCTACATTTACTCTTCCTGGCTAAGCCTGCTGCCACTATCTGGACAAACTATTGACGGTCCCTGAGCCAGCAGACAGAGGTCTGACTTTCAATGTACTGAGGGAGTGCGATATAGAGAGGAAGACAGGGGCTGGAGATGGAGAAAGAGAGACAGATCGGATTAGCTGAGTTGCAGTTATTCCATTACCTCTCAGCCACGCATACATGAGTGTCTGTGTCACACACACACACACACACACACACACACACACACACACACACACACATTGTGTTTGGTCGGCGAATGCACATTTTCCTTGCTGAACACAAATGGAAAAGGAGAAGAAAAACATAGAGAGGAAGGAAAGAGTGAGATGGTGAAAAAATTGATTGAGCAGCCACTCCTTTAATTGCATTCTGAACTCTGGTTCTGGAAGCACTGTGAGTTCTGTGAGTGCTGGAGTTATAAGTATCCCGGGATGTCCTCTGACGATTCTGTCTTTTAAGTTGCTTAGCAGCATAATATTTAATAACCCCTGAGTAAACACTGGGAGGAATTGCTCAATAAATAATTGAAGGGAAATTTATAAATAATTTTCCCTCTTAATCTACTCCAGTGCACTGCCGCCAGGTCCCCGAAGTGATGCTCATCCCCCTGGACAGTCAGCGGTTCTAGCTTGCCACCTCATGGGGGCGCTCTGGTTATGCTGGAGAAACAGCCTCCTCAGGACTACTAAATAAAAAGAATAAATAAATATATAAATAAATGGGTTATTCGCAAAAAAATAGTACATGCTTCTAAGAAACAGGCCTTAACCCTCTATTAAAATCCTGTTTTTGAGAAGACTACTTTTGTTATCGGTGCTATCTGAGATTTCTGGGCGTTTTCAGGAAATGAGAGAGGTTTTGTGCTCCCCGAGCAGCTGCAGAGTTCCACAACGCGCTCCTGGGTCTGTACAAAATGTCAGGAAGTATATTGAAGCAGGTCTCTTTGACTTTGGACTTGAGGTGTCCATCATGTGTTCTAATCCAAAAGTAACAATTAAGTATTATTACACCTATTGTACTTTTCCTTCCCTTTTTTTCTTGCTTGATCTCTTTATCTTTCCTTTTGTCCAATTTCCCCTCTTTCCCTCATCCCCTCCCTTCCTCTGCTGCCAGTAGCCTTGTATACAATTAACAAGTGTTTGCTAATGAGAATGAGTGGGGGCTCGTCATTCATTATATCATTAACATTTAATTGCTCTGTGCTAATCCTAATAACCATCTCACACAGTTTAATCGGTTTTCACTTTCTGTTGCGACCACAACGTCAGTGTTGTTTGATATGAAGTCTCCCATGAGGCTGGGGTTAGGTTTGTGCTCATGATGAACATTTTTAGGTTAAAATTGTGGCTTTAAAGATAATCTGGAGAATAATAACTTGGAGAATCCTGGGTATAAGTTGTATGGATGTCAGACAAATTCCCCTGTTGTTGCTGATCACTGATATGGTCTAAGTAGAGCTTTAGAGTGGTCTCATCTTTTCAGCTGTTTCTGGCATCCTCTTCTTTCCCTTCTCCTTTTTCTCTCACTGCTTCCCTCCCTCTCTATCTGTCCCACCATCTCTCTCTAGTTTCCCATCTCTTTCCTTCTTTATCTATCTCCCTGCATGTCTGTTTGTGTCTCCGTCTCATCCTCCCTCACCCTCATCTGTCCCCGCAGTGGTTCCATAAATTGCACAGGGTCCAAACAGTTGAGGATGTAGGAGCTGCTGACACCCTGAATGGCAGGGAGGAAGAGCCGAGGCAGGGCAGATCCTCCCTCCATCACTCATCACCTGAGAAAAGGGGGGAGACTTTGACATGGATGCGAAGGGAGGAAGCAGCAGAGAGAGAGAGAGAGAGAGAGAGAGAGAGAGAGAGAGAGAGAGAGAGAGAGAGAGGTAAGAAGAGAGAGACAAAAAAGGGAGATAGTGTGTGGGGAGGGGGTGAAAGGGAAAATAAAAGGGAGTGAGCAGCCACCCAACACAGTCATCAACTGCCTTCCATCCATCATCTGCCTCAGCCCAAAGGCTGCCACTGCTTCATCAGCAGCAGCTCCCTGTGCATTATGCGTGTGTGCACGTGCACATTCAAAGGCAGGTTTATGAATATGCGTTTGTAAAAGTGTGTGCAACAGAGAGTGTGTAGATGTGTCGCCTATTGTTTGTATGTGTGCTTGATTGGGCTGCTCTTTTTCTCTATAATTCACTTTCAGTTCAGTAAAAATTAGAGCGCAAGTCTGCAGTCCTTAGTTCAGATTCCATTCAGATTCTCAGCAGACATATTGTTTTTTCTGTGGTAAATATACAGTTAA
This sequence comes from Dicentrarchus labrax, assembly GCF_905237075.1. NCBI lineage: Eukaryota > Metazoa > Chordata > Actinopteri > Moronidae > Dicentrarchus > Dicentrarchus labrax. The sequence continues at coordinate 11,315,148 of NW_026136721.1, forward strand.
TATGAATAACAAAAGAACATTACATTTAAAGTAAGTAAAAAAAATGTATGCAAAAGTTTTGTAACATTTACCATTAGAATATTTAAGAAAATTTCACATTTAAATAAAGTAGCTTTTCCATTTATGTTAATTTTTAAGTGAGGCATGTCTATGTGGCGTGTCTATGTAGACGGAGACTTTATTTCAATGCAACAAATCAAATCCATCATAACGCATTCATAGGCAGACAGTCACACCAACCCGACAACTGCCTGTTACACAAGTTAGCTTTCATACAAAAGCCTTCTTTTTACCCAGTTTACAGACATGGACCCGTCTTGTCCTGCACCTTAGTATTAGCTTGCCAAACAAACACTCCAGGCAATGCTAACATCGGTTTGCAGGCTAGAGGGCTAATTATTGCCCAGCTGCAGCACATTAAACAGCTTGTACACATACCTGCAAATGTCACTTGGGTCCAGTTGGATGCTGGTGAGGTCCATACTCTTCAATACCACTAACAACACTGCACTCATTGGCTGCACTTTGTTTCAACCTGTCTTTATCAAGAAACAGTGGTGGGTTACCTGGCCACACACTTTCTTGTACTACAGATAAACATTAGGCATACACTAAAATATATTGAGGCAAGTATAGATTCCAGGCGACAAATATGCAATGTAGTAACAGAATCATGATTCATATTTGAGCGGCACTGATTAGATTGACAGTTTGATCTGAGTTTTGTGCGCTGCCCTCGACGGACTCACTGAGAATGACTTATCAATCATAAAGTAGCCACGCCCTAAAGCATACCATGCTTCTATTCATCTATTTTACTCTAACTGGGACCATGATTTACAAAAGGCTGTAGACTTGAAACTAGTAATTGAGACTATCAACGTGTTAGGAAACTGTTTACTGAGCTAATAAATCAGATGAAAAGTAGGGTCATTTTCAACAGAGCAATACAAGCACAGGTCTTTTTTCTACTAATGCTTCATCAGTGTTCCCTGATGATGAATGAATGATTACGTAATGGCAGCCAGCTGGCTGAGACCGAAAAGAGAATTTCTGATATTGGCTATTTTGCGAGTTTGGTGAGAGGAATAATACTACTCTAATGTCGGTGCATTACGTATGAGGCTGGAGACAGCAGATTATTAGATTAGTTTAGCATAAAGCTAGCCTTCCTCTGCCCTGTTTCTGTATGGATTAAACAAACAAGATAGAATGTGTGAATTTATAAAATCTAGAGATGCTGGTGGGCATATTATTTTACTTTTAGACAGACCCCAACCGCTTTCAGTTCATATGCTAAGCTAAACTAATTGCCTGCTGGCTCTGGCTTCATACTTAATGGGCGAACATCTAACTCTCGACGAGTAGCCAACAACGCTGCCAGATTAGCTCATAAAATACCCAGAATGCAATGTGACATGGCACTTCATAGTCCTGCCCCCTTTAATAAATCGAACGATTCTGTTTCACCTCTGTAAGGAAGACACTGGATTCACCTGTCTTGCAGTTTCAGTCACTCCTTTGTGAATGTCCTATCTGTGTTGAGAGGTGTATTTTTTAATTAAAAGTGTGTTGTAATTTACACTGAGTGGGCTATGTTTTAACCATCATATTAAAATATTGTAAACAGCCACTTTTAAAGATGATATTAAAATATTAGGATACATCCTTTGAAAGCTACACCCAGCACAATAAATGTGTAAAAAACATTCTGACATTTCCTTACAAACTGTGCTCCAGTCAACTTAACCTTTTTGTTTCTTTTTACTGCTTCCCCCGGCTCTGCCACCTCGTTCCTTCCGCTCTCCAGTTGCCTTTGGCACCATATTGCTAATTGTGCTTTAAGAGCAAGGTCTAATTGTGCAGAAAGAAATCTAGGCTGGAAGAACTATCTTGAGCTTTTAGGACTTGTTTATTATTCAGCCAAATGCCAAAACCAGTGGCTAATGCTTTCATTCACATCCCAGTGTAGGTGGCAGCCATTTTAAGGATTGATAAATATGAGACTTAACGCATGCTGGCTTACTTTTTTAAATGTATTTTCTCCTTGGCTGTGGATGTGACCTCAGATGATTTTCACTTGGCTTAATAAGACCTCTCGGTTTCAACAATGAGAAATCTTTATTTCCTTGACAAGCCTCTTGGTTGATATTTAGTGTGAATGCCCTTTTGCAAGACTTCTCTACTTCATTATATATGCTGGCTGCTCCAACCTCTTCTCCACCCTTTTCAGACAGTCCACAAAAAGCCACATAGCCAAACTTCCCATAACACTCTCTCTGCTCCGTTTCCTCCTCCTCCTCTTCCGAGGAAAGGGCAAATGAATGATGCTCACTGTATCGACACAAAAACTTTTCCCTCGCCCTCCCTCTTTGCTAATGAGCAATGCTAGCTCTATTGACCTACTTGTGGACTTAAAGGAAATCCAATCACAAATGCCTCAGGTCGCTTTCTTCCCACTTTGGGAGATTAAAAGATTCAATTCTCCCTGCCTATCCACACTCATCATCATCATTTCTCCTTCCTCTCCTTTCGTCTGTCTGCGCCGCTCCCTGCCCCTCCCCTGAACCCCCACCCCACCCACTGAACGTCGCTCTCTCTTTTCCCCCTCCTTACTCCCTAACTAAGTTTTCAGGCTCTTTTACAAACTTGCTCTTTGTCTTTCCCATTCAGACGCGAGGAGAGCAGAGTAGAGGAGAGCAGCCGTGCAGATAATTATCAGCAGGAGACAAGGGTGTTATTGGGACACAATGGAGCTGGCGGACAGAGTCTGATCTAGTCGGCTGCAGAAGGACAATGAATCATTGGCCGCAGCACATCTGCAATGTGTACAAATATGCACGTAGACACACACTGCAACACACGTAACATCAAACGCGCTGTTAAAGTCACGAACACAATGTTCCTTCATACTGGTACACTCACTCACACACACACACACACACACACACACACACACACAAAAAAACATAAATTTGCCAACTTCATCAAGTTATTGTAAATATACACTACTCACAAAAAGTTAGGGATATTCGGCTTTCAGTGGAAATTTCAGAATGTACATAAAATGCACTATAACCTTGATCTTAATTTGACCTTCTACTTAAATGCCCTACTTTCATGATATAATATCACTGTAGCATCAACGTTTTACATTTTCCATAAATTTCACTCGAAAGTGGAATATCCCTAACTTTTTGTGAGTAGTGTATAACCTCAATTATCCCAATCCCTCCAAACATACACACAGACCCCATATTGTGCCTTAAATGGCAGCAGGGTGCTGTGCCACTGTTTGCTCTGCCTATTGCCAGGGTGTTTGTTTGGCTTCATGCATACTGCGCAGTAATAGAACACAGTGACCCAAGCTCCAAAGGGGGTCTGCTAATAAACACAGGCTCTCTTTGGGTAGACGTAATATTACAATCATATATACACATGCAGCTGATATGCTGGCGTAGGTGCAGACAAGATCAAAGTGTGCTTGATGTCATCAAGTTGCAAAGTTCCGAATCAGTTCTGAAAACAGCGACCTTAAAGAAACCCACTCTTTGATTGTGGAGACATAATGGGAGATTTCATAAATCCACAGAAAATACTTGTTTCTGATTTGCTGGAAGGTGAAGATAATCTCTGTGTACAGTTTAACCACAGCAACAATAGGTCTGCTTCATTAACTCTCACTGGTGAAACAGACCTAACCACAGGTGCAACAGACTTTACACATTGAGCATATACTCGGCTAAAACGAGAATCTGGTACAGATAATGTGCTTTTTACGAGTATGAGTATCATCAGAGTAAACAAAAGCAACTTTTACCAAAAAAACCTTATATAAATAGTTTTATGACTATTGTAATTAAAAACCTTGCTCTGAAACTCAAACCTGCAGTTAATCTTGAAATAGTTTTCTAACAAATACAGTGACTTCTAACCAACCCATATCAATTTCAGGCTTTAATGAACGTCAGGTTGACCCACCCACCTCCAGTTTAACCCCAACCACGCCCAGTTTAAGACCCACCCATTCCGAGTGCTTGCTCATCACTATATACAGTCTCCCTTTTATTCTTTGGTAGTGACCACAGTATTAATGTGAACAAATATCAGAATTCAATCCAGGTGGACAAATACCAGAATTTCCCTTTAATGTCTAAGTTCAATAATGTCTCAAGTTGGTATGTTTTAAATGTAGGAAAAAAGAAGTACGAGATATTTTCAAATAAGCTCAAGCTATGAATGCTATGGTAGATGGAAATTGTCTAATTAATTAATATTTCCAGCTCATGTATCTGTCCTAAAAATAATTGAATTATTTAAAATAAAATCATCTTTTTCCTCGCAATATTATACAAGGAAGAGGCTGCATTTTACAGACACTGTGAAAAGCAGCCTTTAACTTCTGAGTTTTCAGTGAGTCAGAGTTGGAAGCGAAAGAAAGCGGGAGACAGGTGTGAGAAATGAGACAAGAAGGGCAAAGCTTTTCTGACTTTTTTATTTGATGCTGATGTTTTGTTTTTCTTCTCAACATTTGTCTGTTTGCTCATGCAAGACAGCTGCAACAGTGAATGAACTTTTAAACACGAGAAAAATCAAACTAATCCTTTAGCAAGATGACTAAGACAACAATAATGGGAGGGTGAGATGGATAAACAAGAAGAAAACTAAAAGGGGATTTGGGATTCTCAGGAGAAGTGCTTATTTACAGACTGGGCCTGAATGCAGGAATGTCTTTAGATGAATGCGCAACAAACACACTCACAAAAGAATCAAGCAACTAAAAGTCATCAGCTTTAAAAAAATTACTGTAAAGGTAAGGCGCTCCCAAGTCGCTGAAAGGACACAAAAGTTATTTTCACCTCACCTAACCCTATCAATTAGCTCAGACTTGCACTGGGCCCACTTATTTTTATAGCTGGACTCAAAAAGTGAATACCATCAATTGCTTGTGTCAGAGGAAGAGCTTCACGTCTCACCCGTTTGACAAGAATCCTTCCTTCGCAAATTAGTGGCAGGAGACAGAAAAATAAATTCGATTTATGTGGAACATCCCGCCACGTCTCTGCTCTCTGCCGCTTTGTCTTAGCGGAAGAAAAAAGAAGAGCAACTAAGAAACTCCTTCCCTGTCCTCTCTTCTTAATCATCTTCTGTTTTCTTTTTTCCCCTTTTTTTTCCGCTGGACTGTAAGATTGTGCTTCTTAAGTGCATCTGTGCTCCCCAATCGAACTGCCTGTTCTCAACTGTTGTGTCCTTTTTGGCTTTTTTTTTCTTCCTTCCCCTCACTTGCTTTATTTGTCTTCTGTTTTGTTATCTGATTGATCCCCAGACCTCTGCACCCCTCATCTCCGGTAAGTGCATGAATGTTCTTAGTTTGAGTCTGTCTGCGTGTGTGTGCAAGTGTGTTTCTTTGTGTACTTTTCTACAAAAGTAGACATAATAGCTTGACCATAGGTCCACTCTTGGGAGTTGTTCTATTTTTTTAACTAGTAAACAAAAATCAATATCAGCCTTAAATGCATTTTTGCTCTAATGGCCTGTGTGTGTCTTAGTGAATCTAGTTTTTCTTGTACGAGTGCAAAGGAGGTGATTTGAGGACACTGCGACTTGAGCATCATGTTCAACAGTACCATCAGCATCGATTCATGTGCACTCAATGTCCATTTCAGTAGGTACACCTCGTTGGTGCCCAGTACATCTCCTTTTTCCTTTGAGGACAGCCTGAAATCTTTTCTGTAAAATATTCAACAAGATGCTGGTAACAGACGCTGGTCACACAGTTCCTCATTTTGATGAGTTTTAAAAACCTACTCTGAGCATCCCATTTCACCTCATTCTAAAACATTATATATATTCGGTTATGGTCTGAAAGTTAGTAGAGTGAAATAAAGGAACTGTCATGTTCCAGGAACCATTTCGAGATGATGTGGGCTTTATGAGACATTATCCTGCAGGACATTTCTAACTGATGAGGACTAGACTGTGGCCACGATGTGCCCATTTAGTTTCATTTTCATGTACTTAGTTGACAGTAAGAACCCAGATTGATTTGCTAATGCTGTGGTCCATTCAGCCGGGGGTCTATGCTTTGGGTTAGCACAGATTCTGTTTGTGATTTTTATGGACAGTTTTAGAGTGCAGTCATGTGAGTGTCCACTGTGGATGCTTGTGCTGCATCTCGGCTCTTAACTGATGATGTACTCCTGTTGGCTTCATCATGCTGTAACCTCAGTTTGATGAAACCATGAGACAGCATGTCTGTACTTTATTAACATTTAACCAAAGTCACAATCTTTCCCTAACGATAACCATAGCCCTGTACATATTGTAGTCAAGCATTACATTTCCTTCATAATGTATTTGGCATTTGTTTTTTTTTAATTGAAATCATATTTCCATAATAATTTGGAACAGTGTATGTATGTTCTCAGTTCTCAGCAAAAAACAACAAATTCCCATACAGATATGATGTTCCAAGGTGTTTCCTTTTTCCCTTTTTCCCTAATTCCATGTTTAATTTTTTTATTGAAAAGTCTAGCAAAGATCTGCAACAAGTAAGCAGTCAGATCGGGCAACTAAGGGGTATTAACAGGGTGGCAAAAGTCTTTACAGATTAATTTGTTTAAATATCGGGATAACAGCGAATACTCTCAGACTGTCTCTCCTTGAAGGCATTCATAGTGTTGCACTCAGATGTAAAGAAAAAAAACTGTTATAAATATTTTTGTAAGGAATGAAAAAAGATAGCTAAAGGGAAGTTCAAACTCACGCATGAAGTGGTAGTGAATGAAGCAAGCAGTTCTGATGATGTACTGTATATATTGGCACCTTAAGGGTGTGTAACATTTAGGAGGATCTTTTGGCAGAAATTGAATATAATATACTTTTTTGAGCCTGTTTTATCTATAGAGGGAGTGGGTCCACTTCCACTGTTTTTACAGTAGCACAGAATGGACCAACCAAAGCCGGCTCTAGAAAGGGCCTTTTGCGTTTTTTGTGGCCACCATAGTTTCTCTACAGTTATATACTTGAAAGGCGAGCAGTTATTCAGTTGGTTGCAATCTGCAACTTAACCATTAGATGCCCTTAATCCTACACAGTGGTCCTTTTAGAGCATCTTTGGGGACTGAGGAGCAGGTGAGGGTATCAGATAACTGACACTGCCAGGAACACACTGGGGGCAATCTTCTGGTGAGGCATGAATGATAGGTGGGTGAGTGACTGGCAGACAAAAGATTTTCAGAAAAATACACCATAGCACATCCGTATGTGATTGCGCTGTAACAACATTACTGTCCTGTAATTTTGATCAAATGAATTCCAAGCATCCTAACTATATGACATGAAGAAAATATAATAGAATATGTAGTTTTATACCTGCATGAACTATGTTTTAGTTTTAGAACCATGGACCATCCTGGGTCTTATGCACTCAATCAATGCCATCATGTAATCAACAAATTAATTCAAGGATTTATATTGTCATCTTTTATATTTAACATTGGAAAAAATATTTGTTAAAATTTACAATTGAGCTTGCTTTTTTTCCCTGTTTTTTTTCTCCATTTATCCCCTATTAACCTTCAAAATAAAGTTACAAAGAACTGGGAGACCTTGGATAACAGATCAGCTTTCCCTTAATTTTGGTTGAAGCTGTGTGGTGGAATAGTTTCTCTGACCTAAAATGTTTCCTTTTTGCCATGAAAAAAAAAAAAAAGAAATACAGGCGTGTGCTTGATTACCAGTATCTCTGTCCATTAGTTCAGCTAAACATTTATCCAGCTGCAGTCCAATCAACTGTAGCACATCGGCAGAGTTTCCTATACTTACTAGCTTCATAGAGAGTCCACTTTTATTCTAAAAAATATTTACTAAACAGTATCATACAGAACAGAACATAGATAATGATATTATAATGAAATTGAATTGAAGTGGCCATGTTCCACTGGCAAAAGAAGCTTTTCAAGTACCTTTGTGATTGAAATTCATAGGACTGCACTGGATGGCAATTTGCTTTAGAATATGGGATGAATTCACTTTTTTCAGCAAAAGTTTCATGACGATGAAACAAACGCTCAACATGACATCGAAGCTAATGAAACAGAGCGAGGCCGCCCCGGTAGTGACATCAGGACTTTGGCTCTCTATAATCATCAGCATTTTAACATTTAGATGCTAACACTGTTTTGGCATTGGCATGTGGCTCAAATCATCGATGTGCCTAAGCCTCACAGAGCCACTGTCTTGGCTGTAGACGTTTACCCTTCAGGCTGCCATTCATTGAA